>NC_091629.1:21546261-21868838 GCF_027580195.1 Bos mutus
AGACTCTAACTTCCACTGGGGAAAGGTACCCAGATCCGAAGGTCAACACTTATTCTTGAGGTCCTCAGCGCTCAGGGTGTTCTGTGCCCCGACCACCTGGGTTCCAAGTCAGCCCTCACTGCAGGTACACAAGAGCCTGCGTGCCGGACCTCAGCCCAGAAAAGGGCAGCTTAGCATCTTCCATGCTGTGAGACTCAACAGCTGCTGGTTTGATCTGACGGTCCCAGCGCCTCCACCCTCCGCAGTGGAGCCTGCCTAAGGTCTGGAAATCTAAAGCAAAACACCCAATCATTACATCAAGAGCTTGCGACAACCAGTGACCAGGCAGATAGGAACGATGAGGCACCCTTCCGGGAACACGCCCAGCGGGGCCCAGCCAGCCGCAGGGGTGAAAGGCAGACCCTGTTCAAAATCATCAAGCGCTGAGGTGTAAGACAGGCTGCTGAACTCTCTGAGATGCCTTGGGGTTGGTTAAAATACAGAACAAAACAAGGAGATTGAGCTTTCTAAAAATCCCCCAGATCGGCACTCAGAGTCCGGCCACCCTGGCCAATTCTTACACGGCATTTAGGAAACAGCAGACATTATTGTAGGCACTTTACATAGGCGATCTCACTGAATCCACAATATTATGCAAATTCTATAATTAGCTCGATTTTACAGATGAGGAAACTGAGGCCCAGGGAAGTGAAGGCCATCTAGATAAAGGAGGAATTTTCCCATGGCTATTGCAGGGGCATACATTTTCAAAGAACTATATTTTTTTCAAAAGAATTGCTAAGAGATGGTAAAGCCTGCATCATTACCCTTCATGCTCCCCTCCCTTCCTACCTGATGCCTCTTCTCAGTGCATAGTTGGCATCAATTAGGTAAGATCTGAGACATGCTATAATCTGAAAGTTTCTGCCTCTCCCAAAATCCATATGTTGAAACATGACCCCCAGTGTGGTCATATCCAGAGGTGGGGCCTTTGGAAGGTGATTAGGTCATGAGGGTGAAGCCCTGCTAAATGGGACTGGCTCCCCTTTAAGAGAAATCCAAGAGAGCTCCCAGGCCCCTTCTGACAGGTGGGAACACAATGAGAAAATGGTCACTCAAGAAACGAACTCTTACTTGACTTCAAATCTGCCTTGACCTTGGACTTCTAGCCCCTAGAACTGGGAGAAGTAAACATTTATTGTTTAAGCCACCCAGCCTATGGTAACTTGTGACAGCCGCCCAAACAGACTAATACAAGTCACCGACATAACAAACTTTTCTGAGCACTAATTATTTGACAGGTCCTACTGGGACCCTTGGAAGGAAAGTTATGACCAACCTAGATAGCATATTCAAAAGCAGAGACATTACTTTGCCAACAAAGGTCCGTCTAGTCAAGGCTATGGTTTTTCCTGTGGTCATGTATGGATGTGAGAGTTGGACTGTGAAGAAAGCTGAAGAATTGATGCTTTTAAGCTGTGGTGTTGGAGAAGACTCTTGAGAGTCCCTTGGACTGCAAGGGGATCCAACCAGTCCATCCTAAAGGAGATCAGTCCTGAGTGTTCATTGGGAGGAATGATGCTAAAGCTGAAACTCCAATACTTTGGCTACCTCATGCGAAGAGCTGACTCATTAGACCCTGATGCTGGGAGGGATTGGGGGCAGGAGGAGAAGGGGATGACAGAGGATGAGATGGCTGGATGGCATCACCGACTCAACGGATGTGAGTTTGAGTGAACTCCGGGAGTTGGTGATAGACAGGGAGGCCTGGCGTGCTGCGATTCATGAGGTTGCAAAGAGCTGGACACGACTGAGCAACTAAACTACTACTACTACTACTACTACTACTACTACTACTACTACTACTGGGACCCAGCCAGAGAAGAAGACAGAACAGGGAGGAGGTTTCTGGTTAGAAACCTGCTCAGGGAGCATTGGGAGGCTCCACGCTGACCCTGAGAGCTTTCAGCAACCACCCTGTTTGTTTTTGGCCCAAGCCAACTTCCTGTACTTGAGAGGAAAGACATCCTTTTAAAGACAAAGAAAAGAGGAGAGAGAGAGAGAGAAAAGTAAAAGAAAAAAAAAATGGCTTTGATCCTCAGAGGTTCTATTAACAGAGAGGTGACTTGAGGAATCACAAACAGGCAACAACACGTGGATTAAGCTCCCCTTAAAATTCTTACAGCTTTAGAAATCTGGGAAGCGGGGGAACCCCAGGGGTCAAATTGATCCTAGATTCCTTCTCTTCACTCTGCTGCCAGCCTTCTTTCTCTGGGTACATGTCACCCTTGAAATCCTTCAGGGAGAAAACAGTTTGAACTGGAAGAAATTCATGCTGACTCCCCAATTTCAGATCTGGGACTCTGTGCCCCCTGATTGCCACGTTCATTCAACAGCTGACAACTGTGACCCGGTCCAGAAGGGGTCATGCCTTGGGCTGGGAACTTCCATAGATTTTTTTCCCCTTAAATTTCATGACAAATCTGTGAGGTGTATACACAAACACACACACACACACACACACACACACACACACACACACACACCCTCTCCATGCTAGAATAAAGCTGAGACGGAGAGAGCAAGTTTTTTAAAGTCCTTCAACAAATATGAGCCTTTACCATTTAACGGCACTGTGCTGAAACCGTACACTCGGTCAGGATTTCTTTTGACATTTGGGGCTGGATAATTCTCTGCTGGGGGCTGTCCTGGGCATGTAGGATGTTTAGCAGCATCCCTGGCCTTTACTCACTGGAACCTCTATAACATATACTCACTCTATAGCATATACTCACTCTAACCTCTTCTCAGCTTGACGAAGATGCCTGCAGACACTATTAAATGTCGACTGCAGGTAGGGGGAAAAAGTCACCCCTGGTTAGGAACCACCGCCCCACGAGGACTCACTCACAGAATCCTCTCTGTGAGGCAAGTCTGCTGGGGTCTTCCTCTCACAGATGAGAGGGAGGTTAAGTCATTTGCTCCTGCCCAAGGTCACAGAGCTAGCAACAGAGAGGGGCCTCAGCCTAGCAGGTCTCTCTCCCCAGAGACCTGCGCACACTTAATTCGGCTCTAAGTACATCTTCAAGGCTGCACAGCTGGTTGTTGGAGGCCTTCAAGAGGTTCCATTCTGGAGCTGCATGAACTCAACTCTTAGGTTCTCTCAAGGACACAGAAAATGTCCCCTGAAATCAGTGGGTCCCTTGCCCTACTCCTCATCTTCTAAGGAGGTCTTTCTGTTATAACATGGTGCCTTTCCTTGGCTTGTCTATTGTGTCCTCTTTGGTGAGGAATTTTCTAGAAAGAATGTCAGTAACACAAGAACTCTAGTCACAATCAACTTCACGATCGACAAGCACTTTCATAACATTAAGGGCTGACGTCTACAGTGTGCTCACCGCTATTCTCCAGGGGCTTTTATCATATTTCCTCTAGTCCTTACAACAAGCCTTTGAGGAAGGGGCTATGAGGAGCTCCACGTTACAAATGAGGAAAACAGAGGCACAGAGAGGAGAAGTCACTTGCTTCGGGTCACAGCTGGCAGGTAGTGGAATTACTCACCAGGACAAACGGCCTCTCTTAACAGTGCTTAGTAAAGTTCTACACAGAGTGCACTGGGGCTTCCCTGGTGGTCCAGTGGCTAAGACTCTGCATTCCCAATGAAGGGGGCCCAGGTTTGACCCGTGGTCAGGGAACTAGATTTCACATGCTACAACTAAGACCTCCCATGCCACAACCAAGAGCTTGGTGCAGCCAAATAAAAAATCTTTTTTAAAAAGAGTGCATCTATTTCCTTACCCTAGGGGAAGTGTCTTCATTTTCTTAGCCTGATAGATGAAATCCCATGGACAGAGGAGCCTGGCAGGGCTACAGTCCTTGGGGTTGCAAAGAAGTCAGGCACAACTTAATTACTAAACAGCAACAAAATTGTCACCCTATTCTAGAAATTTTAGAAACTAAGCCCCAGAAAGATTACAGAGCCTGCCTGTCAGTAGTGCCTAACGCGGCTCGGGAGCCGCGTTAGGCATTACTGACGCCTGCCAAAGCCACAGCTAAGGATATGAACCTAGGAGTTTGGTTTTAGACATTGTGTGTAATCAACATCATCTCACTAAATCCTTTCAGTGCCACTTCAAGAAAGACATACATGACATGTGATCCAGTGAGGGGGCTTGCCCAGACTCAGGATTCAAACCCGGGCCCCTGGGGTCCCAAGGCACAGTCTTCTCACCGCACCATCTCTTTGATGATACCCCCAACCAGCCTTCTCCACCAAATACCCTTTGGCAGCCTGTGGGACCAGGGCTTTTGAAAGATGCTGTGTCTTGCACAGTGCCCACTGTCTATTTCAGAGTTGTTTCCCCATTTACACCGAAGGGAACGATCTGAAATGGCACTTCCAGGCCACGAGACAGATGGCGAGTCAGGAGGCTGAGGAGCCGGCGGGCAAAGCTTTCACCTCGGGGTCACTGGCCAGCTCTGCGGGTCCGCTGAAGTGACAGGCACCCTTCCCCTCCCACAGCTGTTGGGCCTCGCCTGTGAGAGGCCTGGGGGTGCCTGGCCTGGTCAGTGGGAGACAGCTGGCCACAGCCCCCAGTGGCACCAGCTGCCTGGAGCTGTCTACCCCTCCCTCAGCTGGCCTGTCGCCTTCCTCTCCCAGATTCCCTTGCCTGGGCCTGACCACGATCACAGAACAAAGGGTTTAACTCCTTGAGGACCAGAGCCCAGAGAGCTGGGCTCTAGCCCTGGCTACATGGGTGATCTCCATGCCTTTTCTTTTACATCTTTGTCATCATTTGAGTTTTCAGCCATGTGACCTCAATAACTGCTGTTGTTCTTCTCGTTTGTTTTTAAAATCAGTAATAGTATTTGCAGAGTGGTTAGGCTTCCCTGGTGGCTCAGATGGTAAACTGCCTGCTATGCAGGAGACCCACGATTGATCCCTGGGTCAGGAAGATCCCCTGGAAAAGGGAATGGCAACCCACTCCACTATTCTTGCCTGGAGAATCTCATGGACAGAGGAGCCTGGTGGGCTACACGTCCTTGGGGTCACAAAGAGGCGGACATGATTTAGCAAGTAACACTTGGGTTACTCGCAGAGTGATTAGGAATGTGGGCTCTGGATACAGACACACCAATCCTGTGTCCCCACTTAGGACCAAAGTGGTCTTGGGCCAATGATTAACCTCTTCATGCTTCTGCATTCTTGTTTATATAATAATAGTTCATTGGTTTGTGTTTCTGTCCACTCTGTCTAAGAAGCCCATCTATTTATTTATATTTTTAAATTGGGGTGAATCCTTGAAAGGCCAGATCAAGCCATTTTCCTCCATGAAGATTCCTGAGATATCAGGCAGGCATATCATACTCCGGGTATATCTTCTCACAGATCTTTGAATAATAATGGGCCCACAGAAGATCGTTCATCTAACAATAATTATAAATGGCTATAGTTTTATTGGGTACTTACTATATACCCAGCTCTGTCCTAATACTTAACATATATTATTTTACTCTTTCCTAAAACTTTAGGTACTATTAATATATCCATTTTACAGATAAGGAAGTTGAGGATTAGAGAGGGTAAGTGACTTACTCAAGATCCTAGCAGTAATATGGGGAACAACTAGACCTTGATGAACTTCCTGGGGGATGGGCAAACCCATTACATAAGGCAGGAAGGTTACAGGGTTTGCTGCACCATCTTTTACAAATAGAGGGCAGAAAGCCAAGAGCTCTGATTTCTAAGAATATCAGCCCTGCTCTCTTACAGCAAAGTTCTGCTGCAAACAAATTAGCTTCTGTGGTAAGGATTTACAGTAAATCATCCTCTTTCCCTGGAAGATGTGCATATTGGGACCATTTTCAGTGCAAATGACAGGAAATTTAGCTCAAATTGGTTTAAGTAAGAAGGGGAATTTATTGACTCACATAACTAGAAACCTTAGGATTAGCTAACTTCAGATATAGCTTGATCAAGGGATTTAGAAACAGTAAAGTCATTACCATCCCTCTTGCTCTGTTTCACTCTCCTCCATGTTGGCTTCATTCTCAGCATTCTTTCCCCCAAGTTGTTGGCAAAGATAGTCCTTGGTGTGTCCAGCTTGATCCCCTGCCAGCTCTTCAATCCCTATAATAAGGTTATATTTTTTCTTAATAGTACCAGCTAACACTCAGGAATTATTCTGATTGGCCAAGTTTAGACCATGTGCCCATCCCTGAACCAATCACCATCACCAAGGTGATGCTATATAGTACTCATTGGTCAAACCTGTGTCATATGCTCACCAGGCATGTGGGAAGGGGAGTCAGACCCTCCTGAACTGAGAGTGGGGAAGGAGTGCTTCCCAAAAAGACAATCAAGATGATTTTACATCAAGAAAGTGGAGCGGATCTGGACTGGCAACTCCCAGTCCAGTAGCCGAGAGAGAGAGAGACATGTAAGTTCATCATGAAACTTTGGGGTAATAGATAAAACAGTGAACACCACAGCACAGAACTAGAGCAGAGGGAAATCTCTGCAACCTGAGAGTGGGTGAGGGACTCCTCAAGGAAAATCAAGGCAAGTTACCCAAAGAAGAGGAAGGAATGTTAGCTAGCCCCAAAACTCAGAGGTCTCTCTGGGTCTGGAATGGCAGGTCTGGAAAATACCAGTTAACTGGTTTCTTTTCACAACAACCCTATGAAGTAGATACTGGTAGAATTTCCATTCTAAAGATAGGGAAATAGGGCATTTAAACCACTTGCCCAGCTGAGTAGCACTGGAACTGAAACCCAGGCAACAGGCTGAGTCTTTTTTTAAAAAAATATTTATTTATTTTTTGGCTGTGTTGGGTCTTAGTTGTGGTTTTCAGGCTTCTCTCTAGTTGAAGGGTGAAGCTTTAGCTGCCCCGAGATAGGTGGGATCCTAGTCTCCTGACCAGGGATCAAACCGTCATCCCCTGCACTCGAAGGTGGATTCTTAACGGCTGGACCACCAGGGAAGTCCCCAGCAGTCGGAGTCTTAATCGCAAGGCTGACTGCCCCTCCTAAAAGAGGCAGATTCTGAATCATGTGATTCAACTTGGCTACCAAGGAGAACTTCCCATCCTCAGTATTGCCTTAAGCATCACAAGCTGATGCACCGAATTCCAGACAACCCCCACTTCTTAAAGACATGCTGACTTCGCAGAGCTCTCTCATCCCTAAATCTGACCACCTCCCTTTCCCTAACTCCGCTTCACCTCCACCATCAGAAGGAGACTCTATCTTCCCAACTGCTCTCCCAGCCATCCTCTCCATCCCAAGACCAGTTCAGGATTCACCTTCATGTCTTTCTGGGATGACCCACAGCCTCTGACTGCCCCTCAGTCCCTCCTTTGTGGCTTTCATCTTGGCTTCTTGGCAGCTCACCCTCCCCTTTCTCCTTTTCTCTCTCTCCTTCTCTCCATTTCTCTCCATCTCTCTCTTTGCTCTCTCACTGCTTACTTTGTGAGAAGCCAACCAACACACCACGAGCAGCCCTATAAAGAGGTCCATGTGAAGAGGAGCTTCGGCCTCCTGCCAACAGCCACGTGACGTGTGCTAGTTGCTGAGTTCTGCCTGACTCTATGCAACCCCATGGACTGTAGCCCGCCTGGCTCCTCTGTCCATGGAATTCTCCAGGCAGCTGGAGTGGGTAGCCATTCCCTTCTCCAGGGGATCTTCCCAACTCAGGGATCAAACCCCCATCTCCTGCATTGCAGGTGGACTCTTATACCATCTGAGCCACCAGGGAAGCCCTAGTATAATGATACCTCACATAAATACAGCCCCAGCTTTGGCCTTGATTCCAGTTTAGTGATGGATCCTGAAGCAGAGGACCCAGCTAACAAGCTTCATCCAGATTCCTGCCCTCCACACTGTGATATAATAAGTATTTGTTTTATCAAGTCATGATGTTTTGGGGGTGGGTAATTTGTAACACAGCAATAGATAACTACTATACACACTGAAGTATTTAAGGATGAATTAGGATGTCTGCAAGAAACTCTCAAATGGTCGAGCAAAAATTTATAGAGAAAGAGAGTAATAAAGTGAACGTGGCAAACTTTTAACAACTGGTGCCATGTGATAAGGATCTGATATTCACTGGACCACACTGGTAAATTTTGTGGGTTTGATAGTTTCCAAATTAAGAAACTGGGGAGAAAAAGAGAAAAGAATAGACTTTGGAGGTGGGCTGCTTCTGTTTGAATCTGGACTCTACTTAAGTAGCCCTTTAGGTTACTTAACTCTCTGGGCCTCAGTTTTCACATCTGTTGTACTTGCAAATGGCATCTATCATAGGACTGTGGTGATGAGTAAGTGTACTGGTGGAGGTACAGCTCTAAAATCAGGGTCTGGTTCCCCAAAGAGTCAGTTGTACTGTGTCATGCAGTACCCTGAGCCTGGTGCAGAAATCTGGTGAATAGTAAGCCCACAAGAAATATTTGTAGAATGAATGAATGAGTCAGTTTTCTACCCAGTGGTTTGCAGTCTCCTCTTGGTTTTGAAGAACTCCCCTGTGAGTTAATGTGGCCAGAAAAATCTCTCTGGGATTCAAGAATTCTAAAATGCCTTGCTAGGAGGCATATCCTGAAAGGTTGGATTAAAAAAGAAAAAAATCAAGACATGACGAAATGCCTGCATTGGACTCCAAGCTAGAAAACCAAGGAGAAATAGACAATTACAGGTTTCTCTTGCAAACAACAAGGCCATTCTCTAGACTGACTTTCCTGTGTGCCAGGCAGAAAATTACCACCAACCTCCAAAGAGAAGTCTGTATAAGGTAATACTAAGTAAGCCTTGTACCAAGTGTCTTCAGTATCCCAGGCACTGTTTTTCCTTATGCCTAATAATCCCTTCAATCCTTACAACTAGAAACTAGTACTATTATCCTTTCCATTGGACAGATGAGGCACAGTGAGGTGAAGTAACTTGCTCAAAGTCACACAACTTTGGATCTCAGTTGTGATCTCAAACAGTCTCAGATCAAATCCATATAAATACAAAAGTACGATGATTATAAAACCCTTATTCTCCATGAAGTTCCTCCTGTAGGTTCATGTCCATGAATTCAACTCTAATCCCCCCCAACTGAGATTTTTTCTCCTGAAACGTGAGCTAGATTTGTGTGTACTTTGTACATACACAGAGGGATTTATTACTTTGCAGTCAAACGGCTCCAGAGCAGTGTTGTCTTTCTTTCTTCTCAGGGCAAGGCTGTCATAAATTAAAAGGGCTCCCCATTCCGCCTGGCACTTAGCTGGGCCACTTAAAATCACTTTGGACTTTGCCCTCAACTGACCTTTCCAAACCACTTTCCAGGCATTACTCCTTCCGGGACCTGAGTGGGGTTGATCACAAGAACTTTACTCTTGTAAATGGAGCCACAAATTATTCCAGGCACAAGAAAGGGGAAAAAAATCTCCAAGTCACAGCACCAAAACGCTAGCTACAGTCAAATCCTGGGAATGACAGGACTGTCACAGGAGCTGGGGGCACCCCTCCTGTTATCCTGGGAGAAGTGAGTCAGGGAGAGGCACCAGCCTTCTTTTCCTGTCCTGTTTCAGGAGGGCTGGGGGCAAATTTTCCTCAATGGATGTCTTTTCACCCCACCCAAGGAGCAATATTTAATATCCGTGTGATCTGGGAAGAAAGGCATCTGCCTTTGTGGGAGGAAATGGTGTCCCTTTTGTCCGCAAAACCAAATGCTGTCATTTCCCCTCAAAGTGTTTGATGGGAAGATGATGATAAGAGTAATAGCCACTATTTAATAAGCTCTTATTATGTCATAACCTCACTTAATTATCACTATTACTCCTACTCATTAAAAGCATACGACTACTGATATTTATTTATCTGATGTATATCAAGAGCATATTACATACCAGGAACTCTTCCAAGCACCTAACATAATTCACTTAATTCGCACAGCAGCCCTGTAAGCAGGTACTAAGATTAGCTCTGTTTTTTTTTTTTTTTTTTAGACGAGGAATCTGAGGCACAGAGAGGTGACATCATTTGCCCAAGGTCACAGACCTGCTAGGTGCTTTACCTCTCCACCAAGATACATGGGATCAAAACTCATTTTCCAAGACAGTCAGATGAGTACCAGAGGTGACGTGCCTTGAAAATGGTAATAAGAGTAATTAGTAACATTGCCATTTACTGAGCATTTCTTATGTGCCAAGCGCTTGGCTGGCACAGTTCCATTTAATCCTCACGATCAGCCCAGGAGACAGGTACTATCACTAAGCCATTTAGAGAAGGAGACCGAGGCCCAGAGAGGTGGGGCAGGTCATAGAGCCAGTAGTGTATGCAGCAGCAAGGATTCAAATCTAGGCTAATTCGGTGGGTGGCAGTCTATGCAAGCAGATGCTACAAAATTGTTCCCAGCAGGCTGCCCTGAAGCGGCATCAAATGGGAGCCTGGCAATCTGCCTCAAGCATTCTCTACATAGTCCGGGTTTAGCTTTGAGCAGAGCTGTGATTCGGGGGAAATATGCTCCACATCCCCACTAAGTCTGATCCTCTTTTGTCTGCACCGGTGCACTGGCCTCCCCACTGGCCACCCTGCCTCGGACGCAGCGTCCCCTATCGTGTCCTTGGGTATCATGAAAATATAACCAAGGAGTTTGCGTCTTCACATAGTAGGTGCTCAGCAAATTTGTGTTGGATGAAGGAATAAATTCTAAAACACGAGGTGGACCACAGCCCTTTCCTCTTTGAACCATCTGACATTCAAGACCCCTGGTCACCTGGCCCCTTCTCAATTCTCCAACTTTGTCCACCTACTCCCATCCAATTCCCTATGATCCACGCATGTGAGCTTGGTATCTGCTTCCTAAACATGTCATTTAACGCTTTGGGGCCTTTGCTCATGCTGTTTCCTCTCTCTGAGGTTCCCTTCCCTTCAGTCCAGATCTCCTGTCCCACTTTTTGAACTCTCATTCTAACCATGCAACCATCTTCTTCAAGGGTCAAACTGATACCTGTTATCCCTAACTGCCCAGTGTTTACCTCGCCTTCTCTAACAGCATCTCGACTTTCCTCTAGAGAAACACTCCTCCTTCACTCTCAGTCTATACAAATTGACAGTCTCACATTGTCTTTCAAAGGGATGGGCATAGGTTCCAAGCCTAGCCAATCAGAGCTTTGGCCTGTCCTCGACCAATGTGATTGGTTGAGGGATGGACACATGTTCCAAGCCTGGCCAATCAGAGCTTTGACTCATTGCTGGCCATCGTGATTGGTTCAGGAATGGATATGGGACCCAACTTGGACAGTGAGAGTCAATCCTGTGGCTCCAGTAGAGATTTTGGTTGGAGCCCTCTGGGACTATGGGGATGCGGAAGCTGATGCCAAGCTCTTCTTACTGATGTTGCTGCCTAAGTCCATAAGGATGCCTTGTCTCCTTATCTGCCATATTAATGGAGGTGTGGCCAGTCAAATGGCAGCTGCCATCATCTGTTGCTTAAGGACTCTGACCACTCGGCGTTCCCTTGTGCCTCTCTGCATGTTCTCCTGCCGTCCCCAGCTATACAAAGGGGTCTCTCTGCCTCACCCACCCAGAGCTAACCTAACTGAGTCATTATCACATGCTCATCAGTGTCAAGCTCCTAGCACACTTCTCTCTTTTAAATCTGATATGATCCTTTGAGGAAGACACCAATCAGTCTTCCCATTCTACAGGGCCAGTAACTGAGGCTCAGAGAGAGTAAGCCCTTTGCCCCTTCTTAGCAGAGCTGAGGTTTTAAACCCCATTCCAGGTCGCACATCTGTGAACTGCTAGAAGGATGTGGTGGTGGTGGCACTAAACTTGAAAGATGTTAGTGTTTAGCCTTGTAGAGACTGGAAAGGTGGTCATGGGGACAAAAGAGGGTTTTTTAGGTAGGGGAATGAGGGAGGCAAAGGCCTGGGAGGTGGGAACTCTGGCCATACAACAAGCTCATTTGGCTGATGTGTGGGAGGGCAGAAGTAAGCTATGATGGGGATGGTAGTGGGAGGGTGAAATTAAAAACAAACTACTTAATCTCATTCTGTCCCCTTCAGTTCCTGAGAGGTCCCCCAGCTAAACAGGCTGGGTAGCTAAGGCAGCCCTGTGGCTTTTTCGGCTGCCGAGCTGGCACCCTGAGTAAATTTCAGGGGATAGGAGATCACAGCGCTGAGGACACAGTGTTCGAGCTATTTGTGGCCGCATGAATTAATCTCTTCCATGTGCAGAGATATTTCCATAGTTCTCCTGAGACTCCCGTTGGTGGGGAAGGCGAATGCTTGATCAGCTTGGATGGCTTCTTCTTGGGACATTCAAGCCAAATCTGGCTACTTCTGCAGCCCGGAAATGATTGCTCAGTGGTCAGTGAAAAATCGACCCAAATTGCAACTCCAGGACTTGACTGCAGAGAAGCAGAGTCAGCCACTTAGGCAATGAGGTTCTGATGTACGTCACTGGGGTCTGAGTTCCAGGCCTGAGTACGTGAAATGGATTTAAAAGCTCGCAAATAAGAATAACAGCTCATATTCATCAATGCTGAATATTGATCTGCCAAGCACTGTTTTACTCTGTGTCATTTAATCCTCAGAATAACTCTGTGAAGAGGTATTATCATTAACTCCATTTTACAGAGAAGAAAACTAAGGCCCAAAGATGTTAAATAACATGACAGGGTTTCCAAATGGGTAAGTAGAGTGAATAAAGGCTTCTGGTTCCAGAGCCTGTTCTCTTGGCTACAATGCTACCAGCCTTTTTTTTTTTTTTAAGACTTTTTTAAAGAACAGTTTTAGGTTCACAGCAAAACTCAGCAGAAGGTACAGGATTTCTTAAATATACTCTGCCCCTAAGCATGCATAGTGCTATCAACATACCCTAAACCTATCAACCTCCCCTACCATTGGTCTAGTGGTTAAGAGTCTGCACTTCCAATGCAGGGGGCATGGGTTCAATTCCTGGTCAGGAACTAAGATCCTACATGGCCAAAAGAAAAACATCTCCTACAGGAGTGGTACATTGTTACCACCATCAAAGAACATGCACTGATGCAATATTATCACCCAAAGTCCATACTTTACATCAGGGTTCATCTTGGTGGTATACAACCTATGTTTGGACAAATGTGTGACGACATATATCCACCACTAAAGTACCACATGTAGGAGTTCACTGCCCTGAAGATCCCATGTGCTCGACCTATTCACCCCTCCTTCCTCCTAACCCCCGGCAACTACAGATCTTTCAACTGTCTCCTTAGTTTTGCCTTTTATACGATGTTGGAACCACACAGCATATAATTGGCTTCTTTCCCTTAGTAATGTGCATTTAAGTTTCCTCCATATCTTTTCATGGCTTGATTGCTCATTTCTCTTCAGTGCTAAATAGTTTTCCACAGCCGGTTTATTCATTCAGCTGCTCAAAGACATCTTGGTTGCTTCTCGGTTTTGGCAGTTATGAATAAAGCTGCTATAAACATTCATGTGCACGTTTTTGTGTGGACATAAGTTTTCAGCTCCTTTGGGTAGATACCAGGGAGAACGACTGCTGGATAGTAGTAAGAGTATATTTAGTTTCATAAGAAACTGCCGAACTCTCTTCCAAGTGGCTGTACCATTTTGCATTCGCACTGGCAATGAATGTGAGGCTGTGTTGCTCCACACCCTTGCCAGCATTCGGTGCTGTCCCGCCTGCTTTTAAAACATTAATGAAATACTAGTATGATTCAATTCTGCATTTTAATGCTAGCCTGGGGAAAATCGAGGTCAAGCCCAGATCCAGGTCTTTATTGAAATACTTTGATTTTCGGCTCTACTACTACTAACTACATGTCCCCAGGTGAATCCCTCCCCTGTTCTCAGCCTCAGTTTTCTCATCTATAAGGTGGACATCCCAACCACTAGCTATAGAGGTGATTGAAGACAATCCATATGGCATGCCCAGTCACAGGAGACTGGTGATCCTCAACTTGGGGTGGTCTTGCCTCCCAGGAGGCATTTGGTAATGTCTGTAAACATTTTTAAATTTATTTATCTTTAAATTAATTTTTCTTGGAATATAGTTGCTTCACAATGTCGTGTTAGCTTCTACCATACAGCAAAGTGAATCAGTCAGATGAATACCTGTATCCCTCCCCTTTCAGACTCCCCATTTTAGGTCACCACAGAGCACTTGAGTAGAGTTCCCTGAGCGACACAGTAGATTCTCATTAGTTACCTATTTTATACATAGTAGTATATATATGGGGCTTCCCTGGTAGCTCAGCCGGTAAAGAATCCACCTGCAATGCAGGAGACCCTGGTTCAATTCCTTTGGGAAGATCCCCTGGAGAAGGGATAGGCTACCCATTCCAGTGTTCATGGGCTTCCCTGGTGGCTCAGAGGGTAAAGAATCCACCTGAAATGCAGGAGATGTGGGTTCAATCCTTGGGTTGGGAAGATCCCCTGGAGGAGGGCATGGCAACCCACTGCAGTATTCTTGCCTGGAGAATGCCCATGGACAGTCCATGGGGTCATAAAGAGTCGGACACAACTGAGCAACTAAGCACAGCACAGCACAGTAAATATATGTGTGTGTCAGTCCCAACTTATCCCGCACTCCGCTTTCCCCACTTGGCGTCCATATATTTGTTGTCTATGTTTGTGTCTCTATTTCTTGGAAACATTTTTGATTGTCACAGCTTGAGAGGGTGGGGGATGCTCCTGGCATCTACAGGATACAGGCCAGGGGTGCGGCTAAATTCTACGGTGCTCAGCACCTCCGCAACAGAACCATCCAGCCCCCAACTGTGAGCTGAGAAACCTGCAGTAGGCATTCCAAAGTGACCTCCATAGTGACTATGATTATTCCTCAGGGTCATGGTGAGCACTAAACGGGCTGACATTTACATAAGGTTCCTAGCACAGTGCCTGGCACAGAGTGGAGTCTTCAAAAACAGCTTGCTTTCTCCCTCTCTGCCTCCCTCCCATCAAGGCCAAAATGATATCTGTGCCTTCTCTGCAGAATTTCTCAGAACGCACAATCTAGAAACCAAACCACAACCTCCTCTTTTTGTCATCACTTCTCTTCCAGTTATCTTCTGGTCCATTCTGCAGCACCATCCACCTCCTCATCCTCTCCCTCTTCTCAAACCTCACAGAAGTCTCACCTTGGGCAGAGGACAACAGAGAATTGTGTATATGAGTTTGACTTGGGTTCTCAAGTCAAAAAAAGCCTTGGCAGTTCCCTCTTTGTGCGTGTGCACTCAGTTGCTAAATTGTGCCTGACTCTTTGCCACCCCATGGACTGTAGCCCACCAGCCTCCTCTGTCCATAGGATTTTCCAGGCAAGAATACTGGAGTGGGTTGCCATTACCCTCTCCAGGGGATCTTCCCCACCCAAGGATCAGACCTGAAACTCCTGCATCGGCAGGCAGATTCTTTAGCACTGAGCCACCAGGGAGCCCTCTTTGTAGAGCAAAACAAATCACTTCACCTCCCTGAGCACATTTCCTCATTTCTAAGATACAATTAATTAAATATGACAATATCTGAAAAGCTCTTAGCACAGAATCCAAAAAATGGCAGCTACTATCGTGTTTTATTTCTTAAAGTTTTTGAAATTTTTAATCAAAGTTCATATAGCTACATGTAAATTCAAAATTCATATAACACAGAATAGATACTAGAGGAAAACGCACCTCCAGCCCAGTTCTCAGGGGGCAACCACTGTCAACTTTTTTAGCTGTTCCTTCTGGTAATTAACTCCACATTTCTAAATAATATGCTGACACGACCATTTCTCGATGTGTCAGTTTTAGGCTTGATTTTACATGCATTCCCCCTATCCTGTTTCATCCAAATCAGAAGCATATTTTCCTAAAATCACAGAATCTTAGCAATGGAACAGACTGGGACATTATCTAATCCTGATATTTCCAGGCTTCTACATTCCACAAACTGGTAATTTTATAAAGGACACTGAAACACCCAAACACAGGAAGGGCATAGCCTCAAAGGGGCTTCCTGGTGGCTCTGACGGTAAAGAGTCTGCATGCAAAGCAGGAGATCCAGGTTTGATCCCTGGGTGGGGAAGATCCCCTGGAGAAGGAAAGGGTAACCCACTCCAGTATTCTTGCCTGGAGAATCCCGTGGACAGAGGAGCCTGGAGGGTTACAGTCCATGGTGTCGCAAAGAGTCAAACACAACTGAGCGAGTAACACCCACTCAGTCATAGTCTCAAAGGGCAGTCTTTTAAAAAAACATTAATTTCATCTTTCGGATTCAAATGTCACTACTCAATCCTCTTGGTCCTGAAACACAGACCAGTGTTGTGAGCCTCTGCTCAAGTCTTGTGTCCTAGCTCAAAGATGAAATCCCTGTATTATCACACAGGCTCTGCTTAAATGCTTCTGGGGACGGTCTACTCACTACTGCATGAGGCAGCCTCCTGGCAGCATCAGAAGGTCTAACTGGTGTGGAGTTGGAACTGCCCTTGCAACCTTTCATCCCATGATACCTGTCTGTCCCTAGGAACTCTAACTCCTCAAAAAAAGGGGCCTTTTCTCCATTACCCTCTTGACCCACAAGCTTACCCTCATGCCCCACATTCTTCACAAACGATCACTCCATCAATTTCACGGTTCCTTCCAGCCTCTAGATTTGATTCTCTTCTTCCAAACATCCCCCAGCTCCTCCAGCTGAGGTTCCACAGGACCACAGGACTCTGACCTTTTGAGAACTCATTTCTCCAGCCCTCTCTTCCTTTCAGTTTTCAGAAAAAGCTTTGGGACTTTATTATTATTATTATTGTACAACTTATTTGTGATGGCAAAGCACGTCTCCAGGCCTCTCCCACCCCACAGTTCCCGGAGCCTGCTCCAAACCCTCAGGAACAATGCTTCCATTTTGCTATTTTCTCACAAGTTTCTCTCCTTATGATAGTCTGCCCTTTGCTAAAAGTAGCTGTTGGCAGCAGGATCCGCATTTTAAGTAGCTTGGGTGGGAGAGCAGGGCCAGAACACAATGTGCTCTTGTTGGAGGGAAGAATTTGCTTGTAGTTCCGAGGTAGAGGCCCCCGACATCAGCGCAGTGCCGCTTCCGGGCCACACAACCTTCTAGAAGCCTTTCCATAAAGCAGTCCCTGAAAGCTGCCTCCCGACCTCCCCTCCCCGCACCGCCATCTGCACCCTGACCCAGCAGAGGAGGAAAGGGAGACCCCAACGACAGCTGAGGTCAGTTTTCCACGAGCAGATGTAACACCACCACTCCAGGCCTTGGTGGTTTTACCTGTCCAGTGCCCTGTGCCAGAGAGCACAGAAAACAGCTTGAACCCTCAAGCCAGCTCCCCAAGGGCCCAGGCCAAGCAGGGTGGTGATGGATCCAGACTCTGGAATCTGAGAAATGTGGCTTCAAACTCCATCTCTGCCACTTATGGGTTGCCTAAGATTTTGAGTCCATGGGGTCACAAAGGGTTGGACACGACTGAACAACTGAACTGAAGATTTTGAGACACTCTGAACCTCAGTCTTCTCATCTGTAAAATGGGGACAATAGTACTTACTGCATAGGATTCAAGTGAGACAAAAACAAGATGTGTAGGTACTTGTCCCAGCACCTGGCACTTAGGAGGTGCTCAGTAAACAGCAGATCTTATTACTGTCCACATCCCCATTTATACATATATAGCAAAAAGGAAATTCATGGAACTAAGAATGGTCCAGGCAGCACTTGAAAGATCAGAGACTGATGCCTAGAGTGGACTTTGACTGAAGGTTTGGGGGTTTTTATTCTCTCATTCATTCAAATGCACGCCCCTGAGCTTGTTGAACAGAATGGTGAACCCAAGTAAGCACAGTGTCTGAGCCAAACTCCCAGATTTCAAAAGCCACCTCCTCCCTTGTCCAGATCCTTAACCTCTATGCCTCAGTTTCCTTATCTGTAAAGTGAGGATAATAAAACTATCTTCATAGAGATACAGTTTAGAGCAAATATATGTGGAGGACCTGCAACAGTCACCTGCCCAGTGATGCTCTCTTATTCAGTAAGAATCATCAGATATAGGCTGTTAACCTTCTCACACCAACTTGAGACTTCTTTTTCTGAACTTAAAAGAGTTGAAAGTGAATGGAAATGAGATTAAAAAAAAATGACTCAGTGACTTAATGTTCGCAGGGCTCCGCTGGCATAACACTGAAAGACCATCACTGGAAGAGGCGTTTCATTACCAGTTTAATAGATAAGAGTGTGGGTTCTGGGCAGAAATGTGGGGGTACTGCTCTAGCACTGACTCGCTCTGGGTCTTCACGCAACTTTACCTCCGTGACCTTCAGTTTTTTCATCTGTGAAAATAAGCATAACCATGCCTGATGTCAGGGGTCTTTCTGAGGAGTAAAGGATATAACAGGGCTGTGCTGTGCTGTTCTTAGTTGCTCAGTTGTGTCCAACTCTTCTCGACCCCATGGACCTGCCAGGCTCCTCTGTCCCTGGGGATTCTCTAGGCAAGAATACTGAAGTGGGTTGCCATGTCCTCCTCCAGGGGATCCAATCCAGGTCTCCTGCACTGCAGACAGATTCTTTACCATATGCGCCACCAGAGAAGCCCATGAATACTGGAGTATTCAGACTTACTAGTACAAAGAACACACGTGTACCTTTTATCCAGATGCACTTGCTATAAGCGTCTTATCCCATTTGATTTACAAACTGTTCTTTCTCTCTATACACATGTGCATGCATGCACACACACACAATACACACACACACAATACACACACACACACACACTCATCTAATTTTTTTCTGAACCATTTAACACTAAGTTACAGATACATGGCCCTTTACTGTTAAAGAATTCATTCATTCGGGGTGTATTTCCTGAGAATATTCTCGTACATAATCTCAGGACAGTTACCATCAGTTCATTGAATGCCAGTATCCTATTTTACCTAATCCACTTTCCGTATTACGATTTGTCAACTGACTAACCCTGTCCCGCATAGCATTTCCCCTCCTACATAGGACCCAATCTAGATATAGTCTCTGAAGTTAGTTGTCATATCTCTTTAGACTCCTTGAATCTGGCCTTTCTCTGTCTTTCACAACACTGGCGTTTTTAAAGAATAAGGTGGGTTTTTTTAAAACAGAGTGTTCCACATTCTGGGTTCCTCTGCTGTTTCTTCATGATTAGACTCAGGTTCTGCATTCTTGGCCAGCCCACTGCACGGCTGATGGTGTGTCCTTCTAAGGGTACCCTGTACCCACCCTCCTCTCACTGATGATGTTAATACTGATCACCCAGGCAACGTGTCATCTGATTTCTCCATTGCACAGTGACCACATTTTCCCCCTTGAAATTAACAAGCCATCCATGGGGAGATCCTTAAACATCACACAAAGTTCCTGGCTCTCATCAACATCCCTACCCCAGACTTGGTATTCATGAATGATTCCTGATGGCACCAAATCTTTTACCATAATGGTTACAACATGGTATGTCTCCAATCCAGCCCTCCCTCCACACTTCCCGTCAGCCCTTGTCATTCTACTGTAAACAAGAAACCTCCCTCTCCGCTGTTTATTTACTTATCTATTTATTATTGGCTTAAACTCCTGGATCCCTATTTTTTCAAAGGTTTGTAATTCACTATTTGATACTCTTAAGTGTCCCAGGTGAAAGTCAGCTACTGTTACATTTCAAAATTCACTGTTTATTTGAATATAAAACAATCCATGTCCTTAGTAAAAGTTTTCAGAATGTGCAGAGAGTATATAAAGTGAAAAACAAAAATCTCTTCTCTCCCCATTCTACATCCCATAGTTAACTGCAGTTAACTATTTCCTATCCCACGTGCTAGAATTTTTCTAGGCATCTCAACTTACTATTAGTTTTACCCTTATTGTGACTCCATGATACAGTTTAGGGTCTTCCCTGACCTTGCTCACTCTGGCAGTTCATCAAATCACTTTGCATTCCCCTCCCCTGAGGTGGAGGTGTCCTGGGTATTAAAAATTGCTTTTATTATCCAAACTGAAAGTTGGTGAGGATGGTCTAAAGGCGGAGGGGTGGGAAAGTTAACTTGCTTCCTTCCCCTTCTGTGCCTTAGATCAGTCATCAACAAAAATAGGCCAATGTCATTTTGTAGAAGTGAGTCCAATCGCTATGAAAAAGCTTTCAAGAGGGCTTTATAAATGAAAGGGAGGACTTCCCTGGTGGTACAGTGGATAAGAATCTGCCTGCCAACGCAGGGAACAGAGGTTCAACCCCCGGTTAGAGAAGATAGCACACGCCTCGGAACAACGAAGCCCAGCTACTGACTGAAGCCTGTGCACTCCAGATGCTGGGCTCCGCAGTAAGAGAAGCCACCTTAGCAGAGTGCCCCCTGTTGTCGCAACTAGAGAAAGCCCTTGTGCAGCAACAAAGACTTAGCGCAACCAAAAATAAATACATAAATAATTTTTTTGAAGTTCAGGAAAGCATTCAAAAAACTTTGCAAAAATAAATGAAAGGGAGTGTTCCTATGATCAGAGGACATAATGGTTTGAACCATGGCTCTGCCCTATCCTAGCTGTGACACCTTAAAGCAAGTCACTTAGCCCCTCTGAATCTCTGTTTCCCCGTCTGTAAAATGGGGACAATTCCTGCCTCGCAGGGTGTCCATGCCGTCCTGTGTTACTATTCCCTGAGCACCTACCACATGCCTGGCACTCTCCCGGAGGCTAGGAACGCAGCAACAATGAAATGACCACAGAGCCTTGGTTCAAAGAAGTTGGCTAGAACTATGCAGAAGGTTACACAACTAAGTATTTAATGACAAGTTTAAGTGCTTTGAGGAAGTACACGATGTTAGAAGGGTTTCCAAGCTTAGGGGCAGGCTGACCACCTGACCACTCCTGAGTATTGTGAGGGCAAAACCAAACCCATCACTCATGATCTTGTCACATCCACAAAGCCACCTGTGCTATTTACATATTTTTCCTCTAAATGCACTCTTCTCCCTTAAACAAATTGCACCTCGTTCTAGGAAATACTACTCATTATGTGCTTTACAGCTATCTTTCTCTATTTTTTCCTAATACAGATAAACAAGAACAGGTCAGTATTCAAAGAAACTTCCATAGCTCACTTCGGAAAGCAGACTGAGAGAATCTTTACACTGAGTTCTGACACACAGCAGGTATTCTGAAAACGTGAGTCTCTTTTCTCTTGATCAGCTCTCCTGGAAGGAGCGTGATGATCATTTTAAAAACTTGGAATCCACAACTCTTCTCTCGACGAGCCCTCCCAATATGGCCCAGAAAGAAGAAACGTCACTCTTAACCCAACCTTAACCCAGCTCCCTGCTATACCATTAAAAGAGAGTTAAAACCACTTGGCTTTGCACCCTGGCTTAAATTTACACCAAAGTCCAGAAGTGCCAGTCCCAGAGCCAGGGAAAAAACACTTTCATCCAGTTCTATTCAGGGGAAATCCCATAAATCAAGAACACATCACAAAGTCAAACAGCATGCACGCGCGTGGACACACACGCAGACTCACTCAGATGCACACACACGGTCTTTCTTGAGTAATGAAAAGATTATTTAGACTTTTTTTTTAACTTCTTAACTTCATTTAATAGCATTTCAAGTTTCAGAGAAGTGGGGCAGACTTCGGTCAAGGAAGTTTAATTCTGTCTTAAAAAAAGTAAGTGGAAACCTCAGCCCTGGCATGGAGGGGGTCACAAATGGGATGCTGGCGGAAAAGGGGAGGCAGAGGGAATATCAGGGAGTGAAGACGGCTGGCTGTTCTGACACCGATGTATTCTGCTTGCACATTAAATTTACAGAAAATTCCTTCCCTGCTACAAAGAAATAATATTCTGTACCATTCGTTTTAAAATAAGCAGCCATTTCAGTTCATCTTTTGTTTCTTTGCTTTTGATATAAAGACGCAGCTTCAAGATATCGTTTACTTTCCTCTTAACCACACCATCAGGCTTCCCTGGTGGCTCATACGGTAAAGAATCGGCATGCGATGCAGGAGACCCAGGTGTGACCCCTGGGTCAGGAAGATCCCCCGGAGGACGGAATGGCTACCCACTCCAGTATTCTTGCCTGGAGAATCCCCTGGACAGAGGAGCCTGGTGGGCTACAGTCCATGAGGTCACAAACAGTCAGACACGACTGACGGACTAAGTGTGTGCGAGCACACACACACACACACATCGCCATCAGAGAACCAGGAAGGGAGAAGTTCTATGATGGTAACTGACATTCAGCCCCAAGCATCCAGGGAGACTAGAGGGCAGGGTGGGGACTGCGGCAAAATGAAGACATGCTCTGGCTAAAGGGAGTGGACATTACTGAGATCCTCAATGGTCACCAGGCAGGAATGCAGACCTCACTTGGCAGATCTCCCAATGGTCTAAGAGCAGCCAGAAATGTGGGTTTTTATATGGAATCTCCTGATTTCTAAATGCTGGCAACTGATGCAAATTAAAACACTCCTGGGCCAAAGAAAGCACATCTGTGGGGTAGAGGTGGCCACAGGCTGCCCGTTGGTGACCTCTGATGAAGGAGGAAGAATAATGGGCCTGAAATCCAGAGATCTGGGTCTGGCCGAGGCCCGGAGACCAACTCAGTGTGTGGCTCTCCTCCTTGGCCTCTCCGAGCCTCAGTTTTCCCATCCGCGAAACGCAAGGGCGGCTGAGATAACAGCCAGGCTCTGCCATCTGGGACTCTCTTCCAGAGCAGTGAGTGGAAAGAGTGGCGTATGTAGGCCATGAAAGTGGGGCATAACTTGACACCCTTTCAAAACCCAGTAATTCAACGAGAAATGTTTCTCTTCGGCTGAGGTTTTGGGAGGCAGTGGGCGTGTTTTTAAAAAAACACAACACACCAAGTCAGGAATTTCATCAGGAAAAACGTGGCAGCCCTGAATGGGCTCCCATCTGGGGATTTGCTTGTTGAGAGAACAGGCTGTTCTGCCTTTGGCAAATGACATCTCAAGGCAGCCTTCTCCGTGGGGCCGAGGTCGGCCCCTCTGGGGGCTCCGACAGCAGTTAATGGCCAAGGACTGGCTGCCTGTGAGCACAGCAGAGACGCAGATAGAGGCCGCCAACCTCCAGGATTGGACAAAAACAAAAAAAAAATGGCCAAACTACAAAGCTCTCAGGCAGGACACACTTCACAACTCCTTGTCCCCACCCCAGCTTCAGAAGGCCAGTCAGCCTTTGTCTACGATTAAACCCAAGCTTCTCATTCCTTCACTCAAACCATAATGGTCCTGGGACTCTGCATTTGCCCTGTGTGGCCTCTGGGCTACGCACAGTGCCAAACACCTTATGAATTATCTCATTTAATTCGAGTGGAACTCTTAGTGTGTCCACGGCACAGATGGATAAACTGAGGTTCAGGCAGGTAAAGTTACTGAGTGGTGGGATCTGGATTTAAACCTATGTCCATCCAAAACCAAAGCCTTCTAGGCTGTTGACTAATGTTTTGTAAGTATGAGTTCCCTAAGATCCCTAAGCCGCTAGCAAGAGCATCAGGGGCGTGCAGGGGGCGGTGTGCTCAGTCGTGTCCGACTCTGCACTGCATGGACTGTAGCCCGCCAGGCTCCTCTGTCCGTGGGATTTCCTGGGCAAGAGTACTGGAGTGGGTTGCCATTTCCTTCTCCAGGGGATCTTTCCTGACCCAAGAATCGAACCCTCATCTCATGCATTGGCGGGCAGATTCTGCCAAGTGTGAGTTCTCCTGTGAAATATTAATCTTCTTGAGTCAATCCAACATGCTTGTCACAGAAAGAGGCATGCAGTGGACCGACTGAGCAGACCCACCTGTGCCTGTAGTGGTGACCCCTGCAGAGCTCCTTTGCTTTTGGTTCCTTGGTTGGTTCCATCGCAGAAATTTTCTGCCTCCATTTCCTCAAAATAAAAAGGAGGAATGTGGCTGGGAGAGCCAAGGAAACATGGCAAGACAGCTGAGCGGTGGAAGGGGGCAATTCTGGCCTGGTCCAGTCCTAGCGGGGCCATTTGGGGCTTGCTGTTTAACCACATTGAGTCCCTGTCACAGCCTCTCGAAAATGGGGTAATAAAAGAACCTCCTCATGAGCACGGAAGGAGAAGAGGCTGCACGTAAGCACTCACAGGCTCATAGGAAGAACGCCTAACCTTCCTTCTCAACCTGCTCCTCAACTTGCCTCCCTATGTCAGGAAATGTCAGCTCCATCTTCCCAGATACTCCGACCAAAAACCTTGGAGTCACCTTGGACTCTTCACAGCACTTCCCAGACCCATTCTGTTGGCAAGTTCCACTGGTTCCGCTTATACATCCAGAATCTAACTACTTCTCCCCACCCTTGCTGCTACTCGCCTACTCCAAGTCATTCCATTCAATTCAGTTGCTCAGGCGTGTCTGACTCTCTGTGACCCCATGCTCTGCAGCATGCCAGGCTTCCCTGTCCATCACCAACTCCCGGAGCTTGATCAGACTCGTGTCCATCGAGTTGGTGATGCCATCCAACCATCTCATCCTCTGTTGTCCCCTTCTCCTCCTGCCTTCAATCTTTCCCAGCATCAGGGTCTTTACCATTGAGTCAGTTCTTTGCATCAGGGGCCACAGTATTGACTCCAAGTCATTATCTCTTGCCATTAGCAGTCTCACAACAGAATTACCTGCTCTGTCTTTGCTGCCTGCTCTCAGGGCAATCAGAGGGGTTCTGCTCAATGTAAATCGGATCCTGTTTCTCTTCTGCTTGGTCCCTCCAGGGGCTCCCACCTCAGTCGCAGGAGAAGCCAAAAATCCAACCGTGGCTTAAAATGCTTAGGTCATCTGCCTCTGGCTCTCTGACCACATCTCTTGTCCCTCTCCCCTCTCTCTGTTTCAGCCACAATGGACTCTGGGCTATGCCTGAATACATCAAGCACAATCTCACTCAGGGCTTCTGCACGTGCTCATCGGCCAGATAGTTTATGGTGAGGCCCTCCCCACTGGTGGCGTGCTAGAGCCAGCCAGCACCAACCTGCAAGAAATGACTGGTAAATTGCTGTGAATATTGTGAACTGGTTTTTACACCATCAGGAGCTTGAATTAGCATGGTGGGAATATTTACACCATGGGAAGTGGCAAATGCTACAAATAAGGATCTTAATTTCCAGACAGCCAACTTACTAGAACACCACTGCACTGAGCACTTTATTTTAAATTAAAACTAAATTAAAAATACCACCTTTCCTTGCTGCATTACAACCCTCCTTGCTTCCCCCCTCCCACTTAATTTTTCTCCATAGCAGTTAACACTATATGTATGTGTACATATAGTATAACACTAAATACTACATGTATTTTTCCTTGTCTTCCTGATATTGCCCATCTCTCTTCCACCAACAACACAGCTCCATGAGAGCAAGGACTTGGTCACTTGTTTTTGTTTGTTTTTTCCATTTCTTTGGCTGCACTGGGTCTTAGTTGTGGCATGCAGGGTCTTTGATCTTCCTTGCAGCACACGGGATCTTTTGGTTACAGCCTGTGAACTCTTAGCTGCGGCATGTGGGATCTAGTTCCCTGACCAGGGACTGAACCCAGGCCCCCTGCATTGGGAGTGCAGAGTCTTAGCTACTGGGCCAATTTGGTCAGTTTTGCTCTCAGCTTCCTGCCAAGTGCCTGGAACAGCGGCTGCCTCATAGCAGGTGTTCAATTAACATGTGTTGAATAGATGATTGGCACCCATTATTGTCATTATGTGAAATTGAAACATGGACACTATTTCAGACACTTGACCAGATTTGGAGCATGGGTGAAAGGCCAAGACAAATAAACAAAAAAACCAAGCCAGCAGTGCACAGTACTGGCCTAGGGAAGCCTCCTTTCCCTCCCTGCACAACCATGTTCCTCTGGGTTTCCATCACAGACCACTGTTAGGAGCTGCTGTGATGCAGGAGGCAACAAACCAAACCAGTCTTGGGGAAATTCACTCTTTGAGGAGCAGCTCACAGAATCAGAGCTGGAAGAGACACCTGGAGACCATCTGGTCCCTCCATCTGCTCTGCAGCAAGCCTCGATGCCCGTCCGCTCTCAGTGGCAGAACCGACTGTTTGCAAGCCTTTTGAAAGTAGTGGCCACGATGTCCTTTCACAGCTGAAAGTCAAGAAATTCTCCAAAGACTCTAAGATGGTTCAACCTCTCTTCCAATGCTGAATCCCTTCTATAACATCTTAGACAGGCTGTCATAAGTGGCCTCAATAGTTGGCAAGTTCACCTATGATTAAACCCAAATCAGCCAACTCAGAACCTCTACTGCCAATGCAGGGCCTGCCAGTGAGCAATTCAGGGCAAAAACAGTTTTGTTCTTTTTTTTCTTACGGTAACTCTTCTTACCAAACTGGTGGTGGATGCCTGGAGCACAGGGAGCTATTTATTTCTGAAAGCAGTATGGTCCATATGTGGACATATTAAATGCCATCCTATAATGCAAGGACCCATCTCCACAAACAGAACTGTCCAACCTCAAATCTTCACGGGGCCAACGTTGAGAAACATGCTTTTCCTTATTTTTCTTAATACTAACGACCAACTCGATTTACACTTCATTTTCATACTTTTGATGAAGACCTGGATATAGGAACGACTTCTCTTCCCTTTGAAACCTACTGTAGGACAGGAGGACAACCAACAGCACCATCCCAATGGCCAACAGTAATTAACCCTGGACCCCTGCTTTGGGGAGACAACAGAGAAAGGTGGGGACCGTGGGGAACTGAGAACTCATCCACCTAAAAGAGGCAATCATGTCCCAGTTCCAGTCAATTGAGGTCATGTGAAGATGTGGGCAAAGTGTCAACAGATCTTCTGATTTTTAAATGGAAGCCAGAAATCTGCATTGTTGTGTACTATGTCCAGATTTTCAAATGTTGGCTCCATTTTCTACTTTAAATGTTCTGCAGACCAAACAAAATGCCTTTTGGCTGCTGGCTGGCAACCTCTGTGTTGCATCAGATTTTACTGTAGGGTCACTAAAGGCAACAGGAAAAAGGCAATAATGGAGTGGAGGCAACAGTGAAGGGCAAGGCTCAGAGGAGGATAAGAAACACAGGTTGATCGTCAGAAGCCCAGCAACATAAGCACAGCCTCCCCAAGGTCGCTCCAGCCACTCCAGGTGACGCTGAGACATTTCATTTTTTCCTCAGAAGTCTTCTGCAGCTCCCATGCTTGGCTGGAGCACCCCAAGATTGAGCATTAATTTTGTACAAGACACCATGAAAAGAGATGACCCTCTCTGAAACACCCTTGTGCATGCACACGCTAAGTCGCTTCAGTCGTGTCCGACTCTTTGCGACCCTATGGGCTGCAGCCCACCAGGCTCCTCTGTCCATGGGATTCTCCAGGCAAGAATATTGGAGTGGGTTGCTATGCCCTTCCCCCTGGGACCTTTCTGACCCAGGGATTGAACCCGAGTCTCCTGCGTTTCTTGCAATGCAGGCGGATTCTTTACCGCTGAGCCACCAGGGAAGCCCCGGAAACACCTTTACTTGAAATAAAAGATCATCCTCTAGGTCTGTGGGAAAGAACACGTGGGAGGCAGAATAGTAGCACACCTTAAAAGTGCCATCCTCACAGGAATATTTGAGGAGATGATGTACAGAAAGAGTGAAATCACATTTCACAAATGGCACTGTAGCTCAGCAGAAGAGGGGCAGTCAAGGCAAATCTAGAGCAGCATGACACTGCAATTTGGGGGTCCACAGGGAACCAGTCCACTCCTCACTTCCAGAAAATGTTGCTGCGTTCAGTTTGGGAATCTACTTCTCACCCACTCCATCCTGAGTTCCAGAAGTGGCATGTGACAAAGGACGGAATCCTCCTGAACAGGGATGAATTAAAAGATGGGTGCATCACCTATATCTGAGCTCTGGAACCAGCCACACCTGAAGCCAGCACACCCCAGAATTTTACATTTTCCCAAGTCAATACATTTCCTTTTTATTTAAACCAGCTTGGAAGTAAGTTCTCTGTTACTTTCATCCGGAAGAATCTTGATAGCTATGTGGACCCTTGGCTGGGGTTTTGCTTAACTCCAGCTTTGGGGCTGAGAAGGCAGACTATAAAGTGGGTGTTGTCAGTCTCAGCATCCCAGATCTTTAGGGCTCTGAGCCCCCACCTCCCACCCTCAGAGCCCCCCACCTCCAACTAATTACTCAATTTTCCAATCACTCTATGTGGAATCCTTCAAGGCCCCCTCCTTTTATCCCATTTCATGTCTGTAGCCACTGGAAACTATCACAACAGTCCTTACAATGTGAAAAACACAAGAAGTTCCTTGCCATTCTAAACAGTGGCTGACAACCATTTACGAAACCTGCAAACATTTCACCGCTCATAAATCAACCCCAGATGACAAAATAATAATCATCATGAAACTAATGGAAACCCGAAGGAGGACAGATTTGGACCATGTTTGCCATTACCCATGATGAGGGGTGATCAGGAAAAAGTCCTGAGAAAGACATAAAAAATGAAGCAAACTGATTGCTCCTTGGAAGATATCTCAGCCCCCATCCCCAGGAGATTCAAGTCCTACTTTTTCCTGGAAACAATTTTTAGCATCTCTTGGCATCCTTCTGGTCGGGAATTGGTAAAAAAGAAAAGAGAGTGTTTGAGAAAAGCTTGATGCCTTTTCACTGAAGTCAGATTCCCAAGGTCGACAGGGATGTTTGGAAGAGTGGGCTCAAACTGTGAGCATGCAATTGCATGCCCGTGGTTCCTCACGCTGATTTAAAAATCAGAACATTTCTCACAAAGGTCCAGGTTTCGGTGTCTTTTGAAAAATCAGAACACATGGCAATATGGAGTCCTCATTTCTCCTGGCTAATTACCCTGCTCATTTCATTCACTTCTTACCTGGCTGGCCACTCTGGCTATCTGAACTTGCGATGACTGACCTCAGATTTAGGTCCTATGTACTTCTAAAAAGTCATTTAAAAATTATAATACTGTTGACTTCAGACACATCTAACTGATACAGAATGGCCCTCCCGGATGGGGCCCCTCCTTCACAATTTCACCTCCTCTTTCCCCCTATTCAGTGGGCCTAGCCCACTGGGCTCCAGGTCATGGCCATCTCAAGATTTTTGCCTTTGCTGGTTTCTTCTTTCTAGAATACTCTTCCCCAGATATGGGCAGGGCTCCCTCACTCCAGCGGTGGTGTGCTCAGAGGCTGTCTGCGCAGGGAGCCCTCTCATTCCCACCTCGCCCCCCCTACAGTTTCCATCAACCTTCTCTTGTTTATTTTCCCCACAGAGGCATGAGCGTCTGACATCCAGTGTACTGCACACATACAGGTTTTTATCTGTGGTCTTTCCCCCTCTTAAGTGTAGCTCCACGAGGGAGTAGACTTTGGTTGTTTCTGTTCTCTACTGTATTCCATGTCCAGGGTAGGTTCTGGTACACAGCTGGTGCTCAATACATATTTTTAAATGAATGAATGAAATTCCATTTTCTATATTCAAGAGGAAATGGAGGGGAGCTGAAGCAGAGGAGGAAGGCGGAAGGCAGCAAACCCAGACGGTCTGCACACCTGGTCACTGGAAACTCGGCCGAGGCTTCTGGAGAGAAGGACGTTTTCCAAGACAGAAGAAAGGGAAGAAGAAGAAAAATGGAATCACAGCCTACAGTTGTGTTTGAGTTTGCACAGGCAAGCGGGGAAGGGTTTTTGGAAGAGTTCTTCTCTGCCTCTGAGTTGAGCTCACGCCCAAAGTCCAGCTCTTCCTGGGGTGGTGAGGAGTGTCTCCCCGCTGCCAGGTACTGGTCACGTGACAGTCAAGCCTCGCTCCCCCGCCCCCATCCCAGGAGGAGGGGGCGTGGGGTCCTCAAGCGCAGATTCTAATCCCGGCGGGCTCAAGAGTTCCAGGCTGCCTGCTGAGGAGTCGTCTCTGCAACTTCTCACGTGGGGACGAGGAAAGCCAGTGTCTCTGATCTCATATGGAAAATCCTGGGCTGTTTTCCAGCTCGAGCCCCGCATCCCAGGCTCTTTCCCTTCTCCTTCACTCCAGACTGTACCCCACTGCAACTGTGCCTCACTGGGAGAGACAATTTCTACAGTTACTTTCTCCCCAACAGGTAATAAACAGCACCAGACAACCAGTCACTGTGTATCAGATGCCCTCTGCTACTCAGAGCACAGTTGTTAACGCTGATGATGTAGATTAATATTTGCTAACTCTGATGTTGTAGATTCATGATCCTCACTTCCTAAGTGAGGAAACTGTCGCTGGAAGAAGTAAACCCAAGGTCAGAAAGATAGTATTAGTAAGTCGTAGACTTAGACAGGCTGGCTCTTGACCCCTGCATTATGCTGCAGCGGAGGCTAATACACCAACACATCCTTGTAAAATACTGAAAAACTACAGTCAGGACTGACAGTCCCTTTGTTTCCCTCACATGCCTGTCCCTAACTAATTAAGTGTTCAGTAACGTGAAGGTCAAAGAGAAGGAAAATTTAATTTTTTCTATGGTGGTTAAAGAGGCAGGGAGTGCAGGGGATATGAAGATCGTCTCTAGAACCATCTGCAGACAAAGCCTGGCTCTACTCCTTACTTGCTGTGTGACCGTGAACAAGCCACTTAACCTCTCTGTGCCTACTGTCCTCCTCTAAAATGTGAATAGTAATAGACTTCCGTCATAGAATTGTTGTGAGGAATAAGTGAGTTGATCCTTATAGTCGATCAGAACAGATCCTGGAACTGAGGTGATTTTAATTAGCATCATATTCATCCAAAGGACAGCCATTCTTCTTCTGAAGATACAAGATACAAACTGAATATGTCCAGACACGTGCTCTGAGATGACTTTACAAATGAGAAAACTCGTTTGTTTCACTGTATTCCCCTGAAAACTGAGTGCAGAATTCCAATTCTGGTTAGTAGAAAATTCTGTTATTTGACTTATTTGCTGTAAATACCTGGATGCCACTTTTGCTAGAATTACCTGGTGGACTTGATTTTTAAAATATTTTTGTCTTGCACGGTTAAAAACATACGAAACCATTTTTCTGAAGTGCCTGCTATTTTTCAAATGTATAATAACATAAAGACAGAACTCTAAAAAAAATATTCATCCATGTTTTAACGTGGAAACGGTACACCCTCCCTACCCACCCACCCCCCATTAAGAAGAAGATTGCTCTTCAGAGACCAGTAGATTCTTCCAGAATGTTGAAATCCCAAGACTGAAGCTACTTGAAGAATAAGAAGGAATATTCCCTAGGCAAGTAGTGGTCACTTTCTGTCTTTTCTTAGTACTTCTAGGGGTCCACTGTAAGAACCACCACTCTCTGAACCTGCAGACCATGTTCCCATCCATCACTGTATTGAAGCTGTTTAACAAACCCAGCATGGAGGAGTGAGTGAAAGTCGCTCAGTCATGTCTGACTCTTTGCGACCCCATGGACTACAGTCCATGGAATTCTCCAGGCAAGAACACTGGAGTGGGTAGCTGAGGAGATGGCAAATGACCCATGAATGGGTGAGGGGCTCAGAGAGCCCAAGTCCTCTGACCAATATCACACAGCAGGTCGGGGGTGGATCTGGGAGTCCACCCCATGCCCTCCCCAACGGCTGCCCAGCCTCCCTCCCCCTAATCTCATGGCCCCACATCACAGCCAAGGTCTGAGAAGGAGGTCATGCCACCCACTGGTTGGCAAGAAACCCCACCTAGAGAAAGATGTCACAGTCCACTGCTGTTACTTTTCCCATGTGTTGTGAAAGGCTCAGTGAGGATGAAGGATGCTACCGAAAGGTAAGAGGAGGTTATCTTTGGTTATGGCGAGTGAGGCAGAGTTCGGTGAGGCAGCGCTGGGATGGGACCCTAGCAGCTGGGCTCTCAGGTCCCAGCTCCCACTGATACACGACCACCACCTATAAAACCTGACAAAGACCAGAATTGATACTAGCTTAGCTGGTGGAGCATATCAGATCTGAAATGGTCTTGGGTACCATTCAAAGCTGGGGTTAGAAGGGGGCCAGGCTTCTTTGGCAGGATAAGGCAGCAGGAGAAAAATGAGAAATCTTTTGTTTTTCTTTTTCAATTCATTAAGGTTTGTTGGGGTGAGCAAGAACCTCACTTTTTTTTCCTTCCTATGACTTCCCTTTCATTTTAACGGGAAACGTGCGTGCATTTCAAAGACCGCTCAATAGCAGCGTTGAAGTCTCAAGTTCAATCACAATGTCCCCATTGTGGCTGAGGGACTCCTTGGCCTTTAAGCTTGGGTTATAAAAATTTGGTCTGAGCCCAAAGTCTGGCTTTAATAGAATATTTTAATTTTGTTTAATGAATATTATTTTAAATCTGTTTGGCAGTTTTAAAATGTGTTCTTTTATTTTCAAATTAAAATTTACTAATGTTCAGTGCTTTCTGGGGGGTGGGAGTAGGGCAAGGAGTCGGGGTGATAATAATGCAAGCTTGCATTTATTGAGTGCTTACTATGTGCCAAACACCCTGCTACCCCTTTTAACCCTCAGGACCTCCTAATGCACAGCGACCCTTGCCTCTGCTGTTTGGGAAGTTGAGGGGGTCATCCCCCAACCTGAGCTGGCATAGTTAGTGAGTGGTGGACTTAAGATTCAAGTCAGATCTGTCTGAGTTCAGGGTCTGTGTTGTTAACCACTGCCCTACACTCGCTTGATACTGAAAAAGGACTCCATTGACCAATAGCTTAGAGGCACATCACTGGCCCGGTATGTAATTCCCTATAACCTCAAGCGTAATGACAGCTGGCTTGAGCATAATAGCTGGCTTATTGAGCATTCAATGTAGGCAGGCACTGTAGCAAAGCAAAGTGTTTTACATGTACTGCCTCATTTAAATTCTCACAATGGCCTTTTGAAGCACTTACTATTATCATTATTATCATCATCTCCATTTTACAGAGGGGAGACTGAGATTAGGGTCATGCAAGTATGTAAATAATGCATTTAAGCTGAAATAATGTTAATAATAATAACAATAATACAGTAGCTGACTTTGATATAGCTCACCCTAGTTGCCATGTACTACTGCAAGCACTTTATATTTATTAGCTTGAACTCCATGATGTGTGTGCGTATGCTCAGTCATGTCCAAATCTTTGTGACCCCAAGGACCCGCCAGGCTCCTCTGTCCATGGAATTTCCCAGGTAAGAATACTGGAGTGCGTTGCCATTTCAAACTCCAGGGGATCTTCCTGATCCAGGGATCGAACCTGTGTCTCTTGCATCTCCTGCACTGGCAGGTGGATTCTGTACCACTGTGCCACACTGGAAGCCCATATTTCCATGATAACCACCCTAAACTATAGGTGAAGAAACCAAGGCATGTAAATGTTAGGTAACTTGCCCAACATTACGTAGTTGGTTAATGCTAAGCAAGGATTTGAACCCAAGCAGCCTGGCTCCTGGCTTATGCATCTTGGAGATTCATGTGAATATCAATCCTGCTATCAGAGGTGCCAGATTGGGTGGGTCCTTCTTGCCTTTGGGTCGCCATTAATTAGCCCAATGCCTAGAACACAGCTCAATAAATAAAGCTGAATAAATGAGTGAATGAATGCATTTGTAACTTTCCCCATCACCACGCAACACACAAGGCATGTAGGACTCAGTAAATAGTGTTAATAAAATCAGCAAAACGGTATATGTCATGTCCCAAGTAAATGTTATTCTTTGTCAACAAAATTTGTCTTGTCATATTGCAATAGCTCAGGGGTCAGCAAACATTCTACAAAAGGCCATGCAGTCTCTATAGTAATTACTCAACTCTGCTAGCACAGAAGTGGCCATAGGCAATAGCTTAGACCAGCTAACTGCAGTGATGCAGCCACCATTTCAACAGATTTCAATTCTAAACTTTAGTTATTCTGTAAGAACAGGCTCAAGATTCTGTGAGAATCAGGTAATGTCGCTTATTTCTGAACCCAACTTTTATACCTGATCATCACTGAATAATATCCTCCAGGCAAAACAACTGGAGACTGACTTTGAAATCTAGCTCTCCAAGGCAGACATGTACAGGAAATGTAGCTCTCATTACACCAGGGTCAGGGGGTTGGAGGTGGGAGAGCTGGGTATACTAGTGGTTAGGAATCAACAATTCTGGCTCTGATATGAGCCATGTAACCGTGGATGAATTACTTCTCCACGAGATTCAATTTCGCATCTGTAACATAGGGGTAATAATAATAGACCCTTCCATCTAAGGCTATTTGGAGTCAGAAATATAAGTGTTTGCTTAGCACGCTGGCACATAGTAAGTATTCAGTAACCATGAGCCACTTGTTATTCCCAAACAAATCTTGTGTCTTTTTTAAAAACAAAACTAAAACCTAATTCTCTAAAAACAAGCATGAAGAAAGGACAGCAAAACTGCAGGGAAGACATTTCCAAATTAGTTTCCCAGAGACACTTAGCAAGGCATTCTAGGGGTCCCAAGGTGTCCGAAAACTCTCTCCTCTACATCAAACTACTAGCAAGCCCCCAATCTCCCTGCTTAGCCCCATCCGCCCAAAAGCCAGCTTCTGTGTCCTCTTATCATTGTCTTTCTCGTGGGTGTCACAGCAATGCTGGAGAAATTCGGAGCGTTTCAGACATTTGCTGAGTTTAAGACATTCTTTCTCCCCTCCCACCCTCCCCCCTTCACTCCACACTCCAAAATTAAAGTCTCCAGGGAGCCCGGGCTCTTTAGCAAGGGGAGACGGCCAGAAAGCCCCATCACAGACCCGGAGGTGAATAATCTCAGCTCCATTCTTTTCCACGGCTGGATGGGGACAAAACTTTGTTTACAACACGAGCGGCAAGTCACAACTTGTTATGCCACATGACACCCTCTAAGCAGTGAGCCACCGCTTCCCTCTACTGTACTAGCCACACAAAAGGCCAGAGGGGCAGGAATCTGCCCGCTCGGCTTCTCTCCCCCTCCCCTTTCCCAACTAGGAAGGGCATTCAGACCTTTGCTGGGAGACAAGTGTTTCCAGAACGCTGTGAAACTAAAGTTCCCATCCTTGCAAATAATACACACCCACAAAACAAAACAATCTTCTTTGCAGCGAAACCCTTTCTGTGTCTCCTGTGAAGAGATTTTCTCCCTGCGTGGAATTTCCATCAGCCCCAGTGTTGGTACCAAATTCAGGGATGCGGCAGAATCCTCTCCACCTCTCTGAATTTTCAGGAGCTGCCCATCAACGAAGACCGAAAGGTCTGTACTTACATCTTGTACCCCACCGGCCAAAAAACACATACGTGTTCTTAGAACAACAACAACAACAAAAAATTGTTTTGGAAACTACTAATACCTTAACCGCAAAGTTACTACAGGAAGGGGATGGGAGGCGAAGCAGTTGACCAGAAGGAACACAAGCCATTTTCGACCTCTGGCTTCCACATCACCAAACACCAGGAATGAAACCTCAGCTTTGAAGGAAGGGGTGGCCCCGGAACCTGCTTTTTTGGTGGAGCCGTGGGAGGGAGAGATCCAAAGGAGATGGGAATTCCAGCCCTCCGCTCTAGCTTCTCCCTGCAAGAACGTCTTCAGAATCCAAATGAAGATCTTTCAACCGTAGACTCAGAACCCCCCACTCTGTGTCCACTTGAACCAAACACGTCTAACCGGCAGGAATTTAGACTTGGCCGAGGTGAAGAGAACTGGTGGTTTTCGCCCTGTTTTGGTGACCTTCAAGGGCTTATTTATGCACTTCAAGCTCATGACCTAATACATGTTGGTTTGGCTTCTTTTCTCATAATAGCAGCCTGTAAAAAGCTTTTGAGAATTCCCCGTGTTTTCTTATTTTGGGTCAAGAAAATAAAATCGATATCTAAGTAACCTTAAAAAAAAAAAAAAACTCAGCCTGCACAATCTAAAAATTTGGAATGTTTCCACCAGGACTGCAGATATCTCTGAAAGCCTCAAGATCATCAGAGTAAGACCCACATTTGCCATTTTTAAGGTGAGGTATTTGGTAACAGCATCTGTGAGAATTAGCTAAGAGGGACTTTTTGACATAAGTCAAACAATGACATTTAAAACTCACGTTAAAGCAATTACCGTGTGGAATTTTTCTGTGTTTTTCCCATTTCTCAAACAGAAGTGTATATGTTTTCAGCATAGTTTCTTGCTGTAATTTTCTTTCTTGGCAAATCCACATCTTAACCATGAAACCCAAAGTATGCACGCTACAGAAACAATAATGGTTGAAACAGACTCGGCCGTCTCTGGCATGATTTTTCTTAACAAAATTAAAACGTCTTTTGGCTAATATACTGTACATTTCAGTTATGAAAGACCATTCTTGGGAGATGAACAGAAAAGAAAGGGGAATTGACAGATTCAGCTGATGCGAGACAAAAGTAAAACAGTAGTCTAACCCTCCAGTTCCTCATTCTTTCGGAGAAAAAAAATGTCGATTTTAACATTTTTTCCTTTAGTTAAATTCACAGAGAGCCGACAATTTTCCTCCAAATGATTATAAGTACATGGATGCAGATATGTTAAAGCTGGGAATGCACGGACCTAAAAATCTAACTTTACTAGATCTTCAAAAGGAAACTAAAGGGGAAAAACCCAAACCATTGAAACCACATCTGTTTTCATGTTATTGACACAATACTACGGATACTAAGAGAGAAAATCATTTCTAGCCTCTTTCAAATCTTTCGTTCAAGTTTAAATAGGCATTATTAGGCAAAGACAATTGGCATGTGCACATTCTCAAAACTGGTGAGAAGTAAACCTGCTTCCTTGACTGCCTGTTCCTCTGAGCTCCTGTTGTAAATTTCTGTGTATGTATATCTGAGAGCAGAGGCAGCCTTTGCAAAAACATATAAGCAGTCACTGCTGCACCCTAACTAGTATCACCAGATGGGCGATGACACGCAAGACAAAGTCCTGCTTTCTACAGACCTGGGTCTATGTGCAGAGACCCCTTCATCCATCCCTCCAGGCTCCATCCCAAAGTGGGGGCCCTCTCAGCCCTTGCCTGACCCTCAGGCTGCCTGTCCCAGATTCAGGCAACCGCCAAGCCTCCCTTAACCTTCAAAGTGGCAAAGATAAATCGCTCTGGTTACCTGACTCTTGGGACCACCTGTTCCAAATTATTCTTCGAACTCCAAATGTTTGTATTTCAACCTCCAAACAACAACCCACCCATAGCGATCCAGCACCTTCCAGTAAACTGGATTTGGACAGCCTACCGTAATGTTTTCGGGCCTTGCCACTGCCGGTAAATTTATTGACTCTTTTTAGGAACTGAAATGCATAGCGTTATAGTATTGAAGGAACAAATCAAATTAGTCCTTGTAAATAAACTTTTTTTTTTCCTTTATAGACCATATACAACCTGCTAAATATCATGGTTCACCAAGGCCCAGATTTGTGTTTTCCAAACACTTAGTGTGCTTTTTCTATCATTTAGGACAGTGGCAAAAAAACATCAGGGCACAATCAGAAAATCATTGTGCTCAGGGCATTTAAAATGATCCAAATTCAGCATCTCTTTTCAAAGGGAAACGAGAGCAGAAATATTCTCGGAGGCAAGGTTTTCACAGCCCCGTCAGTAGAAGGCTAAAGGCCTAGATTCTGGCCCACGCGCCCTTCAGCTTTGTCAGACATTTGACTTGTGACTCCGTTTCTTTGTTAACGAAGTTGGGAAAATTAATAATAGTAACCATACCTAACTCAAAATGTTGTCAGAGCCATCCTGAAAAATACATGTCAAGAGTTGACTTCAGGCCTGGCATACAAATGCTCGGTTATTTTCATCATCACTATTAATACAAGGACAGAAATTAAGCAGAGAGAAATGACAAAGCGATCGATACCAAGGGAGCAAAAGAAAGAAAAAAAGCAGCCAAAAAAATAAAATGTAAAGCCTATGGCTTTCTTCGTCCTTTTCCCCTCCATCCACCTGGCCGGCACTCTCGTATCTTGGAATTGATTCTAAATCACACGCAACAAAGAACTAGTTCTGGCCCCTCCGATTCATTTCCAGCAAGACAGTGGGTCTAACTAAGACAGTCATTTCAAGTATTTGTCACCTGACTGAGGGGGTTTATCCTCGGATTAGAAGAGGTGTTAGTTAAACACCATTAGGCCAGTTACGATCTTCAAATAGGAAAATGAAGCATTGTCTCTGGCGAATTCTCGCTAATTGCTTCCCTACCAGAGCCTTCTTTTTGTTTTGTATGTTTGGGACTTTTGAACAGCCACAAATGGCAGGGGGACAAAAAGTGGGCCCTTCGGAAAGCTGTTATGATATAGGGGGTTGGGGGTCAGAGAGGAAGGTGGGGAGTGAGGGAGGCGTTGTGGGGCGGGGAGTGAGTGGATATGTGTGTTTTCTGTCAACAGGCCGTGTCTTCTCAGCTCTGGGGTTAATTCTCTGTAAAGGGATTCCTTTTGAGCCGAGTCCACCGACTTCTTTTTCAGAGCAGCTAGCTTGGAAAAAAAGTTTCCTTCCACCAACAAAACTCAATCTTGGCAAGAGGCAGAAGGTTCAGCCTTCGGAGGTAACTGAATAACCAGCCACTTCATCTCCGCAAACCAACTCTCCCCCGCCACAACCCCACCCTGCAGATAAGGAGAAACTACATCAGGAGAAAGAAGTAAAAAAATCTTTAAGGGGAAAAAGTTATCCTCTCCTGGAAGGAATTGACGTCAGGCCAAAGAACCCTGCATTTTATCTGTGCCTAGTGGAGAGAAAGCCTTCTGACCCAGTCTCCATGCGCATGCGCGTACACACACACACACACACACACACACACACACACACACACACACTCCAACACTCATCACTACACCTCAGACCTGTGGCCACTGCCTAATACTTATGGTTTTCCTTCTTCCCTGAGCATTTTTATGCTAAGGAGGCCTGTCCTCAAAGACAAAACTCAACCCCGGATACAACCCACCTCCTTGGAGAAAAGAAGGCACCGTGTGTGGTGTGCTTGGATATTGAGGGCCAGGCAAAAAAAAAAAATCCAAACAAGATATTCCCACTTCCTTCATTTTTTCTTGACAGCCATGGGCTCTTTCTGCAGAGAGAGGCATCTGTCATGAGCTGCCGGGAACCCCACTTATGCAGCATAACGGCCTGCGATTTTATTATACAAGGAGTTTATTGCTGGCCTAATTAGTTTCAAACTGGGCATTCCAGCTGAGGACACCTAAAAAACATCTGGTGGAAGGAGTAAGAATGAGTCCTCGTTTTTTGGAGCTGGTTACGGTTGGCTTTCTGCATAACTCTGGTCTCCTGCGCCTGACACAAGTTATCTTTGGAAAAGTAACTGAAAAAATAAGGAAACGGTTTCTTCTTTGTGGGAAAGGAGTCATCTTGTCCTGGGGGAACCAAAAACGTCTTAAAGTGGACGTGCCTGAATTGTGGATACTTTTCCCCAAGCTGCCCAGGATCTCAGTAGCTCGCTCAACCTAATTCAAAATGTACTCAGCTGCACCACAAAGCATTTATTTTGTTTTTGGTCTTTTGTGTGAGTGTGTGTGTGGAGGACTCTTTTGCTCTCCCAACAGCAGCTAGCATTTTATCAATTTATCCGTCTGGAACAAGGCTTGCGATCTTTTACATGCAATTTAAAGCAGAAGTAATACTGCGTATTTGAAACAGCGTGTCTTGGGTGTTTTTGCCAAATGGTAATCCTATAACAAGTCAACAAATCATATTTCTTTATGATGTGTTTAATACAACACAAAAGGCATGAAAAGAAGATTCTAAAACACCAGGGCTGAAAACATCTGTTTTTCTAAATCTCAAAGTATTGGGATAATAACATTTTGTTGTATTGTCTTTAGCTATTTCATATTAGGAAAGATGTATGTGTTTATAGAATATTCTCATACATACAGTCACTATACTCAATAGATGAGCTATTTTCAAGACAGGAAAAATGCTGAGACCTTTAAGGTAAAATAGTTTATCATATTGTGAACCTACAGTTACAAGACTGGAGTGACTAACTAGGTATGGGACACATGAAGTGCTTTTTTAAAAGGTCAGGTCCCTTCAGATCTAGCCACATAGGTCGAAACTGCAAAATTTAGAATTTCCTCAAAAGGCAAGGAGATTTGGGATACAAACAGGAGTTTATGCTTAGTCTAAAGTAAGATTCATACTGTCGGCATTTGTTACATAAATTACTAATTAAGTTTTCCTAGTCTGAGTATGTCTAAATGCAAGGAAGTATAAAGTTTAAGGGGCTTAAAGTGATGGGGAGAGAAAGGTGGGGGAAAAAAACGAAACTTTCTTGGGCAAAAAAAAAAAAAAATCTTGCCTGAAGATTTTTTCACAATCATTATTTTAAAAAGGAGGTTCTCCTCTCCGCCTCCAACTCCCCTCCTCCACCCCGCCGCCCCCCAAAGGACCATAGGCTGGTAAGGCGGCTACTAGCTCAGACTAGAAGTAGAAATTTCACTCAAGCAGGAAAGGGCTCGCGAAATGAACAGATTCGGCTTGAAATACAATTGTCCGCTGGTTATAATTTCCTTTGGAAGGGAGCGCCCTAACTCAAACCTAATTCAGCACTCAGATTCTCACTTGATGTTTGTAAATCATTCTACCTTGCCTCTGCCTTGCCCACAACACCCAGCTCCGATGCTCACTCATTCCACTGCGCCCCGTAATTAAAAGGTACCTCCACCAGGGGTGATTTATATATACCTCAAGGTTATTTTTAAAAAAGTAATTCGAAAGATTACGTTGCATTTCGGGGGAAGAAAAGAAAAAAGTTATCCATAAAGTCGCAGCATCAGTCTTGCTTTTTAAAGAGCAAGCGTGCATGCTGTCAACTCTTAGCCCCAGTGAAGCTTCGAAGCTTCGCTAAAGGAAAGTAGGAACCTTAAACCGTCAAAGCGCTTCCCTTTCACGCAGCTGAGAATTTCGCGTATTGAGGATTTGGGGATGCGAAAGTTTTTCCCGGTCAAGCTTTCCTAACATTTCTTAATTGTATAACCTATTTGTTTGGGGACAGGAGATAGATTTAAGAGCCATCACGGCCGTTTAAACCCCAGGCTGCTCTCTAAAAAAAAAAAAAAAAAAGCAACAACCCCATTCCATTCTCCGCTTTGTCCCATTACAGCAAACTCTCGCTTCCTTCTAAACATCCTTCTGATGTAAAGTTTTCTAAGTTTCAGCTCCACCTTCAGCTAGCGCCCGGACGCCGGTTCCGGTACAAAGCCCGGAGAGCTGGACCATAGCTGGCCGAGCGCAGATGGATTTTTTTTTTTTTTTTAAGAGATACAGCTAGAAAAAGGTTCAGGGGGCCATTCCAGCCCCATCCCTGGGATTCCAGCCATTTGCTCCGTTACCCCATTACCAGCGCCCGAGGGCGTGAGCTTGGCTCCCGGCTCCAGGCGTCTCTGGGTCCGATAAGCGGATCGCCGCTCATCGCTAACCACCCGGGCCATAAAACGAACCAAATGCGGAGGACCCCGGCGAGTCTGAGCGTCATGCACTTGTCCCGCGCTGGAGCGCACACTTCAGGGTCGTGGCCTTCCGGGCGAAAGGGGAAACTGAGGCCCCGGGACCGGCTTTCCCTAGATCTGCGCGCTCTCCCCGCTGCCGTGTGCCTGAGACACCCTGGGAGCCCCGGACGCCGCGACCCTGCCGGTGCGCCCTCGAGGGCCCCGACAGCTGCGGAGGCCCCGGCTGGCCGAGTGCGAGAGAGAGGCTCCAGGCCAGGGGGTCCGGGTCAACACCAGCGAATCCCCGCAGGCAGGCCCGGGCTGGGCGCCGCGGGCGGTACTCACCGCGCGCAGTGGAGAGGGCGCCCGGGCGCGGCGCGGTGCCGGCGACCAGGCGGGCGCGGGTCGGACGCGGCCGGGCTGACTGCGGCGGGCACGTTGCTGCCTCTGCTGCCGCCACTGCCTCCGCCTCCTGGGCTGCCGCGGCCGCTGCCTGCGCGGGGAGGACCGGCCCCTTCCCCTCCCTCGGCCGGGCCCTCCCTCTGCCCCCGCCCGGGTCCCCGCGCCGCGACGTGGGCGCGTGGGGGCGCCGAGGCGCGGCGCCGGGCTCCGCGGGCGCGCACACCCCCGGCGGCTGAACGCGGGGCGCGGGGCTCCGGCCCTGCAGCTGCCTCGGCGCAGCCCTCGGCGCCTGCCGCCCAGCCGGACGCGCTCGCTCCAGCCGGTCCTAGAGGAGGCGAGGTCTCAGCCTCCTCCCCACCCACCGACACCCACACCTCCTCTTTCGGCAACCCAGGCGCGGCCCCCCCAGAAGAGAAAGACTGCTTGGAAGGGACCTCAAGGGTGACACTGCATTCACTCATTCAGCCACCTCTTCATTCATTCCACATCTGTGGACCATCTATGTGCCAGGTACAGCTCTTGGGAGATTCAGCTAGAACAAGTCAGACTAGTTTTGTTCCTTCCCGGAACTTAACTGGGAGACCGTAAACAAACAATCAAGTAAAGAATCAAGTCAATTTCAGAAAATTATAATTATTATGGCGGAGGGGAAGTATGTGCTGGGGCAAGGGAACAGGAATCTTGGCTGGAGTAGTCAGGGAAGACCTCCCTGAGGAGGTGACGTCCGTATGATGAGAAAATGTCATTTCTGAAGATATCTGTGGGAGGAGAGTTGGAGGATCTCCTTTGACCTGTTTTACATGTAGGAGGAACCGAGGTCCCAAGAACTTAACTGGCTTACCTAAAGTCTGGTATAATGCCCTCCACACATACCCTTAAATGAAGGCACCCCACTTCATCCTCTCCTCTTTCAATCTTCCCCATAATAAACTGTCATGAACAGAGCCTGTACAGCATTTTTTCTTCCTCTCACCCACTTTCTAATGTTCAGGAAGCCCTTTATAAGCACCCAGGCTGCTTCAATCTGAAAGCAATGTCAACCACTGCCATTTGTTAAGCTCAAGCAATCATATTTTTCTGGGATCAGGATGCCCAGATAAATGTGAATTATAGAAAAACAGAACTAACTTTTAGTATAAGTATGTCCTCTGCAATAGGTGACACATACTTTTACTAAAAATGTATTCACTTTTCTCTGAAATTTCAATTTAACTGGATGTCCATATTTTTATTTGCTATATCTGGCCTCCCTACATCCATCCAGTTTGCAGGACATTTCCTTGTCTCCTCTGATCCCCCAAAGAGACCAGAAGGTAGATGCTGCTAGCATGCCTATTCTTTAATTTTTAAAAAAAATTTTTAATTTGGCTTCCCTGGGTCTTAGTTGTGGCACAAAGGATCTTCAATCTTCGTTGCAGCATGTGGGATCTAGTTCCCTGATCAGGGATGGTACTGCGGCCCCCTGCATTGGGAACTTGGAGACTTAACCACTGAACCCACCAAGGAAGCCCCTAGCATGCCTGTTTTACAAATGATCATCTAAGCTCAAAGAGAAGGCAGAAAATGTCTGAGTCAGGGTTGAAGTTCAGATCAAGCTGACTTCAAAGCGCTTGCTCTCAAGATATAAAGCCTGTAACTCCACCTGTGGGGTTACTGGGAAGACAGTGAAACTTAACCCTTGGGTCCCTTACTTGCTATGCCTCTTTGTAAGGCCCTGACAGGGACCTAGAAATCTATTCATGGGTCACCTGTTCATGTGAAATTTACGAAAGTTGTTTGCTTTTGTTAGTGGCAAGCGGCAGAGCCCACCATCTCTCTCCACTCTGATTCCCCCTGGAGCACTTGACCTTGAATAGGGTGTATGGGAGTGGCCACTGGCATCTCAGAGATCCAGCGGAAGGGAAGAGGAGTTGGGAATTTGTGATGTTGGTGGAATTCTTCAGCTTCTTAAAATATGCCTGTCGTGATTTCTTTTTTTTTTTTAATAATTTTATTTATTTTATTTTTGGCTCTGCTGGGCCTTTGCTGCTGCACAGACTTTTCTCTAGTTGTGGCGAGCAGGGGTTACTCTCTAGCTGAGGTGTGCAGGCTTCTCATTGCGGTGGCTTCTCCTGTTGCAGACCACGAGCTTTAGGCCATGCAGACTTCCGTGGCTGTGGCTCCCAGGCTCTAGAGCACAGGCTCAATAGTTGTGACACACAGGTTTAGTTCCTCTGCAGCATGTGGGATCCTTCCAGATCCGGGATCGAACCCATGTCTCCTTCATTTGCAGGTGGATTCTGTACCACTGAGTCACCAGGGAAGCCCCTGTTGTGATTTCTTAATTCAAAGAAATTTCGTACCTAATTTCAGACTCATAATTTCGTATTCTTTTTCTTAAGTAAAAGGCCCTCAAGTTGTATAAGCAGCGGGCCCTGCTCTACCAGGAGCCACCTCTGGTCAAAACTTACTCCATCCCTTTTCTGCTCCCCAAAATTCAGGCATGCGAATCTATTAATATTCAGTGAACACGGTTATTCTCCTCCAGTGACATGGCTGAGGTTAGATTTCCTGTTTCTGGATGAAGTTAACTCTCCTGCTTTCTAGCTGCAGGATGTATATGTGTATTTGGCCTAGACTTTCTCATGTCTAAAATGGAGATGGTGACTTACATGTGTCCTACTCTTTGCGATGCCATGGACTGTAGCCCATCAGGCTGCTCTGTCCAGGGGATTTTTCAGGCAAGAATACTGGAGTGGGTTGCCATTTCCTTCTCCAGGGGATCTTCCCCACCCAGAGATCAAACCTGGGTCTCCTACATTGCAGGTAGATTCTTTACCAAATTAGCCATCAGGGAAGCCCTGGAGAAAACAGTACCCATCTTACATTATTATTGGGATGATTCACTGAGATCATGTTCCTGAACCTGTGACTGTAGTTGGGCACGAGCATTGTTCTATATATATTGATATTACTGTACAAACTTTGCTTCCCATAGCATCTTTGCAAAAAGTTCTAAGTCATAATAGACTGAGCATCTTAATGCTCTCCAGAGGTGTTTAATTTATCTGGGTCCACAAGCCTTCATAGAATGTTGTTTAATTTATTTTTTAAAGATATTTGTTTATTTGGCTGCACTGGGTCTTAGTTGCATTATGCGGGAGCTTTCTTTGTGGATTCTCTAGTTGTGGTGCTTGGGCTCTGTAGTTGCACGTGGGATCTTAGTTCCTGACCCGGGATCAGACCCACGTCCCCTGCATTGCAAGGCAGAATCTTGATCACTGGACCGCCAGGGAAGTCCTAGAATGTTGTTTAAATAGTGGCAGTAAGCAGCCTTTTTTTTTTTCTAAAGTAAAAGAATGGAGTAGACGGGAATAGAAAATATCAAGTGAACTGCATGCAGAGTAAGACTGTGTGTGTGTGTGTGTGTGTGTATACTGGGTCAGGATGTGAAATGTGTTCCTTCTTGCAAATGGTGGGCAAAATGGTGATGAACACTTATTAACCAAGAGTACTCAATGGAATACAAAGGGTTAATCTATTCCTACCCGCCTTCGCCTTCTCAACTCTTTCACTAGAATCTGGCCCATTATCTCATAAATCGAAGCCACACCCTATGGCCCCCAGAGACAGAAACAGGAGGCAGGTGCTTATTAATTTTATGTTTTTCCTTCTCTTAGGGCAGTGGTTCTCAACCCTGGCTTGCACATTAGAATCTCCAGGGGAGCTTTTAGAAATCCCCATGTTGAGGCCTCACCCCAGACCAATTAAACCAGATTCTCTGGAGGAGGGACTGAGGCATCAGCATATTTTTTTAAGGTTCCCAGTGATTCTAGTGTGCAGCGGAGGGTGAGAATCCCCATGTTTGGGAGAAAAAGGACTTGATCACAGATTCACAGCAGATGAGATGGAAACTCAGATAAGATTTAAGGCACCCATTTCTTACTCAAGATCACTTAAAATCCAGCCCCCTTCCTATGCAGGAGCACTTCTTTCCTGTCCCTCTTTCCCTTGATTTCTTCTTGATAACTATTTGTCCTCATTTTATAATGACCAGAAAAATAATCCCAGACAAAATCTGAAAATGCTAACCATAACACAGATTCTTTGGAGTGTAGACCACAGGCATGCCTAACCTGGAGTAAAGTATTTTTTCCCCTAAAATCTTCCAAGTATAAATGTCCTCTGAAGCCAGAAGACCAGCTTAACTTTGAAAACAAAAACTTCACAAGGCTTTCAACGTGTATATACATATCCTACAAACACATACGCACTCACCATGCCAAATCATGCCTTATTCTAATCACATTCCTTTCCCATCTGTAAAAATCTCCTCTACAGAAAAAGCATCGTTTTTTTGTTTTAATGCATTCGTTTAAACCTTGACTTTTTCCAAAAAGGACTTGAGGTTGCATGCAAAAACATATATGTGGCAGCAGAATGAGAAAACAAGAAAAGCAGGTGAAGGGGAAACATGGAGAGGGAAAGAAAAGGCACTCAAGGGTGAGATTTGCATAAATATGTAGGGTAGGAGGTTCTGAGCACTTCTTGTTGGCGGACTGAGAATTAGATGCTGAGCTTCCTGGCAGTCAATGCAAAGGGGAAAATGCAATCGATTATATGAGTGGCTTTCAAACTTTATTGAACTCAAAAGTAAGCATATTGTGCTTGCTTTGGTAGCACGTATTCTAAAATTGGAATGATACAGAGATTAGCATGGCCCCTGGACAAAGATGATGTGCAAATCTTTGAAGCATTTCATGTTTTTAACATGAATTTAAAAGAAAAAAAAAAAACAAGCATGGCAATCGGTGGTTAGGACTCCTTGCTTTTGCTGCTGAGGGCCCGGGGTTCAGTCCCTGATTGGGGATCTAGGTTCCCACAAGCCACACAAGCGTACATAGAATCTCCATATGGAAATCAGAGTTGAAAAATCCCAGCCGCCTGCCTTGCACCTTTCTCCTGTGGGTACTTGTAAAGGGTCTTGAAGAAGCATCCAGAGCTCTGCAGAGTCAAGATCGGAAGCCATGGATTTCAAAGTGCTTCGCTGGGTTCATGATCCTCAGAGCCCGTAAGACAGAAACTAACAGAACTACTTGAACAAATCAGAATGCTTTCTGATACTGGGACAGGAGAGAGTGGAATGGGCACTATTTGTAATAAAGCATGTTTGGGATTAGCACATGCAAACTAGTATATGCAAGATGGATAGACAAGGTCCTACTGTGTAGCACGAGGAGCTACATTCAATGTCCTGTAATAAACCACAGTGGAAAAGAATATGAAAAAGAATATATATAACTGAATCACTCTGCTGTACACCAGAAGCTAGCACAACATTGTAAATCAACTATGTTTCAATTAAAAAAAACAGAAGCAAACATCAGGACTTCCCTGGTGGGTCCAGTGGTTAAGACTCCAACCTGCCAATGTAGGGGGCACAGGTTTGATCCCTGGCTGGAGAACTAAGATCCCCCATACTGTGCAGCATGGCCAAAAGATTTTTAAAAATCAAATCAATTATAGCATAAACCAGGACTGCTCCAGGCAGACTGGGACAGATGGCCACCCTGCCTAAACAGAACGACTTGGATATGTCCTGAGGACAAAGACATGTGAAGCTCCATCAAGTGATCACACAAGAGGCGGTGACAGCTTCCATGAGTAGACCAGGGGCTGTGAGCAATCCTCCTTGAAATTACAAAATCATCAACCTAACACTTCCTGATGTGGGTTGGGGCATTCCATCCACATCTCTGACGAGACCCCAGTCAGCACTCTGGGTCAGATCTATGGTTATTATGCAATATCACTGTGCTGAAAAAGGGTGCCCCGTACTGGGTGGGCTGACTTGATGGATTCCTACAAGCACATCAAGAGTATTTTCCCTGAAAGTCTGCAGTTCCTTATCTCTCACTCTGCTGGAATCTCTAGAATATCTGCCAGGGACCTCTTTGGCAGTCTGCTGAAGTCCAAGGACATTTACTCAGAAAAATGCTTGTATATATACAGAAATGCATATAACGCACATGGGGTGCTAGAAAACTGAATAATGATAAGAAACAATTTCTTATTTCTTACTGATAAGAAAAAGATTACCTCACATTGTTCACAAAAATTAACCCAAAATGGAAAAAAAAAAGTAACCCAAAGTGGATTAGAGCCCTAAAAGGAAAGCTTAGAACCGTAAATCTTCCAGAAGACAACACAGGGAGAAAATCATTGCAACTCTGAGGTCGGCTAACATTTCTTAGAGCACTGAAAGTACCAACCATGAACATCAGTAAACTGAGCTACATCAAAGTATAAAACCTTTTGTTCTTCAAAAGACAAAACTGAGAAAATGAAGAGCAAGCTACAGAATGGAAAAAATATAATACTTCTATCAGACAGACATAAAAATATAAGGGAAATATAACAATATATGAAGAACTTGAACAACTCAATAACTTTTCCAAAACAATTTAAAAAATGGGTACAACTTCTGAACAAACACTTCAGAGAAGATACATGAATAGCCAATAGGCACAAAAATAGATGCTCAACATCATCAATCATCATGGAAACATAAATTAAAAAATATAATGAAATACCACTATGTAGTCATTAGGTTGGCTAAAATTGAAAAGACTGACTATACCAAGTGCTGACAAGGATATGGAGCAGCTAAACTCTTATCCATGGCTAGTAGGAATGTAAAATGGTACAACCACTCTGGAAAACTGTTTTGCAGTTTCTCAAAATGTAAAACATCTCCCAGTCATGTGACCCAGCCATCTAACACCCAAGGGAAAGGAAAACACAAATCCACACAAAGATTTGTATGTGAATGTTGATAGCAAGTTTATTTGTAATTGCTAAGAATTGGAAACAGTGAAACTATTCATTAGCAGGTAAATGAATAAACAGATTGTGGTATATCCATGCAGTGGACTGCTGCTGCTGCTGCTGCTAAGTCGCTTCAGTCGTGTCCGACTCTGTGCGACCCCATAGACGGCAGCCCACCAGGCTCCCCCGTCCCTGGGATTCTCCAGGCAAGAACACTGGAGCGGGTTGCCATTTCCTTCTCCAATGCATGAAAGTGAAAAGTGAAAGTGAAGTTGCTCAGTCGTGTCCGACTCTTAGCGACCCCATGGACTGCAGCCCACCAGGCTCCTCCATCCGTGGGATTTTCCAGGCAAGAGTACTGGAGTGGGGTGCCATTGCCTTCTCCGAGTGGACTAGTACTCAGCAATAAAAGAAATGTACACACAGAACATAGATGAATATCAATATCATTATGCTGAAGGAAACTGCCAGACCCTCATTCACTCCATAAGGACTCAATGCATGATTCCAATTATATAAAATTCTCAAAAAGGCAAACTAATATACAGTGACAAAAAGCAAAGCAATGGTCACCTGTGGATGGGTGTGGCAGGAAGGATGGATTACACAAGAGCTCAAAGAAACTGTCGAGGATATGATGAGAAAGTCCAGTGTGGGGGGAGTTCCTTGGCAGCCCAGTGGTTAAGATTCTGCACTCCCAATGCAGGGGGATGAGATCAATCCCTAGTCAGGGATCTAAGACCCTGCATGCCATGTGGCAAACAAACAATAAAAGAAAAGTCCAGTTTGTGGATTGTATTGATGACTTCACTGTATATCTCTATCTATATATCTATACATCAAAAATGATACAATTAAACCCTTAAAATGTTCCCAAAGAGGTGACATGGTAAAGCGGTAAAGTATCCATCTGCCCATGCAGGAGATGCATGAGACTTGGGTTCAATCCCTGGGTCTGGAGGAAATGGCAACCCACTCCAGTATTCTTGCCTGGAAAATTCCATGAACAGAGGAGCCTGGCGGGCTACAGTCCCATGGGGTCACAAAGAGTTGGACAGTACTGAGCCACTGAGCACATACCTCCATAAAAATATTAAAATATTGTGACATAGTCATGTGAGTTCCTTTACTAATACATTAATAAAGGAGAAGGCCTTTAATTTTCATAATTTTGAAGTAATGCTGAATATAGAAGATATTTCAAGATGTTTGTTAACAACCATAATATGATATGAAAATGCCCATACTTCCTGCTGGTAACAGAGTTGAGGTCCTGTTCATCTGTTATGGTTTGTTGCCACATTCACATTTGAAGGGAGTGTTAATTTTCAGTTAGAGGTTGGTGAATATAAAGATACTTTTTTTAACATCCAAGTTTACAGACCCCCCTGAATTCTGCCATGCACCCCAAGTTAAGAAGTCTAGTTGGAAACAATCTCAGCTACTTGAGGGGAATAATTGCCCTAGAAGGTAAGCATCTTTAAACTCCAGAACAGTTCAGTTCAGTTCAGTTGCTCAGTCATGTCTGACTTTTGGTGACCCCATGGACTGCAGCACGCCAGGCCTCCATGTCCATCACCAGCTCCCAGAGTTTACTCAGACTCATGTCCATTGAGTCGGTGATGCCATCCTGCCATCTCATCTTCTGTCATCCCCTTCTCCTCCTGTCCTCAATCTTTCCCAGCATCAGGGTCTTTTCAAATGAGTCAGTTCTTCACATCAGGTGGCCAGAGTATTGGAGTTTCGGCTTCAGCATCAGACCTTCGAATGAATATTCAGGACTGATTTCCTTTAGAATGGACTGGTTGGATCTCCTTGCTGTCCAAGTGACTCTCAAGAGTCTTCTCCAACACCACAGTTCAAAAGCATCAATTCTTCAGTGCTCAGCTTTCTTTATAGTCCAACTCTCACATCCATACATGACTACTACCATAGCTTTGACTAGATGGACCTTTGTTGGCAAAGTGATGTCTCTGCTTTTTAATATGCTGTCTAGGTTGGTCATAACTTTTATTCCAAGGAATAAGCGTCTTTTAATTTCATGGCTGCAGTCACCATCTGCAGTGATTTTGGAACCCCCAAAGTAAAGTCTGTCACTATTTCCATTGTTTCCCCATCTATTTGCCATGAACCGATGGGACCAGATGCCATGATCTTAGTTTTTTGAATGTTGAGCTTTAAGCCAACTTTGTCATTCTCCTGTTTCACTTTCATCAAGAGGCTCTTTAGTTCTTCATCTTCAAACTCCAGGAACATTTAGAGTGAATTATAGAAATAGCTGAAACGGGAAAGCAGTTTTATCAGGAAGCATATTTTAACTAAGGTTCATAAATAAATGTGGAAATACTCAACAAAGTCAAAATCATCATATTAATATTTTTTGTTAAGAAGGAAATTGTTCATATTTAACAGTTTACATACTTTACGAGACTCATGTTTAAGTGACTTGGACCCATCAGAGTAGGATGTTGGTCAGACTTGTTAATTATCATGTTTAATGTTATTGAAGCACTGCTTAAATGTGAAATTTGTAAGTCAAAGTTGCACTAAGTTTATCTGTAATCATTTAGAACACATAAGAGAATCTAAGGTTTTCTGTATAAGTGTTATCTATTAGATTTATAAACCTGATTGAGAACTTCTCTGGTGGTCCAGTGTTTAAGAATCTGCCTGCCAGTGCTGGGGAGGTTTGATCTCTGATCTGGGACGATCCCACATGCCACGGTACAACAAAGCCCGTGTGCCACAGCTGCTGAGCCCGGGCTCGAGAGCCCTTGCTCTGCAACAAGAGAAGCCACTGCAATGAGAAGTCTGCACACAGCAGTGAAGAATAGCCCCTGCTCCCCGAAACTAGGGAAAACCTGTGCACAGCAACGAAGACCAGGCATGGCCATAAATAAATAAAGAATAAAATAGAGTCACTCTCTCTTTAAAGAAAAAAAAAAAAAAAATGGACTGAGAAGTAGAAATATTGAACAGTTAAAGTACTTGCAAAGAAAATCCAGGATATCAAATTTAGAAATGCAATTTCAAGTGTTTTAAGGCATTTAATTAGTTACGTTTTAAGTGGGACCAAATATTAATCCATGACTTCCTTAAAAACACTGGCTGAATTTTGTTATTTTGTTCTTAGAGCAATAGATTTGAAAAAGGAAACTTAAAAACCCAAGGGGGAGAAACTAGGTTTGGTAAGTTGTAACTTTAGTAATTCAAAATTATTTCCTAGAATTTGTGTACAGCTTATTCAGTACACAAAAAACCACTCAAACACATGTATAGCAGTATGGATGACTGAAAATGGAATGAGCCGCAGGAAATCCAGGATCCTGCTCTCATCTCATGTTTAGTTTTGACCTAAGTGTCCCCCTGTCCCCTTATTTGGGCCTCTGCCATGAAGGAATTAGCCACAAACACAAGAAAATTCTTTTTAGTGACCTAAGGAGAGGAAAGGTCATTTGTTACACTCGGATTAGGAAAAAATTTAAAATACTCAACCACTTAATTTTTCAAAACAGTGGAATCTAAACAAAAGCTATACTGGTGAACAAATGCAGATTCATTGCCAAAACCCCAGTTGGTTTGGACAACATTTCTTCCTGGTTCCTTCAACGGAGCTGAATCCCTTGGCCTTCCCTCTCCAACAGTGTAGAAAAGTCTCAAGGGGAATAAAATAGTTGTACTATAAACGTTCTTAACAATCTACAACAGTAATGGCAATTAAATACCCATATACAAAATTTCCTCCTTGTAGAATTACTGGGAAGATCAAGTAAAATAATATTTTTATAATCCCCCCAGTTGGAATCTTCTTTTACCAGATAATTTTCTTTTAGAATTTAATAATTGCATTGTTTTGGCTGTTGTGACAGAAAGACATTCCCCCAAAGTGGCTTTTATTCAATACGCTTCTCTTTCTCTTGCTTAAAAGTCTGGGTAGGCAGTGGATGGCTGGTTTGATAGCTCCACCGTCATGGGACCCAGGGTCCTTCTGTTTTTTCTGCTCTGCCATTGACAGGTGGCTTCCATTTTACAGTCCAAGATGGCTGCTCTAGTGCCAGTAATCACATCTGCATTCCAGTCAGCAGGAAGAGGGGAAAGCGCCGTAGGGCTCATTCTTTTCTCCTAAAGGATCTGCGCAGAAGTTGAACACATCACCTCCTTCACATTCTATTGACCAGAATTTAATGATATAACTATGTCTAGCTCCATGGGAGTTTGGAAAATGTGGATTTTATTTTTATTTAGGCAGATAGATAGTGCCGAACTAAATACAGTTGGCCTTTGAATAATGTGAGGGTTAGGCATGCTGACCTAGTCAAAAATCCAAGTATAACTTTACAGTGGGTTGTCCGTATCTGTAGATTCAACCAACCGGATTGTATGGTACTGTAATATGCTATTTATTGGAAAAAATCCATGTATAAGGGGACCCATTGCAGTTCAAACCCATGTTGTTCAAGGATCAGTTGTATTCTATTACTAAGGTAGGAAGACATACTGAGTGACAGCAGTCTCTGCCACATTCAACGCTTGACTATAGGTTATTGAGTTTCGTGTGCATGATTTCTCTTGTGTAATATCCCTTGTAAGTTCAAATTGGTGTGACCACTTAAGAGAAAAATTTGGAGATATTAATTAAAATGTAAAGAATAACCCAAGAATTCTATAATCTGTCTCCTCACTAGAGACCCAGGTTAAGGTAGTCTACAGTGAGCATGTACAAAAAAAATTTAATCAAACCTTGTTTATAAGAATAAGCAGAAGGAAGCAAAAGGCAACTGAAGAGAAATGGCTAAGTGCCCTGGTGTATTCATATTTGACAGCATTTAAGAAGAAGGTGAATCTATATGTATGAGAAATGTAATTTATGGGATGTCACAAATAATATGAGTGACAGTATTTATGTATGATAAAAAGAATAAACAAAAGATAAACTGACAAAGCTTTAGGTAGAATTACCAAGAAAGAGCGCCAGCCTCCTCTGTGCATGGAATTCTCCAGGCAAGAATACTGGAATGGGTAGAAAAGGCTCAAATAAATAAAATCAGTAATGAAAAATGTTACAACTGATACCACAGAAACACAAAAGATCATAGGAGATGACTATGAACAATTACATGCCAATGCATTGGACAACCTAAAAGAAATGGATAAATTCCTAGAAACATACAACCTACCAAGACTTAATCATGATGAAATGGAAAATCTGAACAGACTGATTACTAGCAAGGAGACTGGATCAGTAATCAAAAACCTCTGAACAAACAAAAGTCGAGGACCAGATGGTGAATTCTACTAAACAGTCAAAGAAGAATTAATACCAATCCTTTTCAAACTCTTCCAAAAACAGAAGAGGAGAGAACTCCCCTAAATACATTTTAAGAGTCCAGAATTACCCTGATAAGAAAACCAGACAAGGATGGTACAAAAAAAGAAAAAGAAAATTACAGGCCAATATTCCTGATAAACTTAGTTGCAAAATCTTTAACAAAATATTAGCAAATTGAATTCAACAATAAATTAAAAGCATCATACACCATGATCAAGTGGGATTTACTCCAAGGATCCAAAGATGGTTTAACATCCACAAATCAATGTGATACACCACATTAACAAAATCAAGGATAAAAATCATATGATCACTCAGTAGATGCAGAAAAAGCATTTTCAAAATTCAACATCTATTTATGGTCAAAAGAAAACTCTCAACAATGTGGATATAGAGGAAATGTAATGATGTGATATGATAAAGGATATATATGATAAGCTCACAGCTAGCATCAAACTCAATGGTGAAAAGGTGAAAGCTATCTCTCTAAAATCAGGAACAAGACAAGGATGCCCACTCTTGCCACTTTTATCCAACAGTACTAGAGGTCATTGCTGTTGTTGTTGAATCACTAAATCATGTCTGACAATTTTATGACCTCATGGACTGCAGCCTGCCAGGGTCCTCTAATCCATGGAATTTCCCAGGTAAGAATACTGGAGTGGCTTGTCATTTCCTTCTCCAGGAGTTTTTCCCCACCCAAGGATCAAACCTGCGTCTCCTGTTAGCTGGCAGATTCTTTACCACAGAGCCATCAGAGAAGCCCATTGGAGTCATAGCCAAAGCAACTAGGCATAGATCAATAGAACAGATAGAAAGCCCAGAAATAAATCCATGGGTATATGATCAATTGATTTACAACAAAGAAGCCGAGAATATACAATGGGGAAAGGATATTCTCTTTAATAAAATAGTGTTGGGAAAACTGGAGAGCCACATGTAAAAGAATGAAACTGGAACCCCTACTGAAATGGCAACATACCGGATGCAAGAAACATGATTGTAAATCATGTATCCGATAAGGTGCTAATAACCAAAATATATAAAGAACACACATATACATACAACTCAACAGCAAAAAATCAAACAATTTGGTTAAAAAATGGGCAGAAGATTGGAATAGACATTTTTCCAAAGAAGATATCAGATGGCCAGAAGGCACACGAAAGAATGCTCAACATCACTCATCATCGGGGAGACGCAAATCAAAACCAAATGGGCTGTCACCTCACACTTTTCAGAAAGGCTATTATCAAAAAGACAAGCAATAACAAGTGTTGACGAGGATGTGAGTAAATTGTGCACTCGTGCACTCTTAGTGGAAATGACGTAAATTGGTGCAAGCACTATGGAAAACAGTATGTTGGGTCCTTAAAAAATTAAAAAAAAAATAGAACTACCATATGATCCAGCAATTAATTAAAAACAAATTGTAAAATGGTCATTTTTCAAAAAGGAATTATTTTAGGGTAAAATGATCTATGCAAATCACATAGCACAGACTTGGTACATAACACAGTGCTAGCTATCCTTGTTCTATTTTTAGGTATGAGATTTTCGGATAAAATCCACTTCCCAGGAGGTAGGATTCCTGGTTTTATCACTGCGTGCTGTGTGTCTGCCCCTATTTCTGATTTCCAGGGCTCCTCTAAAATGAAGGGGTTGGACTAGTCTTTCTCAGCATTAAAGTTTTTTTGACTTGAAATATTTGCAAAAGTCCTCGCAAATCAATTCTATTAGTTTTCTATTGCTGTACAGCCCCAGTTATCACAAACTACATGGCTTAAAACAACACACACTTACTAGCTCCGTTTCTGTGGGTCAGGAGTCCGGGTTCAGTTTCACTGAGTCCTCTACACATCTCACTGGGCCACAGTCAGGGTCTAGCCAGGCAGCGTTTTCACCCACAGGCTTAACAACTGGGGAAAGGACTTACTCCCAACCTCCTTCAGGTTTGTGGCACAATTCATTTCCCTGTGGTTGCATGACTGAGGCCCCAGCTCTTTAAAGGCCACCAACTGGAGGCCACTATCAGATCCCAGAGGCCACCTGCAGTTCCCTGCCACATTGTCCTCATCATAAGGGGTTCAGTTCACCATGGAGAGACCACATCCATCCTACAGAGTTCATGAGACAGGCTGAGACCAAGGACCTGGGACTCTTTGCTGCAGTGCTAGCACCTGGACAAACATCTCCTCTAGCAACAGAATACAAAGAAACTAAAGGGGCTAAATCAATCCCCTATGATTATACAGTGGAAGTGAGAAATAGATTTAAGGGACTAGATCTGATAGATAGAGTGCCTGATGAACTATGGACGGAGGTTTGTCCATTGTTCAGGAGACAGGGATCAAGACCATCCCCATGGAAAAGAAATGCAAAAAGCAAAACGGCTGTCTGGGGAGGCCTTACAAATAGCTGTGAAAAGAAGAGAAGCAAAAAGCAAAGGAGAAAAGGAAAGATATAAGCATCTGAATGCAGAGTTCCAAAGACTAGCAAGAAGAGATAAGAAAGCCTTCCTCAGCGATCAATGCAAAGAAATAGAGGAAAACAACAGAATGGAAAAGACTAGCGATCTCTTCAAGAAAATTAGAGATACCAAGGGAACATTTCATGCAAAGATGGGCTCGATAAAGGACAGAAATGGTATGGACCTAACACAAGCAGAAGATATTAAGAAGAGGTGGCAAGAATACACAGAAGAACTGTACAAAAAAGATCTTCACCACCCAGATAATCACGATGCTGTGATCACTGACCTAGAGCCAGACATCCTGGAATGTGAAGTCAAGTGGGCCTTAGAAAGCATCACTACGAACAAAGCTAGTGGAGGTGATGGAATTCCAGTTGAGCTCTTTCAAATCCTGAAAGATGATGCTGTGAAAGTGCTGAACTCAATATGCCAGCAAATTTGGAAAACTCAGCAGTGGCCACAGGACTGGAAAAGGTCAGTTTTCATTCCAATCCCAAAGAAAAGCAATGCCAAAGAATGCTCAAACTACCACACAACTGCATTCATTTCACACGCTAGTAAAGTAATGCTCAAAATTCTCCAAGCCAGGCTTCAGCAATACGTGAACCGTGAACTTCCAGATGTTCAAGCTGGTTTTAGAAAAGGCAGAGGAACCAGAGATCAAATTGCCAACATCTGCTGGGTCATCGAAAAAGCAAGAGAGTTCCAGAAAAACATCGATTTCTGCTTTATTGACTATGCCAAAGCCTTTGACTGTGTGGATCACAATAAACTGTGGAAAATTCTGAAACAGATGGGAATACCAGACCACCTGACCTGCCTCTTGAGAAACCTATCTGCAGGTCAGGAAGCAACAGTTAGAACTGGACATGGAGCAACAGACTGGTTCCAAATAGGAAAAGGAATACATCAAGGCTGTATATTGTCACCCTGCTTATTTAACTTATATGCAGAGTACATCATGAGAAACACTGGGCTGGAAGAAGCACAAGCTGGAATCAAGATTGCAGGGAGAAATATCAATAACCTCAGATATGCAGATGACACCACCCTTATGGCAGAAAGTGAAGAGGAACTAAAAAGCCTCTTGATGAAAGTGAAAGAGGAGAGTGAAAATGTTGGCTTAAAGCTCAACATTCAGAAAACTAAGATCAGGGCATCTGGTCCCATCACTTCATGGCAAATAGATGAGAAACAGTGGAAATAGTGACAGACTTTATTTTTTGGGCTCCAAAATCACCGCAGATGGTGACCGCAGCCATGAAATTAAAAGACGCTTACTCCTTGGAAGGAAAGTTATGACCAACCTAGATAGCATATTGAAAAGCAGAGACATTACTTTGCCAACAAAAGTCCGTCTAGTCAAGGCTATGGTTTTTCCAGTAGTCATGTATGGATGTGAGAGTTGGACTGTGAAGAAAGCTGAGCACTGAAAAATTGATGCTTTTGAACTGTGGTGTTGGAGAAGACTCTTGAGAGTCCCTTGGACTGCAAGGAGATCCAACCAGTCCATTCTAAAGGAGATCAGTCCTGGGTGTTCTTTGGAAGGAACGATGCTAAAGCTGAAACTCCAGTACTTTGGCCACCTTATGCGAAGAGTTGACTCATTGGAAAAGACTCTGATACTGGGAGGGATTGGGGGCAGGAGGAAAGGGGGATGACAGAGGATGAGATGGCTGGATGGCATCACCGACTCGATGGACATGAGTTTGAGTGAACTCGGGAGATGGTGATGGACAGGGAGGCCTGGCGTGCTGCGATTCATGGGGTCGCAAAGAGTTGGACACGACTGAGCAACTGAACTGAACTGAACTGAAAGGGGCTAAAAATAACCATACCTCTGTCCACTGGGGCAAATTATGTACAAGATAAAAAAGGCCACCAACGAACCCCCACTCCTGAGATGGCAGAAGCAAAAGCAGGGTTCTACCTGTGCCTGCACACACTGCCAGCAAGGGGTGGGCCACCTAAGCCACGCCTCTGGCCCCACCCACTGACCTGCTCCACCCTCTTAACCCTATTTAAGGGACGAGCCAGCCTTCTGCCAGGCCCAGCAGGGGTACCTGTTACTAGTTCTCCCTGTCTCATGCTACAGCATAAGGCCTTCCTGAATTTCTCATCTGGCCTCTTGCACATGCTAAGTCGCTTCAGTTGTGTCTGACTCTTTGCGACCCCATGGGCTGGAGCCCAGCAGGCTTCTCTGTCCATGGAATTCTCCAGGCAAGGGAGTGGGTATCCATTCCCTTCTCCAGGGAATCTTCCCCACCCAGGGATCGAACCCGGGTCTCCTGCACTGCAGGCAGATTCTTTACCGTCTGAGCCACCAGGGAAGCCCCAGCCTCTTAACAGTTTCTATAGAGGAAAGAGTGCAAGGACCTGGGTCAGTACCATTTGCACTCACTCTGGGGAGTTCATACTCACCATGGAGAGCTCACAGAGGTAAAGCTGTTTGCTTCAAGGCCAGAATCTCTCCCTCCTCTAGATCATGCTAGCAACAGGGTTCTCTCTCACACACACATGTAAAACCTTTATATACATATTTTATATAAAAATTCCTGTGAAGTTTTATATATGTAATAAAATATACTATTTACATTTATATAAATTATATGTGTATATATAAAATCATAGGAGTAACTCCCTTCACCTTTGCCATTTAATGTAACCTAATTAAGGGAGAGACGTTCCATCACCTTTGCCAAATTCTACTGGCTTGGAGGAAGTCACAGGGCCCCCGCCCCTGCAGGGGATGGAATTCTACAGGGCATTAACACCAGGGCAGAGATCATGGGAGCCATCTTAGAATTTCTCCAGCCAGGACATCTCTAAGTGGCAATTATTCAAACAATCCTCTTATCTTTCTTTTTTCCCCCAAGCCGCACAGCATGCGAGGTCCTAGTTCCCCAACCAGGGATTGAACCCACGCCCCCTGCAGTGGAAGTGCAGAGTCTTAACCATTGGACCACCAGGGAAGTCCCAATCCTCTGTCTTTCCACTGATAAAATTATTTAGACAGTGAAAGAGAGCGGAAGAAAGTGGATTTAACAGGAAGGCAGAATATCATTTAGACAAAATAGTTTTGCAACCAAGATGACAGAGCTTCACTGCTAGCATTTTTATTTTATGATTCTGAGCCTACTCTATACACTAATTTAAAATCGTTCCTTCAAGCCATAGAACACTGAAAAATACATATTTAAAGAGGATGTGAAACTGAATCACCTCTAGACAATTATTTTGAAAAATTAATTCCTGCCTGATTATATAAAAAAATCTAGTCCATCATTTGGATTCTATTTTCCCATAATTTTTTGTACAGTTATATTAAAAATTGAGGCTCTAGGTATCTCTGGCATGCTTAGAGGGCAAAGTTAAGATTGAAGGATCAAATAAAACGAGTCCCCTTTGAAATGTGCATTTAGGCAGGGATCATTTGCATGAAATGGTGTGAAGCAAGGATAGAAATTAACTTGATATTTATTATAAAAAATAGGTCAATATCAGCCACAAAGCAGGCTCAGATAAATGAATGGACAAGTGAATGAGGAAGGAAGAAGAATGGGTCTTCACATGGACAGTTGTGTGTAAGACTGAGTGTAAATTCTACCAAGATTATCAAGGTCTCCCTTATCAGGTGCTGAATTTGCAGTGCCAGGTTATAAACTTGCATCCCAACTGTACAAGAGGGCATCACTGTATGCCAAGGCAACTTTGGCCTCTCTTACAGAGACAAACAAACAAATCTGCAAATGCTTTTATAAGCTGGCCTCTCTTGTAGGGGAAAAAAGTTTGGCTGTTCTTCTTGGTCTCCTAGCAAATGGATGATTTGCCACAACAGTTAAAACAAATGTTTCTGTTAGGGAGCCACTTCCCAGGCGAATAAACATCTTTTGCAGAAGTAAACATTAAGGCCATGAGGACAGGGCAACATAAAGCCTTTCCAGTCAATGCTGCCAGTGAAGTTGAATTGTAGTTCCGTGTGACCGTGTCTAAAACAGGGTGGATTTTGTGTGCCCAGTGTTACCAAAAATTGTTTTTAAAAATTGGATGGCATCATGAATGAGACGAAAAACTTCTCTAACATCTGGATTTCTGTTCCTCCCCAAATAATTGGAACATCTGTCAATAATCGGCTTCTATTCCTGCCTAAACGGTGGCAGCTGATGGAGCTGACTAGTGGTTTTTCTCTTCCATTCACCATGGTTTCCACCACGCCCTGTGCTGTCTCTCCTGGGCTTCTTCATTCATGTATCTTTTCTCCTTGGCCCCTACAATCATTTGAACTTGCAGCCCTTAATTTGATGCATATCTAAGCTTTTCAACTTGCAAGCATCAAGGCTGACCCTCTGATTTTACAAATGGGGAAACTGAGGCAATCACATGGTTGGGTAGAGGCTGAACTAGGTGCTGGTCTTCTGACTTCTCAGTAATTCCTCGTTCTGCTGTGGCCCTGTTCCCTTTCTCCATATTCATTAGCAGGAGGTGAAATTCTTGAACTTTCTCTCCAATGAGGTAACTAAAATGTCTAACCGAATTTTCTCCTTTTAATTTGGAGAAGCCTTGGTTGCTTGGCATCTGTTTCAGCAGATAACCTGCTCTAAGTCTTTTAACTCCTCTAATTGGAATTCATCATCTATGGCAGGGTCTCCAATGTGAAGTAGGTCAGATTAACCATTGGAATTGAAGAGGACAACAGAGGAACTATTTCTAAGTATAATTTTTATCTAAAATAATAAGAAAGGCATTCAGCTCTACTAATACTGAACATTCCAGTTGTCAGTGATGCCCTCTCAGACTGTAGGTTAGATAGTCTTGGGTCCCTTAGGGATTTGAGAACTGCAGAGGGAAGAACTGGAGTTTTCTGAAGTTGAGAGGCTGGAAGCAACACACTTTCATTCATTCACTTACCTCTGTCATGTGTTGAAGGTAAGTCGATTAACTAACACTACTTAGACATTAGGGGCTTCCCTTGTGGCTCAGCTGGTATGCAGAGAAACCTGGGTTCGATCCCAGGGTTGGGAAGATCCCCTGGAGAAGGGAAAGGCTACCCACTCCAGTATTCTGGCCCGGAAAATTCCATGGCCTATATATACAGTCCATGGGGTTGCAAAGAGTCAGACAGGACTGAGCAACTTTCGCTTTCACTTAGAAATTAATAAACGCTACTTGGAAATTATTTGTGTGCTCTCTCCATTCTTGGACAACTGTTCTTTTCACTCTATATTTTTTGGAATATCTTTCACGTTGACAGTGGAGTTGATTACAGCAGCCCTTGAAATGGGTTTTTAGGTCTGGGGTGGAACTGAAAACTTTTCTCTTTCCCAGTCCCCCACGGTGAATCCTCTCCTATTGGTAGGTTCGGACTTTCAGATTCATGCCAGTCTGCCATTAATTGTGGACACTGTGGTCTCAAGCTGGGAGAGCAACCTGATGTACTGTCCTATTGCAGGCTGGCAGCCTCCTAGGGCCCTCTGGCAATAAGAGCTCAAGAGAGAGCACCCGATAATGGGTGGCATTTGATGAAGAATCTCACTGAATGGCCTTCTGAAGTGACTGTCCATGTGGAAGAGGCAGCTGAATGATACCAATTTGCTCTGATCAGCTGCCCTTATCAATCTGTGGGACCCAGGGCAATTGTACAAATGGAGGCCCACTTACCGTATGTCTAAATATTCAAATGTTAAATAAAGCTTTATCAAGTCTCCTACTTTTACAAATACACTGCCATGACGACTTGGATTGCCAGGTTCAGATTTAGAATTCTTGGACTTCTCCATGTTCTGGCTGGAATTTCACCCAGCCTATAGCCTACCTCCCTTTTCCTTCTACCTCTAACTCCTTCTACTATGAGGAGCTCCACGCACACGTTGGCACATGCCAGTGCCTATGTGCCAGCTCTGACCTGACCCCTGTGCTTGGCTTTCTCTGGGGCTGCAACATGTGGACCTTGCTGATGCCATCTGCTCGTGGGAGGATGGCCCTGGGGAGGAAGCTCAAACAGCCCTGGAAGGAAATTCTAGGGTCCAGAGTGGGTGGTCTGGGAGATGGTGTGTGGATTCTGGGTGGGCGCATCCCCTTCACCTCACTGACTCCTCCCCCAGGGAGAGGACACAGCTGGAGGAGGACCAGATGGGGGCTCTGTGGCCACTCTAGTTGTACTTGAACCAACCTTTCCCAAAAGGCATGCAGCCACCAAGTGGCTGAAGAGATGCCTTGGGGAGAAGATGGCGAGACTCACGCAAGCAGAGGAAGAGGGCAGAGTTCATGTTCCTCCTACTCCAGGCATTGGGTCAGCCACACACTTATTCAGGGCCTTCAGGGTGACGGTGGCACTTAAAAATGAGAGACAAAAGGATTGCTTTTCAAAAGAAAACTGGACTACAGAGAGATTATTTTGAAAACAAATGCTTGGAAAGATTCTTGTTCAGGGATTACTGTTGATATTTTCACATGGTTCAACATTATGTAAATTACCTATATAAATGCTCAAAACTGTACACAATGTAAAAACTTGGAAATGGCATTTTCTAATATAACTTAAAATCATCCCATTGTGTATAACGAAGCAAAACAACCTAGGGCTTCTCTGGTGGTGCAGTGGTTGGGAGTCCACCTGCCAGGGCAGGGGTCGCACGTTTGATCCCTGGTCTGGGAGGATCCCGTGGGCCCGCATGCCACAACTACCCAGCCCTTGCTCTAGAACCCTCCAGCTGCAACTACTAAGCCCCTGAGCTGCAACAGCTGAGCCTGTGTGCTACATTTACCAAAGCCCTCATGCCTGGAGCCCATACTCCACAAGAGAGCCATTGCAATGAGAAGCCCATGCACCACAACTCGGGAGTAGCCTCCACTTGCCACAACTCGAGGAAGCCTGCATGCAGCAATGAAGATCCAGCACAGCCATAAATAAATAAATAAATGTTGAATAAATTGTGAAAAAAATCATCTCAACCTAACATGTCAGGGGATTTTAAACTCATGGGTTAAAAGCATAAACATTCAACGCTCTTGAATCCATTTTCAAGAACAATAGTTTAACCTCAGGGAAGATAGAAGGAAGCAGACAGATTTCAACCAAAACTTTTGCAAAACTGGTGTATGGGATGAAAAGGCTGGAAAGCATTTTAGAAAGCAACTACAGCAAGTGAAATCCTTCTTCCAGTTGGAAGACATATCTTTATGAAGTTATTTTTCCATTTATGACAGCCATTAAAATCAATAATTGATTAGAAAATCTACCATATGATTATAAGCCAAGAATTTAAAAAGAACAAAGGCTATTGAATCACATTGTTTTCAATATTCAAACAGTAATAATGGTTTAATGAGAGTAAAAAGATTTTCTAATGTCATTGAATCATTGTTTGCAAAATATTCTTTATTTATCACTTCTTCTTACCCTTTTTCTTGCATCTGCTTCACCAGAGAATATGCTAATAGAGTAGAATATGTATATGATTTGTGAGTAAATATATCAATACTGGGAGAGATGTTTCAAAATGGTTTGCCTGATCAGAAGTTTGGAAAACACTGGTTTAGGGTGGAATGTGATCCAGGGTGAAACCGCAAGTGGCTCCTTTGCCTTGGAGACTTTGGCAGGTCTGTCTGAGAGTGGATGCTTTCTTCTTACTCCTCGTAGACCTGTGCAAATAAATTATACCATCTGCTTCTGGGGGAGGCAGGGCCGGGACTGTTTGTTAATGTATTGCATCCAGCACTCGGGAGCTTCTGGTTTCTATTTCATAATTGGAGTGATACAGGCAGCCAGAGTCACAGTTTGCTTTTGGTTAAACTCTTGGTTTTTAGGACTGATCTGAGGAGTCCTGTTTACTCAATCCCAAACAGAGAAGTCACTGCTGAGGGCAAGAGACAGCAAAAGCCACCAAGCAGCGATGAGCACGCTGGTGCTATGTGAGCAAGGGTTGGATAACAGATGGAAAGGGGCTAGCAGTCACAGCCACCATCACTTATAGGGTGCTTATCCAGGGCTGCACTACGGGCTTTATGTGTGTTCAATCCACATAGCATCTCTATGATAAGAATTATTACTCGCCCTAATTTTCAGTTTCGCAGTAATTTGGGACTTTCAGAAAAACTGCAGAAATAGTACAGAGAGTTCCCGTATACCCTTCATCTGGCTGCCCCCACTGTTAGCAAGTTACCTACTGTTGCACAAGTATCAATCTCCAACCCCAGGAAATTCACACTGGAGCAATTCTGTTAACTCAACTGCAGACCTTATTCAAGTTTCACCAGTTTTTCCCACTCACATCCTTTTTCTGTTCCCAAATCCACTCTAAGAACCCACATAGCATTTAGATGTATTGTCTCTTAGTCTCCTCCAGTCTGTGACAATTTCTCCACCTTCTTTGATTTTTCACGGCCTCTGATTGATGAGTAGTGGTGAGTTATGTCTTTTCATTTGGGTTAGTCTGGTGTTTTCTCGGATTAGGTTAAGCTTATGAATCTTTGGCAAGAACAGTGCAAAAGTGATGTTGCATTCTCATGGCATCTTATCGGGGGTTACAGGATTTCCCTATGTCTTATTATTGGTGATGCTAACTAACCTTGATCACTTGGTCAGGGTTGTGCCTGTTGAGTTTCTCTGCCGTAAAGTTCTAAGATTTCCTTTGGTAATTAATAAATATCCTGGAGGTGATACTTTCATGCTCTGTGAGAATCCTGTCTCTCTGTAAACTTTTGCCCACTGATTTTAGCATTTGTGGGTGGATCTTGCCTGAAACAATTATTACTATGATGTTTACCTAATGGGATTCACTCTGATTTTATATCGTAAGCAAATGAAGCTCACAGAGCTGAAACCACTTGCCTAAGGCCACAAAACCCATGACCCTCCTCTGCTCAGAAACCTGCCATGGTTGATCCTCCTTCCCTGCTTTCTTTATCTCCCTCTTATTTGCTATTTTTAGTGATACTTTATGTATATATGCAAATAGGTGTTATTGATGGCCTGTCAACCCTCCTAGCTGGAATCTCCATGAGGCCATCGAGTTTGTGTGACTGGATTACTGCTGTGTCCCCAGCATCTACGTTAGTGCTAAGCACACAGTAGACACTCAATGAACGACTGTTGAATGAATGATCAAGCTTTGGAACATGAATGAAGGACTTAGTGCATATTCCGTTTGAGTGAGTGAGGTCTCTCAGTCGTGTCCGACTCTTTGCGACCCATTGAACTGTAGCCTACCAGGCTACTCTGTCCATGGGATTCTCCAGGCAAGAATACTGGAGTGGGTTGCCATTTCCTTCTCCAGGGGATCTTCCTGATCCAGGGATCAAACCTGGGTCTCCTGCGTTACAGGGAGACGCTTTATGCTCTGAACCACCAGGTAACAAAAAACCACAACTCGAACTGTCTTTGCTCTAAAGGGAGGTCAGAGGTTCTCCTAACTGCAAATCAGGGATAGGGCAGGCTACAGAAGCATGCTTCAGGACTATGGCCTCATTTCTCTTTGATTTTCTCAGCCCTCTGGGTCTTCTGCATATGGGTTCATTCTTGGGCTGCTCCCTTAAGAACCTCTAGAATCAGGACTTCCCTGGTGTCCAGTGGCTACAACTCTGCACTCCCAATGCAGGGGGCCTGGGTTCAATCCCTGGGTAGGGAACTAGATCTCCCTTGCTGCAACTAAGAGTTGGCATGCCCCAACTAAAGAGTTGCATGCTGCAACTAAGACTTGTCACAGCCTAATAAATTAAATAAATATTTAAGAAAAGAATCTATAGACGCCTCTTTTTCCCTTTCCAGCTCCATTTTGCCTACTGAAATCTTCACTCTCCAGTGGGTCTTCACCAGGTGGTAGACCCTGACCCCTGCAGGTTTCCATCACCCTCACATTAGTGCTCCCAATGGAAAGAGAGGACTTCTGTTTTACAAGATTTCCAATAGAATTCTGGGACTGGGGTTCACAAGCTCAGGGTGCATTCAGTGCCTACCCTTGAACCAATCTCTGTGGACAGAGGGAGCAAGTTCTCTGGTTGACCAGGTCCAGGTTTATGGTCACTCTCAGTACTGGGTTTGTGTCATCCCCTCCAACAGCTGCATAGATTGAAACTCGGAGAATGTGGTTTCAGAAGGAGACCTGGAGTTTCTAGAGGAAAGGGGAATATATGCTGGCTGGGAAAAAACATTACCCCTCTATATGTCAATTACTATATGCCCTCCCTGGTCACACCCCCTGGGATTCTGCTTCTTTAGGTCTGGAGAGGGGTCTAAGCATTTGTATTTTTAGGAAGCATACCAAGGGGATGTTGATTGACAGCCAAGTTTGGGAATGACTGGTTTATGGAATTTGCTGTAACCTCCCTGGAATAAGAAGGGGCCCATTTCACAAATGTGATTCTAAAGTTTCTCAGGTGAAAGGCACTGACAGGAATTCACATCCATTATTTGGAGACTGTGCAATGACACCCCACTCCAGTACTCTTGCCTGGAAAATCCCAGGGACGGAGGAGCCTGGTGGGCTGCTGTCTATGGGGTCGCACAGAGTCAGACACGACTGAAGTGACTTAGTAGCAGCAGCAGCGGCAGCAGTCGTAGGGGACATCTGTTCCTTTGTGTGCTCATCATCCTTTCCTTCTTCCCATCTGAGAGCCATCAATTTCATGGCCCTGCCTCTCCTACTTTAGGGCTGACCATGTGACTCAGAAGAGCCAATTAGAGTCATCCATCTCCTGGCTACTGTGATTGGTTCAAGAATGGGTACCTGACTTGAGTCAGGCCACAGACCTAGTCCTTTGTTTGGAGATATCTGGGAAATGTTGCTCCATTTACTTTCACAAGTGAGGATCATAGGAGCCCAGAACTTGACAACAGTGTTTGTCTTAAAGTGGGAAAAGACCTGCCTATAAACAAACCAACCTAAAGGAGAGAAAAGGGACTAATGATGTGTTGTTAGTGCCCTGGGTTCAGCCATGACTGATGCTGATGCAACCACTGGACTTTCAGTTGCCTGGGCTAACAAATTCCTTTGTTCTGTTTAAGTCAGTTAGGGTTGTGTTTCTGTAACTGGAAACCAGAAGAGTTCTGATCAACTCAGTAGAACTACGACCACCTCAACTTTAAGATGAGGTAAACAGTGGCATAAGAAATGTCTTTTGAATTTTGAAGAATAAGCCATCACACGTATCTCTACAAATATCACATGTAAGTCAACCTGTACACTGAGTACCTTCGAGGTACAAGGCATGGAATTAGGCACAGCAGGACAAGTAAGGAACATCTTAAAGATAAATGAGACGTGGTCCAGCCCTTGAAGCCTAGAAAATGCTGTGCAGCCATTCTTAGACTTTGTGCATAAATAAATATCATCTGGGGCATTTATCCTTATTTCTCTGGGTCTCAGTCTCAGAGACTGATTCAATAGGCCTGGGGTAGGAACCAACAATCTGCATTTTGTACAAGCCTTCCCCACCTCTCATCCTGCAGGCGATTCAGACCCCACTTTGAAACTGATTGAGTAGGAGAGACAGAGAAAAGGAGAGAAGAACAAGAATGAGATAAGAAAAAATATTGAAGAAGTAATGCTGAAAATGGGCTTCGCTGGTGGCTCAGACAGTAAAAAATCTGCCTGCAATGTGAGAAACCTGGGTTTGATCCCTGGGTTGGGAAGATCCCCTGGGGGAGGACATGGCAACCCACTCCAGTATCCATGCCTGGAGAATCCCATGGACAGAGGAGCCTGGTGGGCTTCAGTCCTTGGGGTCACAAAGAGTCGGACACCTAAGCATGCAATGCTGAAAATGTCACAAGTTTGATGAGAGACATAAACTCACCCATTTAAGATGCTCAATGAACACCAAGAAGAACAGAGATGAGAAAGGGAATGCTGAAGTCAACCTGAAGAGCAAGTCATGAAAACAGCAAGAGAAAAACAACATATTACAAATATGGGCAAAGATTTGATTTATGTTTGACACTCCATGGGAAAACACAGAGCATAGAAGGGTGAAGCCATATGATTAAAATGATGAAAGAAAGAAAAAAAATTGTCAACCCAGAATTCTGTATCCAGTATGAATATTCTACATTCATCAAGAATGAGGGCTCCGGCCCAGGTTCCGGAAATGAATCTGAACCCGAGGGATCCAACAACGAGGCCTCGGATAGGGGCTCAGAACGTGGTTCAGATGATAGCGACTAGGCTTCATTTCATGAATATGCTTCATCTCTGCAGGAAACTTTTTTTTAACATATGAAAGCTGTGATAAAAACATTTCAGGTGTTTGGTCAGTGGTGAAATTTTTGCCAAGGCAATTTTTTTCCCTATCCATTCGTACATTACTATGACCGCAAGAGATATTTCCCGTGCTAGAGTCTAATATTTGAGTCTCTTGAGCAAAAGGTGACTATTCTTCATTATGGTACAATTCCACCTATTACATGTGAAAACCCCAGAAAAATAAACCCACGTGCTGAAGCATTCCTACAGAGTTTTGAGTGCCTACAACAGGGGCACACGTGTCATCTTTGTATGTTAAGCAGTACACTGTTTGCATTTCTATTACAATCTTTTACCAAGTGGCGTGAGAAACTTGGTGTTATTGTCTTTTTCCATTTCAAGCTTAGATCAAGAATATTTTTATTTTCTGGAGAAAGAGGTATCTACTGTATAATTGCACCAAAGTACAAATGAAAGGAAGGTTTCTTCGATAGGGTAATACTGCAGCCGTGTAGATAAAACCACAAATATATCGTTAGGTTGACTAAGATGTGGAAAAATGCTTTTCTGTTAGTAGAATGCAAAGACCTACCTAAGCCACATAATAAAATTCTTTTACCAAAAAAAAAAAAAAAAGAATGAAGGATATTATCAGATGAAAGAAAACTAAACGAATTTGCTTTGCCAGTGGTTCTGCCTGCAAGAAGTGTTAATGGAATTTCTTCAGGTGGAAGGGAAATGCTACCAAATGGAAATCTCATGCTTCAGAAAAGAATGAAGACCATTACAAATGTTAAATAGTTGGATGAATACCAAATTCTATGTTTTCGCTTTTTCCATTCTAATTTCTTTATAATACATACCTATGTTTAAACAAATACTATAGCACTATCTCGGGTTTATAATGTATGTTGACTTAATACAGATAACAACTATAACATAAAAGATGGGAGAATGTGGATCTATGAAGTTATAGTATTTCTACCTTTTACATGAAGTGATATAGGGTAATTGTAGGTGGACTATAAAAAGTTGAGAATATACCCTGTAAAGCAATTTAAAAAATAATGCGAAGATGTATAGCTAAAACTTAATACAAAAATTAAATTATAAAACCAATTGTTACAGGGCAAATTTTGTTCCCCCTCCCCCTAAATTCATAATTAATTAATTAATTTTGACTGCAGCTCTTGATTGTGAATCTTGGCACCCTGCTCTCATCAACCTTGAGTAAAAGAGACTTTACGGTGAGGCTATCAGGAGGTCATGGAATTTTTGGAAAGACTTCAGAAGAGGGGAAAGGAACGGACAGGACCAAGGATGCTGTAGGAGGCAGGAGTTAATTCCTCTGTGTCTTTTAGTCACTCTGAGCTCACATTCCAGAGAGGAAGCCCCCTGTTGCCCTAGCTTGGGTTACTCCTGCGCCCTGTCCTAGGCCAGGGATAAGGTCCCACCTGATTAACAACAGTGCTGGGGCCCCTAAGACATATGCAGTGGGGGAAGAGAAGTCATGGTCCTTGGACTGGATCTGGGAGGGAAGGTTAGAAAATCACTCATTCATTCATCCAGAAAATGTTTGTGTTTAAATTGTGCTTATGGGGGCTAAGCTCTAGATGGCCACTTGGGCAGGACTCAGGTAGGAGAGATGAGAAGTAGGTTCTGGCTGGCGGGAACCTGCAATTGTCTGTCCGCTCCCAGAGCAGGCAGTGGGATCCCGTAGACACTGGACAGACTTGGGCTGGCATCTCAGCTCCACTCCTCTCTGGCGACTTTGGACAAGTCATCTTACTTCTCTGAACCTGTTTTCTCCTCTGTGAAATGGGAATAAGACTCCCTACCTCCAGGGAAGGAAGTGGTGTTCTGGAGCCTGAAGATTATATAACTTAAGGGCATAAGCAGGTCTGACTTTTGCCAGTGTTACCATACATGCTGTTATGAGCTTTCCCAGAGGTCTTCTTTTAACTTTAATAGCCTCAAGGTAAACCCATTTCGGGGCTTCCCAGGTGGCACTAGTGGTAAGGAACCCACCTGCCATTCAGGAGATGCAAGAGACACGGGATTCAGTCCCTAGGTTCTTAAGATCCCCTGGAGGAGGGCACGGCAACCTACGCTAGTGTTCTTGACTGGAGAATTCCACGGACAGAGGAGCCTGCTGGGCTACAGTTCACTGGGTCACAAAGAGTTGGACATGACTGAAGCAACCTAACTTGCACGCAAACCCACTTTTGCTTTCATGAAGACTTTCTCTCTCTTTTTTATAATGAAACAAGACACTTAAAGAACTCAGTGCCATGTCCTAGCACAGAAGTGCTCATTACTAACAGCAAACAATTAAATAGCCAGCCAATGCTCTAAGCACTTAACAGAGATTAACTTGTTTAATCCTCATTGTGGTTTTATAGGGGAGGTGCAATTGACTACTCCATTTTACAGATAAGAAAATCGAGGCCCCAAAGGTTAAGTGATCAGTGCCACGTCTCTCAACTTGTGAGTGTTCTGGCAGTCTGGCTCCAGGGTCCCAGCTCTTAACCACTTGGACTTTATGGCTCTTGTTGAAAGGCAGGGGGTTTTTATTACCTTTTCTTGAATATCATGAACATGCCCCATTGCAAGAAAGTCTCTCTAAGCAAAATGAGACCTTTATCCTGTAATGTAGGTGAAAGCCCCTTTGGAACTCCAGAAGCCTGTTTTCTGAAGGTTGCACTCCTGGTGAAAGAAAACTTCTCCTCCCCTAGGGAGGTCGTGTGAACATGCTACCCCCAAGAACACATGTTACACACGACCAGCTTGCCAGAGTCCCAATTCCCCGACATTACACAGTCAACTCGGAACTCAATTAACTTCCGCCTCCACTTTATATTATCCCTAATGGGAAAACCGGGGACAAACCCAGTTGTACTTTCCATGCAATTTAACTACGCGTAGAAACAGACATGCAGACACTGTCTTAGGAGCGGAACTTGCCCCATATGGTTGTTTCAAAGGTGGGATTTGTCCTCCCGTGGAGGATGGTCATGGCCCACCTGCAGGGCGATGACTGAGGCTTCTGAAGGGTTAACTCTAACCATTTTCTGGAAGCACCTGTGCTGTTTGATACAAGAAGCACCTTTTTAAAAGTTGCAGGGCAGGGCGTGCTGTAGCCCCTGTGCAAGCACCCTCTTCTTTCAGCTGAGGAATGAAATCACTGGAGTGAATCACAGCAAACAGCATGAGGGTCAGAGGGCCATCGTGCCCTTCAAAAGCATCTCCGGTTGTCATACCCATTGGAGGAACACATGTCACCCACATGGGTTCCGCTGGAAAACGTGATTGCCCAATTGCTTTAATAGGGTTGTTTTCAAGATCTGATATTGAGAGCAGTGCTTCTTCCCTCTCACCCCGCTCTCTGCAAAACTGTTAACTCATCAAATGTGAAGGCAATTCAGAATTTTCAGTCTCCTTCTTCAGTCACGCAGTGGCTTCTCACTGCCTCTGGGATCAAGGCGAAACCCTCAGGTGGCTGAGACGCCCTGTGGCCTGGCCTCCCAGACTCATCTCTCACGTTGCCAGCTCTGATGTAGGACCTTGAGTCCTGAGCATTCCTTGGGGTCCTCTGAAGCATCACAGGTTTTCTTTGATCTTCACAGCCTCTGCCTGGAACTCTCCTTTGCTTCCTCCTTCCCTCAGAATGTAATTTATTTTTTTATTTTTTGGCTGACCCAGCATAATTCCCTCTTCTGGTAATAGCATTTCAGCCTCCTTGGGAACCTATCCACTCATCTCCAAATCTGTCCACTTAATTAGGGTAGATGTGATCACACTATGAAGGTGGAACAGCACCTGTGCCTGGCCAGATATATACATATATATATGGAACCCTAAGAGCTTCCCGTGTGCCTGCTAAGTCATTTCAGTCATGTCTGACTTGTTGCGACCCCATGGATTCCAGGCTCCTCCAGGCTCCTCTGTCCATGAGATTCTCCAAGCAAGAATACTGGAATGGGTTTCCATGCCATCCTCCAGGGGATCTATCCCTGACCCAGGGATAGAACCATGGGTTGCCATGCCCTCCTCCAGGGGTTCTATCCCTGACCCAGGAATAGAATCCACATCTCCTGTGGCTCCTGCATTGCAGGCGGATTTTTCACCACTGAGCCACCGGGGAGCCCAAGAGACTTCTATTTTGCAGCATTTATGAGCACGTGAGCACATCATGGGGTCGCAAAGAGTTGGACACGACTGAGCGACTGAACTGAACTGAACTGAGCACATCAAAGATTTGCAGTAATTCCTAAAAATGAAATAAACAACAGCTTCAAGAATTCCTAGGAATTCGGGACCTCCCTGGAGGTCCAGCGGTTAAGACTCCACACTTCCAGTGCAGGAGGCGTGGGTTTGATCCCTGGTTGGGGAACTAGCATGCCGCAGGCTGGGCAGTGTGAGCAGGCAAAGTAGGTTGACTCCCAGCTCCACGTGCCCACACTCCCCTTTCTCCTCCACTGCAGGGACTAGAAAGCTGCAAACTACACGTCCCACCTCGTTAGCTGGCTTCCTGTGGTTCTGGCGGCACCGTGGAGTTAATAGAAGGTGGGAGAGGGAAGAGGCCATTTCCCCTGCTCCTGGTGATTCCTTTGACCGGTGACAGAGGCGGCAGAGTGACACGCGGCTTCTGACCCTACCCAGGCAGTTCGTTCCCATCAGCAGCAGACTCAGCGGCACCACGCCTGTGGACTCCGGTAACCTCACATCCTCCATCTCATTCCTCCAGCCCTTCCAACACCTTCATAATCAATTCCCTGCATTAAATTCCGTCGGCGAAATACGAGATTGAATACTTACTGATAAAATGAACTGGTGTAATCCACACCTTAGAGGTTATCTAACCTAGCCCACGATCCTATTCATGGAGAACAGCCCCCAGTGACCTGTGGCCAAGTCCCCGAGGCCAAGTGTTTACCACGTGACTTCCCCCAACCCCCGTGCCATCTTTGGCCACTGTTGCCTCTCCAGTTTCAGGCTGAACAGTCAGATTTGTCCTCCGGAGAATCAGAACATGTGACACTCAAACCCTGAGTGGGTCTCTGCTATTACTCAAGTTTAAAACAAGTCCTTGTGCGTGTGCTGTGCAGCAGGTCTCACCTGGGTTGACACTGTCCTCTATGGCATTGCCTGGACGCATTTTTTGGTTGCCACAACTTGGGGGTGCTACTGCCATCTAGCGGGTGGAGGCCAGGGATGCTACTAAACATCCCTCAACGTACAGGGCAGCCTCCTCCACGAAGGTCAGGAGTGAGGATATAGGAGCTGGAGGTTTGGAGGTGGCCATGTTTGCTCATATGCCTGCTGGAAAGAAAAAAATAGCAGTGAGTGAAGGAGGAAACAACGCTGACACGTCTAGGTGGTGGATATACAGGGCGATTTTATTTTCTGATTGGTTTCTCATGAGCCCTCTTGCATGGAAAGAAACTTACTCTCATCTCTATTTGGTTAAAATGTTATTTAGTGCAGTGGTCCCCAATCTTTTTGGCACCAGGGACCGCTTTTGTGGAAGACAATTTTTCCGCGGACGAGATGTTTTTAGGATGATTCAAGCGCATTCCATTTAGTGTGCACTTGATTTCTATTATTATTACATCAACTCCACCTCAGGTCATCAGGCAATGGAGCGCAGAGGTTGGGGACCCCTGGTGTAGTGAGAATGAGGGAACCACAGCTGCATGGAACAACACGGATAAATCTTAGCAATAAAATGTCACATCTGAAAAGCCAGTCCCTTTAAATTATAGACAATATAATATTATTTTTAGAAAGCTCCCCCACAAGCGAAGTTTTTACACATGTTGCTTAGGGAAACATACATATTTGATAAAACTGTGAAAGAAAAAACTGGAAGGTAAGCACAAAACTGAGAATGTGGTCCCCTTGGGGCAGGGTAGAGGGAGGCAGGGTGATGGGAGAAGGGAGTAGAGAGTCGATGGTGTGAGTAATATTTTGAGAGTTGAGTTGGATGCCGAGTTCACAGGTTTTTCATTTATTCTTGTATTTTATAACATATTTTATATATAACTTTTTGTGGTTTCTCTAAGACTTTCAAGCTAGGTATGGTTTTTGTGGTTTTGAAATGGTTAAAAAAAATGAAAAGACTATTTCATGACCCTTGAAAATTATATGAAATTTAAATTTCAGTGTCCATAAAGTCTTGTTGGAATGTGGCCATGTCCATTTGTTTACAACTGCCTAAGGCTGTTTGCTGAGTACAACAGCAGAATAGAGTATTCATGGTGGAGACCGTATAACTTGGAAAATGAAATATTTATACTCTAGCCCTTTGTAGAAAAACTTTGCTGACCTCTTAAATATTACATTAAAGAAAAAAATTTTTAGAAGCTATCCTATAAAAAAGAGTCTAATCTAGTGATTCAAATACTTTATCTAGGTAATGCTCAGCTGTTGAGCTACTCAGGTCCCTTTTTTCTTTTTTTTATATTTTGTTTTCTTTATTACCTAGTCGTATGCTTGAGATGGGGCTTCCCTGGTGGCTCGGTGGTAAAGAACCCGCCTGCAATGCAGGAGACATGGGTTCCATCCCTGGGTCGGGAAGATTACCTGGAGAAGGAAGTGACAACCCACTCCAGTATTCTTGCCTGGGAAATCCCATACACAGAGGAGCCTGGTAGGCTACAGTTCATGGGGTTCCGAGAGAGTTGGACATGACTTAGTAACTAAACAAGAACATCATGCTTGTAATAAGAACTACTGTCAAGGATGGGCTTCCGTGATGGCTCAGACAGTCAAGAATCCACCTGCAATATGGGAGACCTGGGTTCTATCCCTGGGTGGGGAAGATCCCCTGGAGGAAATCATGGCAACCCACTCCAGCATTCTTGCCTGGAGAATCCCCAAGGACAGAGCAGCCTGGCGGGCTACAGTCCATGGGGCCTCAAAGAGTCAGACATGACTAAGAGACTAAGCTCAGCACACATCATGGATGGGATACACCTTGTAATTTGTACAATGAACGATTCTTATGAATTTCCATATTTCTGTCAACAGTGCAACGGACTCCCCTTTCTGCTCACACCCAATCCTCACTCCCACCTCCGTCTGCCTCCACCCAGTTCTATCAATGTTCAATACAAACATGGAAATGCTAGGTAAATCTTTATGTTCCCATCAACCATTTCGCTCTTCCAAGTCCCTGAAAACTGATCTTCAAATAGAGGAAGACCTCTACTGTTGAGGTGTGAGGGGCATTAACAAATTTTGTTTTCCTATTACATGTATTTAAATTGTACTATTTTAGTCCCAGGTCCCCTATTTCTGTGTCTATCCTGCTGAGATGATCTCCAGGTGCTCAGAGGCAGTGTGAGTGTGGGTGGTCCAAAGGGAAGATGTCCTTGCATCCACAGCCTGCTGTTGTGACTCCCTGGAGGTCCTGGGGCCTCCACAGTGAAAGCTGATGGCTGATGGAACAGGATATCTGTTCTTCCTCAACTCGGCCAGAACCTCACTATTAACTTGTTTTCTCCTTCACTTTGGGATTCTTTGAGCCAATGCTCTCCCCCTGCACATGGCCACAGTGCCTCCCTTTTACCCCCATCTCCCACCGTGAACTGCGCCCCCATAATTTTATCATGCCCAGGCAGTCCACCTTCCATCCCAGCCTCTGCAGCGAGCCGTGCTGCCTTCACCACCCTAGGTACCATGATCCATGTGCTAAATTTTGACTTAGCTGCCTTCTGAGTCCCAACTTCTAAGCCACAGGGAACGCCAGGTCTCACCCTTACTTATGTTGGGAACCAAGAATAACAGGGCAAAGCAGAAAGCCAAGGTTGTCCTTGGCCTCACCAACTTGCTGCTCCAAGTTCACTTCCAATGTGACATCCCTGGGTGTAGACAAGTCAGCCAGAGGAAGCCAGAGAGAGGATCCATTTTCAGTCTTACATGAAAAATTGAGGCAGGAGCCCCTCTTATCTCAGGCTCCCCCTAACCTGTTTGATGTAGGTCTCCTGGCCCAAAACCATGGTGGGAAGTTAAGACACAGACACCTTTTCTCTTATTCTCGCTGTCATTCCTTGCCCCCACCTGATAATAATAACTCTGTAGTCTTGGATCCAGTGAAGGAGGCTGCACACAGAACGAGATTTAAAGGACACTATCCAGGTGTACCTTTTTCGGCAGTCATTGCAGGGAGGAGATACCATATTGCCCCAGAGGAAGAGATGCCCTTATCTTGGCCCCAATATCTTTCCATTCTCATCTTGGATTGCTGATGTGGCCTGCATGTTTGGGCTTTGGAATCCATAGAACATCCCTGATTCCTTATAACAAATTCCTTTGTTTGGTTTAGAAGAACCCCACTGACGGACTTCCCTGGACCATCAGGAATTTAAGTTTCTCTTACTTTCAATGAAGAGCCTATCTAACCCAACTCACACTCAATGAATTCTGTAATGCAGTCACGTTTTTTAGTAGACATGTCCTTGATAGGGGGAGGGGAAGAAAAGTCTTCCTGGGCACTAATGTTTCACTGTTGATGATGTCTTTAAACACCACCACCCGTCAAACACACAGAGTTACTCAGACATGTGGTCCCAAATTCAAATTAGTTTCTCCCCTTCATCCTTCACTCTTCAAAGGCGTTGAATGATTTTTAAAGTAGACAGTCTGGGAGAAATAATGAAAAAGATTAGAGTATATTTACTCAATGGACTAACGTGCAGACGGATGGAAGACAAACAAAAAGCCTGGCTCAAGGTAACAAGTCATCATGGCAGCTACTGTTTCTGCTGGTGCTGCCACGTCCAGTGAAGGGCCTGAGCTAGCGACACACTTTAGCCCATTTAATACTGTTGACGTGGGATCTAGTCATACTGCTCCCATTATACAGATGAAGAAATTGGGGCAGAGAGCGGTTATATGATTTGTGCAATCAGATTTCTATAACTTGTATTGGAACAGATCAAACTGAAACACAGGTTTGGTACTAAACTCTCAGCCTCAGCTCCTTACCATGCCACTGCATCTCATACTTAAAAGCATATACAGGAAGTCTGCACACTGTGGCCCGCGGGCCACCTGTTTTTGCGAACCGTTTTCATTGGAACACAGCCACACCCATTCCCTGATGGATTGCTTGTGACTGTTTTTGTGATCACAGTGGCAGACTCAAGTCATTGCAACAGAGACCATCTGGTCTGCGAAGCCTAAAAGATTTATTAGGCCCTTTACAGAGGAAAGTTTGCTGATCCCTGGGAAGTGAGTCTTAGTCACTCAGTTGTGTCCAGCTCTTTGCAACTCCAGGGACTGTAGCCCACCAAGCTCCTCGGTCCATGAAATTCTCCAGGCAAGAATACTGGAGCGGGTATTCCCTTCTCCAGGGGATCTTCCCGACCCAGGGATGGAACCCAGGTCTCCTCCATTGCAGGCAGATTCTTCACTGTCTGAGCAACCAGGAAAGCCCATACAATATTCTATCAAGTGTAAAAAAAGGAAACTGGGCTTCCCTGGGTCCCTTAGCAACTAAATAATAACAAAAAAAGGGAACCATGGAACTGTAACTATATTGTTCCCCTACAAATGCAATACATGGGTGGTGGAAGCAAATGGATTAAGATGTGGGTTTTTTTTTTCTCTCTCTCTGAGGGGTGGAGAGGCTTAAATTTGCTCTAGTAATAAATTAAAAATTCAAATTAAGAAGTTAATTGATTGCATTATTTAAATAACTGAAACAAAAATTGGGACATTTGAATTTGAATGGTATTTGCGAAATACACAGTGATGTTTTCTTTTCTCGGGCTAACATCAGCCCTCCTGAGAGATGGTCTGGCTCTTGCTAACTGGTCAGGCGAGAGAATTCGGGGCGTCTCAAAAGGCAAATCATTGCAAAATGTGGGAAACACTGAGATCAAAGTCCTGTCGGCTGGGGAAGTTTGGAAACTTTTATCGTCTTAGACATTTTGAGTTTTCCAAGGATAATCTGGGAGCAGGGCCGCGAGTCAGGAAGAGAGACGGGGATGGTGAGGCCGCTTAAAAAGCATTTTTCAGATACGTTCTTCTTAGCCTGTTTCACTGTAGCTCGGGGCTGTGTGTACTCATAGAAGGAGAAAACGCAGGCAAAGTCATTGGGAACACAGATTTTGCTGCTGATAGGCTGGGTGACTCTGGATGTGACATCTTGTGGTTCTGCTTGGATGAGCAGTCTCTCTCCTGATTGGCCAGGGCTCACCAATGTGTCTGCAGAGCTGGGAGATAGGTTGAGGCCGAAAGGGCTGTAAATAGACGCCCTCCTCTGTCTCGCTGGCTGTTGTCTGGGACACCTTGCTCCTCTTCCACAGAGGGTCTCATCCCCCAGGAGGTTTAGACACACCACCTTACGTGGTGGTCTCAAGGTTCCAAGAAGGTGAAGGCAGAAGCGTCAAGGTCTCTTAAGAACATGTTCTGGAACCCCACATCATGTTGGTTAAACCAAGTCACAAAGTCAAGCTCAGATTCACAGGGGTGGAGAAATAGACCTCACCTCCCTGGTGGCTCATTTGGTAAGGAATCCACCTGCAGTACAGGAGACCACCTGCAAGGCAGGATTCTGGGGTTTGATCCCTGGTCCAGAGTCCCTGGAGAAGGAAATGATGACCCACTCCAGTATTCTTGCTGGAAAATCCCCTGGACAGAGGAGCCTGGAGGGCTATAGTCCATGGGGTCGCAAGAGCCGGACACGATGGGAGAAGCAGCAGTCACATTGTCAAGGGCTGTGCGAACCGGAATGGAGGAATCTGTAGCTATTAAACAATGAACCACGAGAGGGATGGGAAAGCCAGAAGCAGGCAGAGTCTCAGGGAAAATACTTCAGAGGAGAGACAGTGGCCTGTGATTCAGTTACAACACGTCTGCTGTCATTTTGTAACCAGGCCTCGTGGTTTGCCCTGGCTTGGGTATCTGTGTTAGTCTGTTCGGGCGGCTCTAACAAAATACCAGGAACCCAGCAGCTTATAAACAACAGAAATTTATTTCTCACAGTCCTGGAGGTGGGCAGTTCCAAGATTATGGCGCCAGCAGATGCCATGTCTGGTGATGACCGGCTTCCTGGTTCACAGCCGGTGCCCTTTTGACGTGACCTCACGTGGCAGAAGGGGCAAGGGAGCTTTGTAGGGCCTTGTTTATGAGGGCACTAATCCCAACCCACCCTCAAAGGCCCACGTCCTAATACCATCACCACAGGGACTAGGATGTCAACCTAAGAATTTTGGGGGGACAGAAGCACTCAGTCCCTAGCCATGCCACTGTGCAGCCTCTACCCTCAGGCTGGGGTCCCAGCTGGGTGATATTTTGTGGGTTCTACTTTCTCTGTCTGGGCAGAGAACACTCCCCAATTTCTTGAGATGCTCTAGCTTTTTAGCACTCAAATTTCCTTTTCAATGGAAATTTCTTTCCTCGACAGCCTTCAGTCATTTGGTAAACACTTTTGGGCTTCAAACAGAGTCTTCGTGGTGACAGCTCCCTCTGTTTTACCTCCAGCCCAGCCTTTCCCTTGCATTCTAGACTCAGTCCCCTGCTGTCTCATCAACATCTGCTATTGTATGTCTAGTGGGCATTTCAAACTTCGTGGCCCGAACAAACTCCTGGTCTCACCCGGGCCAACATCATCTCTTGCGCGGCTTATTGTATAGAATCCTCAGCTAGTCCTCCCAAGACCTAGTATCATTACAATTTCCTGAGTGGTCCTATTGAAACCTAAAACAGAACATCCTGTTTCTCTGCACAGAACCCTTCAATTGCTTCCCATCCTATGCAGAGTAAAGCCGAAGTCCTTACCTGAAAATAGGTGTGGATGTGGTCAGTCTTGTCCAACTATTTGTGACCCCAAGGAATATAGCCCATCAGGCTCCTCTGTCCATGGGACTGGCAAGAATACTGGAGTGAGTTGCCATTTCCTTCTCCAGGGGATCTTCTTGATCCAGGGATCAAAGCCGCATCTCCTACCTCGGCAGGTGGATTCTTTTACCACTGAGGCACTGGGGTAGGAGGGGTAAAGTCCTTCTATGGAGCACAGACCCTGAATGGTCTCTACTTTCCGACTCCCGTCACCTCTCCGATCCCATCTGATCCCATTCCCTTGACTCTGGAGACCCTGAAGCTTCTCCTTGGAAACTGGGGGGGTCACTCTCATCTCAAGATCTTGGTGCTTGCTGTTACCTATGCCTGAATGCTCCCCCACCCCGCCCCCGTAAGATGACCTGATGAAAAAGTTATGCCCGGGGATGAGGGTATTCAAATTTGAAACTAAGATCATTGGTTTGTTGAAAGGAATCACAACGATGATTCCAAAATTCTCTTATGTAATTTTGAATAAAATTAAACCTCCAATCAGAAGCCATTCACTTGTAATAGAAACTCTGAACTATGAATGCAAGTCCTTCAAAATACAAAGCCTTGAACCAGCCATGACAGTTGGTTGTCTAAATAAAGGTGAAAGCTGTTGTTGTAAGTCAGACCTTGAAGACTTCAAAAATGTAAATATAAGGAGGGTGGGTGGGAAGAAATCTTTTCTATCAGATTTATGCATATTCTTGTCCTCATAAAATTCAACTAAATGTTTTTTTAATGTAACCTTGAGTTTGAATTGACAAACCAGCCTCTTAATGTTTAACTCAATGACAATGACTTCATTGATCGTAGCCTCTTAGACCTAGGGGAAAATAAAAGGCCTGCTTTTTTTTCCCCAGATGTAAATTACAAAGCAAGTAAAAATAAATTATGGCTATAGCAGAAGAAATTAAAATGATCTCGACTTTCCCCACCATGTTCCGTAGTAGCATCTGTAGAGAAGAGGCAGAAAGAGGAGGGTGATTAGAGGGGACCCTGACCAGATGGCCACTCCTGCTTCTGGAACTGAATCCAAGACGTTGGGCAAGCTTTCTAGGACCCCAGTAGACACTGCACTAGATGCGCTTGAGTTCAAGTACCTGCTCCTGCGCTTTCCAGCCGTGTGACCTTAGGCAGATCATTGCACTTCCTCTGCCTTTCTCTTCTCAGCTGTAGAACTAACATCCTTGTATCAAGGTAGCTGTGAGTCTGAAGTGAGATAATGCCCATGGATTGTTTATTTAGCACACAGTGTAGCACAGAATTCATTACAAGGATGTTTCTCTCACCTGAAGTCTTCTTAATTCACCCTGGGATGTCTTTGATCCTTGAAAACTTCCAGAGCCCAAAGGACTAATGCATCCCAGACTGGCTGGATCACAAAGCCAATGGCGGAGTCAGAATTTGAACTCACATATGTCTAACTCCATCAGGTGCTCTTTCCAAGTCGTTGAGTATTTCTGAAACTTCAACCACTCAGTAGCCACCTTCATCTCACACTTTTCACCAGATATGCACACCACCTGCAACATTACTTTCTTCAGTTCAGTTCAGTTCAGTCACTCAGTCATGTCCGACTCTTTGAGACCCCATGAATCGCAGCACGCCAGGCCTCCCTGTCCATCACCATCTGTCGGAGTTCACACAAACTTATGTGCATCGAGTCAGTGATGCCATCCAGCCATCTCATCCTCTGTCGTCCCCTTTTCCTCCTGCCCCCAATCCCTCCCATCATCAGAGTCTTTTCCAATGAGTCAACTCTTCGCATGAGGTGGCCAAAGTATTGGAGTTTCAGCTTTAGCATCATTCCTTTTAAAGAAATCCCAGGGCTGATCTCCTTCAGAATGGACTGGTTGGATCTCCTTGCAGTCCAAGGGACTCTCAAGAGTCTTCGCCAACACCACAGTTCAAAAGCATCAGTTCTTCGGCGCTCAGCCTTCTTCACAGTCCAACTCTCACATCCATACATGACCACTGGAAAAATCATAGCCTTGACTAAATGGACCTTTGTTGGCAAAGTAATGTCTCTGCTTTTCAATATGCTATCTAGGTTGGTCATAACTTTTCTTCCAAGGAGTAAGCGTCTTTTAATTTCATGGCTGCAATCACCATCTGCAGTGATTTTGGAGCCCAAAAAGATAAAGTCTGACACTATTTCCACCGCTTCCCCATCTATTTCCCATGAAGTGATGGGACCAGATGCCATGATCTTAGTTTTCTGAATGTTGAGCTTTAAGCCAACATTTTCACTCTCCTCTTTCACTTTCATCAAGAGGCTTTTTAGTTCCTCTTCACTTTCTGCCATAAGGGTGGTGTCATCTGCATATCTGAGGTTATTGATATTTCTCCCAGCAATCTTGATTCCAGCTTGTACTTCATCCAGCCCAGTGTTTCTCATGATGTACTCTGTATAGAAGTTAAATAAGGAGGGTGACAATATACAGCCTTGACGTACTCCTTTTCCTATTTGGAACCAGTCTGTTGTTCCATGTCCAGTTCTAACTGTTGCTTCCTGACCTGCATATAGGTTTCTCAAGAGGCAGATCAGGTGGTCTGGTATTCCCATCTCTTTCAGAATTTCCCACAGTTTTTTGTGATCCACACAGCCAAAGGCCTTGGCATAGTCAATAAAGCAGAAATAGATGTTTTTCTGGAACTCTCTTGCTTTTTCCATGATCCAGCGGATGTTGGCAATTTGATCTCTGGTTCCTCTGCCTTTTCTAAAACCAGCTTGAACATCTGGAAGTTCACAGTTCATGTATTGCTGAAGCCCGGCTTGGAGAATTTTGAGCATTACTTTACTAGCATGAATGAGATGAGTGCAATTGTGTAGTAGTTTGAGCATTCTTTGGCATTGCCTTTCTTTGGGATTGGAATGAAAACTACCTTTTCCAGTCCTGTGGCCACTGCTAAGTTTTCCAAATTTGCTGGCATATTGAGTTCAGCACTTTCACAGCATCATCTTTCAGGATTTGAAATAGCTCAACTGGAATTCCATAACCTCCACTAGCTTTGTTCGTAGTGATGCTTTCTAAGGCCCACTGACTTCACATTCCAGGATGTCTGGCTCTAGGTCAGTGATCACACCATCGTGATTATCTGGGTGGTGAAGATCTTTTTTGTACAGTTCTTCTGTGTATTCTTGCCATCTCTTCTTAATATCTTCTGCTTCTGTTAGGTCCATACCATTTCTGTCCTTTATCGAGCCCACCTTTGCATGAAATGTTCCTTTGGTATCTCTGATTTTCTTGAAGAGATCTCTAGTCTTTCCCATTCTGTTGTTTTCCTCTATTTCTTTGCATTGATCACTGAGGAAGGCTTTCTTATCTCTTCTTGCTATTCTTTGGAACTCTGCATTCAGATGCTTATATCTTTCCTTTTCTCCTTTGCTTTTTGCTTCTCTTCTTTTCACAGCTATTTGTAAGGCCTCCCCAGACAGCCATTTTGCTTTTTTGCATTTCTTTTCCATGGAGATGGTCTTGATCCCTGTCTCCTGTACAATGTCATGAACCTCACTCCATAGTTCATCAGGCACTCTATCTATCAGATCTAGGCCCTTAAATCTATTTCTCACTTCCACCGTATATTCACAAGGGATTTGATTTAGATCATACTTGAATGGTCTAGTGGTTTTCCCTATTTTCTTCAATTTAAGTCTGAATTTGGCAATAAGGAGCTCATGATCTGAGCCACAGTCAGCTCCCGGTCTTGTTTTTGCTGACTGTATAGAGCTTCTCCATCTTTGGCTGCAAAGAATATAATCAATCTGATTTCTGTGTTGACCACCTGGTGATGTCCATGTGTAGAATCTTCTCTCGTGTTGTTGGAAGAGGGTGTTTGCTATGACCAGTGTGTTCTCTTGGCAAAACTCTATTAGCCTTTGCCCTGCTTCATTCCATGTTCCAAGGCCAAATTTGCCTGTTACTCCAGGTGTTTCTTGACATCCTACTTTTGCATTCTAGTCCCCTATAATGAAAAGGACATCTTTTTGGGGTGTTAGTTCTAAAAGGTCTTGTAGGTCTTCATAGAACCGTTCAACTTCAGCTTCTTCAGCATTACTGTTTGGGGCATAAACTTGGATTACTGTGATATTGAATGGTTTGCCTTGGAAACGAACAGAAATCATTCTGTCGTTTTTGAGATTGCATCCAAGTACTGCATTTTGGACTCTTTTGTTGACCATGATGGCTACTCCATTTCTTCTGAGGGATTTCTGCCCTCAGTAGTAGATATAATGGTCATCTGAGTTAAATTCACCCATTCCAGTCCATTTTAGTTTGTTAATTCCTAGAATGTCGACATTCACTCTTGCCATCTCCTGTTTGACCACTTCCAATTTGCCTTGATTCATGGACCTAACATTCCAGGTTCCTATGCAATATTGCTCTTTATAGCATCGGACCTTGCTTCTATCACCAGTCACATCCACAACTGGGTATTGTTTTTGCTTTGGCTCCATCCCTTCATTCTTTCTGAAGTTATTTCTCCACTGATCTCCAGTAGCATATTGGGCACCTACAGACCTGGGGAGTTCCTCTTTCAGTATCCTATCATTTTGCCTTTTCATACTGTTATGGGGTTCTCAAGGCAAGAATACTGAAGTGATTTGCCATTCCCTTCTCCAGTGGACCACATTCTGTCAGACTTCTCCACCATGACCCGCCCATTACTTTCTTAAAGCTATTTAAATCAATTCATTTTATTACAGCAATAAGTTTATTTAAATATGAAATGTTACATCTCAGAATGGAAAACCAGCATCACTATAACACAGACAGTAACTCTAATACTTTATGTGTATGTACTTACATATACTTATTTTTTAATGAAACCAAAACAATGTTGTTCAATCTCAGCTAGATGCTGTGATGCGCTGAGAACTCTGAACCTGAAGCTGCCTCAATTATGAAGGGAGATTATGTGTTAGTGTTGAAAGTGGGGCTTCCCAGGTGGGGCAGAGCTAAAGATTCTGCCTGTCAATGCAGGAGACACAGGAGAGGTAGGTTCTATCCCTGGGTCGGGAAGATCCCCTGACGGAGGAAATGACAATCCACTCCAGTATTCTTGTTGGGATAATCTCATGGACAGAGGACTCTTTGTGACCCCATGGACTGTAGCCCATCAGGCTCCTCTCTCCGTAGATTATACTTGGACCCAACTGAACATACATGCACGAGAGCATCTGTGTTAGATGTATCCTCACCTTCAAGTGAGACTTTCTCCTGAATGTAATAGAATAGTTGAAAGATAATTGGACAGGGATTATTAACACTATCACTTGGAGAAAGCAATGGCAACCCACTCCAGCACTCTTGCCCAGCAAATCCCACTATGTGATAAAGTGTTCCATGGCATACTCACATGCAGTTTGCAACCAAAACATCATTTCCCACACCACCACGGTTAAAGGCCCCCACACTTTGCTAAACACTGCCTTACACTGAGGAACAAGAGGTCTTGTTGTAGACTAGTTTTCAAGGTTTTACAATCACCCACTGATGGTAACAAGTATAAACCCACATTCATCACCATATCTGTATTCCCGTTCTTATCTCAATCTGTATAGATATATCGATATCTGAATGCAGTCTTGGCTGTATCTAGAACAATGCATAACAAAGTACCTAGAATATACACACATGTATCCTACTCTTGGTTGATTTTATGGTTCTCATTCATTTCAGATACACAGCCTCATGGGAAGTAATGAAAACTGTCACTTTTATCCATTTTTACACACTAATATTTCCTTCCTGTCCCTTTTTTTCCCTTTCCTATCCTATATTGTCACCCTGTTTATTTAACTTACATGCAGAGTACATCATGAGAAACGCTGGACTGGAAGAAACATAAGCTGGAATCAAGATTGCCAGGAGAAATATCAATAACCTCAGATATGCAGATGACACCACCCTTATGGCAGAAAGTGAAGAGGAACTAAAAAGCCTCTTGATGAAAGTGAAAGTGGAGAGTGAAAAAGTTGGCTTAAAGCTCAACATTCAGAAAACGAAGATCATGGCATCCGGTCCCACCACTTTATGGGAAATAGATGGGGAAACAGTGGAAACAGTGGCAGACTTTATTTTGGGGGGCTCCAAAATCACTACAGATGGTGACTGCAGCCATGAAATTAAAAGACACTTACTCCTTGGAAGAAAAGTTATGACCAACCTAGATAGCATATTCAAAAGCAGAGACATTACTTTGCCAACAAAGGTTTGTCTAGTCAAGGCTATGGTTTTTCCTGTGGTCATGTATGGATGTGAGAGTTGGACTGTGAAGAAAGCTGAGTGCCGAAGAACTGATGCTTTTGAACAGTGGTGTTGGAGAAGACTCTTGAGAGTCCCTTGGACTGCAAGGAGATCCAACCAGTCCATTCTGAAGGAGATCAGCCCTGGGATTTCTTTGGAAGGAATGATGCTAAAGCTGAAACTCCAGTACTTTGGCTACCTCATGTGAAGAGTTGACTCATTGGAAAAGACTCTGATGCTTGGAGGGGTTGGGGGCAGGAGGAGAAGGGGACGACAGAGGATGAGATGGCTGGATGGCATCACTGACTCGATGGACATGAGTCTGAGTGAACTCCGGGAGTTGGTGATGGACAGGGAGGCTTGGTGTGCTGCGATTCATGGGGTCGCAAAGAGTCAGACACGACTGAGTGACTGATCTGATCTGATTTGATCCTATTTGATTTTTTAAAAATGCTTACCAGAACCCATAATATAAATACTTAAGTTACACCAAAAAGGCAATGATAGATAAAAGATAAGAAGGCTTCTGGAAGGAGAGGGAGATCTCAGTGCCTCTAAGTGTTCTAATGCTTAAACTGTGCTTCCGGGGCCCTGGGCTCCCCCAGAACCTTCAGCAATTCCATAAGATCAAAACTTATTTTTGTTTTGATATAATGATAATAAGATGCTATTTGCCTTTTTCCCTCTCATTGTCTCACAAGTGTCGAGTGGAGTTTTTCAGAGGTCACATGATGTATGATGATGTCATCGCCTGATATTAACATAGACTGGGCTTGTTATTGTTCTTTGCACATACATTAATGTGTATTCTAAACATTTCCTGATTTTGATTTCTAATACAGTAAAAATCAAGGTGTTCTTTGGAGTCCTCTCTCATTCTCAAGAGTCTACAGGGTTCATGAGACCAGCAGCCTTGAGAACTGCTTGCTTTAAAATGATTTGCTAGATTAATGAATGAAGAAGTAGTATATCGGGCTGAGGGAAAGAAATAAAAGTTTGTGTTGGGGGCTTCCCTGGCAGTCCAGTGGTTAAGAATCAGCCTTGCAGCGCGAAGGACACCAGTTCGATCCCTCGTCTGGGAAGATCCCACCTGCTGCGGAGCAACCAAGCCCATGCGCCACAGCTACTGAGCCCGCGCGCGGCAGCCGCTGACACTGGTCACCTAAAGCCTGTGCCTGCAGCAAGGGAAAGCACCGCAGTGAGAAGCCTACACGTGGGAACAAAAAGTAGCTCCCATTCTCCGCAACTAGAGGAAGCCCACGTGCAACTAGAGAAGACCCACCATAGCCAAATAAATAAATCTTTAAAAAAATTTGTTTTTAAGTTTGTGTTGAACTGTGGTGTTCAGGGCAGTCTCCACGGGATGGATGTAGCACTTTACCTGGGTATTGAAAACTGAAATAGATTTGTTTAGTCATGGCAGGTTGGGCATCCCAGGCAGCTGGCTCCATGTGTGGGAAGGCAAGATGGTGGGAGAGGGAGCAGGTTGGATTGGAGTGGTGAGGAGACCAGCCTTGTCGACTGGTAGGTGCAGTTCAGAGTCGAGATCCTGGGATCAGTGTTGAAGACCCTTCCACCCTTTGGTGGTCTCTGAAGTCAACTCAGAGGCCCCCGTGGCCAGAGAAACCAAACTGTCTGGCTTGCACTCCATGAATGTTCCCTCCCGCTGTTCCTGGGAGCTGAGACCTCACCCACGGGTCCCCTACACTACAGAGGGTGGGAGTCTCCAGTCAACCACAGAGCAGAGCAAAACCTAAACTGTTTCTTTTCTTTGGAAGGCCTCTAGAAATCGAAAAAGAGGCTGTCTTCTAGAATTTGCCAAGAGTTAAGTCATTCTTTGCTGATACAAACAATTTCTCAGATTACTCTTTGGGGTCCAGGAACATTCATGAACTGACCGGGATCTGAACTCTTCAACTCTGAACTTGAGTTCTCTGGGTTGTCTGCCTGGGACTAGGGCACAGTTTTCTGGCCCTGCCAAGGTTTTCAGAGACATGGTTTAGCCACCTCTGGGGTGAGACCTGTGGGAATTTCTCCTCCAGAGCTGTTGTGAAGAATAGACTGACTTCAGTCTTTCTCCAGAGTTAGATCAGTGGATGCCAGGCCTCCAGAAGCATGTAGCTGGGTGTGTCACAGGTAAAGTAAGGCATGGACATAGAGGCGGCAGAAGAGAGTGTGTAAAGTCAGAAAAGCATCATTTATGAAGCTTGGAATTTATTGTGCCATGCCCTGTACTAAGCACCTGGCAAGTTTTCTCTCATTTAATTCTCACTACCACCTAGCTTCCCTGGTGGCTCAGAAGGAATACACCTGCAATGAGGGAGACATTTGCCACCATGGGGTCACAAAGAGCCTGGCAGGCTACAGTCCATGGGCATGACTGGGCAACTAAGCACAGCACACCACCTAGCAAGGTATAGTGTCGTGGGGAAGAGTAATAGCTCTGGAGCCACCTCCCACGCCCGAACAGTCACTGTGCCCGGATGAACAAGGCTGGATGGGCTCAGCCTGGGTCACGTGCTCACCCCAGCACTAGGGATTGTGGTGTGCTGTGCTTAGTCACTCAGTCATGTCCGACTCTTTTCGATCCCACGGACTGTAGCCCACCAGGCTCCTCTCCATGGGGATACTCCAAGCAAGAATACTGGAGTGGATTGCCATTCCCATCTCCAGGGGATCTTCCCAACCCAGGATCAAACCCAGGTCTCCTGCATTGCAGGTGGATTCTTTACCATCTGAGCCACCAGGGAAGCCCAACACTAGGGACCGGACCTACAAAAATCACGTAGACAGAGAGTAAGTGGGAAGTGAAAGTCACTCATTTGTGTCCAACTCTTTGCAACCCCATGGAATTCTCCAGGCCAGAACACTGGAGTGGGCTGCCATTCCCTTCTCCAGGGGATCTTCCCAACCCAGGGATTGAACCCTGGTCTCCTGCATTGTGGGCAGATTCTTTACCAGCTGAGCCAAAAGGGAAGCCCAAGAATACTGGAGTGGGTAGCCTATCCCTTCTCCAGCAGGTCTTCCCAACCCAGAAATCAACCCAGGGTCTCCTGCTCTCCGCATTGCAGGCGGATTCTTTACCAATTGAGCTATGAGGGAAGCCCAAGAGTGGGAAAGTTTTTTCTCAGAGCAAAATCAGACTGAAAGAGCTGCAGTAAAGGGGATTCATGCTATATGAAGGTAACATTACCTGATGTTTACCAGGGGGACTGAAGTGGATCAATGGCTTTCTAGTCTGGGTTTAGGGGAGACTTAAAAGGAATTCCCAAATAGTCAAAACATTTTGTTTATGTTAAAACCATACATTCACATAGTTCAAAATTCAAACAATGTATACTTTTTCATTCCTGTCCTTCAACTGATCATTCCCAGAGGCAACTAAGAACGGAAGGTTTCTTATTAGTTGTGTTAGTGTCCTGTTGCTTCTGTAACAAATTGTCACACACTTAGTGACTAGAAACAACATGGATTTATTATCGTTTTAGTTCTGTAGGTTGGAAGTCTGACACAGGTCTTATTGGCTAAAATGGGGCTGTCGAATTCTGATGTAAAACAACAACAAAAAGCAGTGTTGCTCATTCAAACGTGACATCTACCTAGTTTTTAACCTACTGAATATGTACCGCCTGTTAGCTGCCCCGGATCATTCCCATCATCTGTTCTCTTTAGGAGAGAGAATGCATGACACATAATGAAAGGAAGTATTGCTTTGCGAAACTTCTGTCTCAGTCTTTCTTGTGGGTGAATGCATATGTGTGAACTGGGTCATGAGAGAAAGAGTATTTTTTGCTGTGAGTCATCGTAAAAAATGTAGGGAAGTCATTATTATATAGTTTAGTGGTTACGTGAGTTTTTTCTGGGGTCAGACTGTCTGGCTCCATCACTTACCAGCTGTGTGACCGTGAATAACTGATTTAATCCATCTGGGCCTCAGTTTCCTTGTCTTTGAAATGGGGGCAATAATTGTACCTCCACCTTATAGAATTTGTGGGAGAAGATTAGATGATCTGAAGTGTGCTAAGTGCTTGGCACATGATAAACACTTGTTATTATCATCCTTTTTTTTATTATTTTGGCCATGCCATGTGGCTTGTGGGATCTTAGTTCCCCAAGTAGGGACTTGATCACCAGAGAATTCCTATCATCCTTGTTTATATTATCTTTATTACTCCTTTTGGAGAAGGAAATGACAGCCCACTCCAATATTCTTGCCTGGAAAATCCCATGGACGGCGGAGCCTGCTACTGTCTATGGGATCACAAAGAGTCGGACACCACTGAGCAACTTCACTTATTACTCCTTTAAAGGCAGATGGGGGTGACATTTTTCAGGGGAGTTAAGAGCAGAGGCTAGAGAGAGATTTTTATACAAATAGGAAACATAACCTCAGCTTTAGGAGGGCAGGCAGCCCAGAGTGGGATGGCTGTGGAAGTGTCCTCATGTTAATCCAGACCAGGTGAGAGGTCACCCTGCTCTCGTGCTCAGTATTCCAGCTCCAGGTGAAGGTTTGGGAGGTGTCTGGAGCTTCCCTGGTGACTCAGACAGTAAAAAATCTGCCTGCAATGCAGGAGACACGGGTTTGATCCCTAGGTTGGGAAGATCCTCTGGAGAAGGGAATGGTTACCCACTCCAGTATTCTTGCCTGGAGAATCCCATGGGCAGAGGAGCTTTGTGGGCTCAAAAGAGTCAGACATGACTGAGCAACTAACACTTTGATGACATATAAATAAGTTTGCAATCTGAGGGGAATTGATCATTAACCCACCAGAATCCTCCAGATTTGAGCACAAATTGGTTGATCTCATTCATTCATCCAGTCAGTAAATATTTATGGATTTCCTAGTGGGGCTTCCCTGGTGGCTCAGTGGTAAAGAATCAGCCTGCAATGTAGGAGACACAGGAGACATGTCTTCGATCCCTGGGTCAGGGAGACCCCCCTGGAGAAGGAAATGGCAACCCACTCCAGTATTCTTGCTGGTTCAATTCCACGGACAGAAGAGCCTGATATGCTATAGTCCAGGGAGTCTCGAAGAGTTGAACATGACTCAGTGACTGAGTACGCATACAGGGTGGATCGGGTCCTGTTCCAGGGGTGGGGACACAGCCGAGAACCATCAGGACGGTGTCCTTGCTCCCATGTGACACTAGACAGGTGTGTGATTAACAGGTGTGTTGGATGGTGTTAAGGAAACATACAGAGCATTAAGGGCAGGTAAAATGGGGACTCTGAAGTATGAAGGGCACGAGGAGTTCCCCATAGAGGTGGATGTGGTCAGCTACCTGTGCAATGAGTAAGGAACCCACACATTACTGTTAGGGATGGGCTTACATCAGAGAGATTGGTTCTGGACTCTACTGTTAGGGATGGGCTTACGTCAGAGAGATTGGTTCTGGACTCTAGGCTGGATGAGGAGAACACAGAAATGAAAAAGTTTTCTGGTCTCTAGTAGCTGCAGTCTTTGGGGAGAGACAGACAAGAGGAGAGGCAATTACCATATCCTGGGATTAGGGACACAAGGGTAGAGGGATTGGAGGCTGTGCAAGCAGACAGAGGGGGTCCTTTGGGTCAAAAAAATCAACTGCAATTTAATTCATAGGGTACCCCTTAGAGTTACTCAGGTCTCTGAGTTGCAAGTGACAGAAACTCAATCAAAATTTATCAGTTCATACAATGGATGACTATAGGGAGCAAGGCTGGGACATGGGAACATAAGGAGCCTGAGGCTCACAAAAGTGAAATGATTTGTCGAAGTCCCCCACCTGCAAGTGGCGGAATGCGTATTGGCCCCCAAAACCCTTCCCATCGCTCCACAGGCCATTACAGTCAGAACACAAAGCCAAACAAAGTTCTTTAGAGAAAGAGAGGGTCAAGAGGAAGGGGAGAACTAGATAAATCCTTTGTGAGCCTTCTGGAAGAAAAATAAAGAAAATAATATGCATCAAGTATGAGAGAGGAATATAATTACAGATGAAGAAGAAAGTAAAATTATTTTAAGAAAATGGCTTGGAAACACCATGGGCAAAAACATGGAAAATCTAGAGGAAATAAGTGATTTTTTAAATCAAAATATAAATGACCAAAACTGACTCAAGAAGAGGTCAGAAATGTTAAAAGGCAAACCATAGGAAAAAATGAAGTTGTTAAAAATTTACCAAAATGTTATTCAAAGCGTTTCAGTAGAAATTGATGCAAAGATCCTAAGTCATTTATCAAAGCAAAGAACAACCTTAATGCCAAGATTTCTCATTCTTAGTATAATTAGGAAAACCCTAGATCGTATTCACTTGTGAATAGAGATACTAAAAATCTGAATACAATGTCAGCAAATAGAATTTAGTGGCATATTAAAAAGAATAATATATCATGGGAAAATAACATCCTTTTCAGAAGCAGGAATAGCTCATTAGAAGAGCTGACAATATAATTTATTACATCATTACATTAGCAAATTAAGCGAGGAAAACCATTTTTATATTTAAAAAAATGCTGGATTGGCATTTGATAAAATTCCACAGCTGTTCCTAGGAAAAACTCTAAGTAAAACCAAGGATAAAAAGAAGCTACATAAATAGAATAAAAATAATTATGATAACCTAACAATGACTTATTAAGATACCATGAAACATGAATCAGGCCCAGTAAAATGAGACATATGGCAGGAAGGTCATTGTCTCTACTGTTATTTAAGAGTTTTAGCTAGTTATATAATTAGCTAATGTAATTATATAAAAATGGAATAAGTAGTGTAAATATTCAAAATAAGGAGGCAAAATTGTCTCTTTTAGGGGGCAGATCATATCATTGTAAGTGTAGAAAATTCAAAAGAGGTTATTTTAAAAAATAGTATTCACTTGAGTATTTGGTATTTGTAAATGGTAATTTATAAATTGCTCTGATATGTTTTAAAGATGAGTAAATCCATAGCTTTTCTTTTCATTAAGTATGAATTTAGTGAACAAGGAAGGTAAATGATTTCACTCATATCAGTGATCAAAACTATAAAATATGATGAAATTTAGCAATAAAAATACAATACAAGACCCATATCGAAAGGACTTTAAGATTTAATTAAAGAATAAGAAATAAAATCCTAAATAAATGGCATCCAAAGAAAGACATTCCATGTCCCTGCATGAGAAGATTTAATTTCACAAAGCTTCAATCCTTCCCAAATTAATCATTAAGTTGTATAAAATTCCAATCCTTATCTCAAAAGGTCTTTAGGGACATGGATAAGAATCTCCAAGATGTTTTTGAAAATGAGGATCAGGGTGTGGGTGGATTAGACAAGCTGTCCTACCAGATTGTCTTGGGAGGACATTTCCATCTGGATATTTGCATTTCCACCCTTTGCTCCATGCCCCTGGAAGTTGATCTCTCGGACTGTGTCTCCAGCTCCCGTGTCCCCTGACATCTGCTGGGGTTTCCGGAGTGGGAGGCACTGCAAGGGTAGAAAGGTATGAAGGGATGGAAGGTGGAGGTCAGCATACTTTTCCCCCCTCCTTCCCTGCTGGGCTGTGGTGACTGGGCTGTGTCCTAGTGGAGATCAAAGTTCCTCACAGACAGGCTGCTCCAGACAAGTCTACTCTCCCAGTTCCAGGCAATACTTCTCCCGGAGGTGTGCTGCTAAGCATTGAACAGTCGACTCTGGGGATGAGGAGCTCTGATTTATAGCATTTGCCAATTTCCTTGGTGTAAAATATTCCCACCGTGGCTGATTTCAAGTTACCCACGTGAAGTCATGCGTAGCCCAAAAGAGATGCTGACAACTGGTTCCTGCTAGCCAGTGCAAGCCAGTTCCAGCATTTCTCTGCCTCCTTTAAGGTCTCGAGATCGTGGCAGCTCCCTGAGTAGCCCTGTACTGCTTTATCCCTTGTTGGCTTCCATAGACCCTGTCCCTCCCTTGGCAAGTTGTGTATTAAACCCTTCTGTGTCCTCTTGCTTGAGTGGGACATTTATTTCCTCTTGAGACCCTGGCTGCTATATTATGAGAAAATTAGTGAAAGAAAAATGTTAAGAATAAACAAAAAGATTTATAGGAAATTGTAAATTCCAGAAGAGAATCTAAAAAGTATATATGGAAAAAAAAATATTTTGGTGGCATTTCAATTCAGTAGAAACAGGATGTTTTATTTTACAATAGTACTGCTGTAAGGTTTCAGATAGGCTTACTGCTATCTATTTATAAGGAGGTAGGTTAGACCCTACTTTATACTATACACAAATCAATTCTAGGTAGATCAAGTATCTAAATGTAAGAAAATAACATGACATTTGGATAACACTTGAGAGAATGTTTATATACACTCAGGAGAGCACGAGGAGACATTTACAACAAAACTGACAGGCAAAGATACAATATTCCTAACCTACAAAGAGCTCCTAGAAATTGACAAGAAAAAGGTAAAACATTTCAATAGCAAAATGGAGTATTTACAGAATGACAAATATACATAAAAATATACTGCATTACCTCTAAACAAACTTTCACTATTATAAACCACACTGCGACAGATTACTCTTGTATATACATATCTGCATATTTTATTCATCCACTCAAGTCACCATTCATGTTTTCTGCACCTTCTATACACCAGGCTTGGTTTAGGTACTAAGGAAATAGCCTTCATGGACTTGACACTCAGGTTGTGGGGCAACTTGAGTGAAACTTGAATACGTAATTAAACACATGTGAAATACAAGGTTTTATAAAATAATCTGTTGATATATAGTTGATTTACAATGTTTCAAGTGTACAGCAAGGTGATTCTGATATATATATATATATGTACATCTATACATATATACACGTATATATCAGATGTATATATAAATACTAGGAAATGAATGCTCAGTCATATCTGACTCTTTGTGACCCCATGGGCTGTAGCCTGCCAGGCTCCTCTGTCAATGGGATTTTCCAGGCAAGAATATTGGCGTGGGCTGCCATTCCCTTCTCCAGGGGATCATCCTGACCCAGGGATCGAATTCATGTTTCTTGCATCTCTTGTATTGGCAGGTGGACTCTTTACCACTAGTGTCATCTGGGAAGCCCCTGTATGTATATATATATAATCTGAAAAGAATTCAGATTATTTTTCCAGTACTGAAATCTTTTCAGGTTTTTACAGCACATAAGTTGTTTATATTCTTTTTTTCTCTTTACCTAGACTTGTTACTGTGGGCATTTCTTCATGCTATATTTTTCTGATCATTTCCTTAGGATAAACTCCTGAGAATGAAATTGCTGATCAAAGGATATGCCCATTTAACATTTTGATAATAAGCATTATACCACTTTTGGCTTCCCTAGTGGCTCAGATGGTAAAGAATCTGCCTACAATGCGGGAGTTCAGTTTAGTTCAGTTCAGTCACTCAGTCGTGTCTGACTCTTTGCAACTCCATGAACTGCAGCACGCCAGGCCTCCCTGTCCATCACCAACTCCCGGCGTCTGCCCAAACCCATGTCCATTGTGTCGGTGATGCCATCCAACCATCTCATCCTCTGTCATCCCCTTCTCCTCCTGCCCTCAATCTTTCCCAGCATCAGGGTCTTTTCAAATGAGTCAGCTCTTTGCATCAGGTGGCCAAAGTATTGGAGTTTCAGCTTTAGCATCAGTCCTTCCAACGAACACCTGGGACAGATCTCCTTAAGGATGGACTGGTTGGATGTCCTTGCAGTCCAAGGGACTCTCAAGAGTCTTCTCCAACACCATAGTTCAAAAGCATCAGTTCTTCGGTGCTCAGCTTTCTTTATAGTCCAACTCTCACATCCATACATGACCACTGGAAAAACCATAGCCTTGACTAGACAGATGTTTGTTGACAAAGTAATGTCTCTGCTTTTTAATATGCTGTCTAGGTTGATCATAACTTTCCTTCCAAGGAGTAAGCATCTTTTAATTTCAATGTGGGAGACCTGGGTTCAATCCCTGGGTCAGTAAGATCCCCTGGAGGAGGGTATAGCAACCCACTCCAGTATTCTTGCCTAGAGAAATCCGCATGGACAGAGGAGCCTAGTGAGCTACAGTCCATAAGTCACAAAGCATCAGAACGACTGAGCGACTAAGTGCACACATACCATTATACAATCTGACTCAGCTGTATAGAAGAATCCCCATTTCTCTGTCTTTCTTTGCCAGGCTGATAACTTATTTTTTTAAAAAAAGGAAAATCAATCTCATGGTGGTTTTAATTCTCTTTTTGATTGTTAGTAGAAGTCAATAACCCCTTCATTTTTCTAAAAAGAGAAACAAAGAAGAATTAGGAATTCACTTATTTCTCCAGGCAACAAATATTCAGAGTGTTCTTTGTGTTGGAAACCATGATCCTGTGGACGAGGTCAGGAAATTGCGGAGTTGGGAGAGAAACTGGAGACCTCGTACAGTCCTTGGTTTTGTGGACAAAGAAACTGAAGCACAAGAATTCAGTGATTTGCCCAAGTCACACAGTGAATTTGTTGAAGATTTGGGTCTAGAACTTGTGTCTCAATGCTCCTTTTATGACAAAATGCTGCCTCCATAAACAAAACAAAGATCCGTGCAGACTATTTACGTGGAAAGTATGATTTGAAGAGAGATGCTTGGCAGGAAGGCTGGAGTGAGGGAAAGTGGTTTAATCAAACCTTGGTAGCTGCAGAGACTAAACTTGGGGTGCAAGCTGCAAATGTGACATCCTGTAGTTGGTCCCAAGAGTTTGGAGAGAGAAGTAAACATCAGGAAATTAGCTCTGTTGGCTGTCTTTGTCATTCTGAACCCCCGTGCCCTTACTCTTTCCCCCTCCCCAAACCCATTTCAGAAATCCGGTCCCATTTTTCTTGCCTCTGACCCTGGTGGCTGAAATTTCTCTCAGTACCATAAAACCCTGGGTTGTAAAATTCATATTGTAACTTTAAGAGCCACATCTGTTTTAATCATTTTTTTTTCCTGTTTTAAGAACACAACGGGATTTTAATGGCAGCAATAAAATGGAAAAGTTGAAGGAAATTATCACAGATTTGTAAAGCTATAAGGCAGGTTCCTGGGCTCATGTGAGCAGTCAAATTACAAAGAAACAACCCAATTGCTTTTATTGCAGACAGATCTCTGGTTTAAGCATTTCTCAGTTTAATCTATTGATGAGGATTAGCATTTTATTCACTTCGGCACTCATAAGAGCTTTGGTACATATTACCCTGATGGGCCTGAATGCTGAGGCTCACGAATCTCAGAGATGCAGAGAAAGCCAGAGAAATGGACTGAGGGGGAAAATATTGGGTCTGGTAAATCAAACAGACCTGGTTTGAATCATGAATCTGCCATGTTTAACTGGGTATGTGGTTTTAGGCAAAGCCCTACGTTCCCTAAAGTTTGCCTTTCTCATCCACCTATGAGGCTACACGAGAATGTTTTGCAGTGAAATTGTACAAGGAAAGCACTCAGCATGATGCTAGGCAAATAGCAGGGCCACCACCCGCTTCTCCCTCTTAAGTTAGTGACTTGGAGCAGCCACAGCGGTGCCTCATCTACATCCTCTCGCACTGCCCTCCTTTCACCAGAGAATGCTCACTGCAAACACCTGCCAACCTCCAGCCCGAGGCTCTTTTTCTGGCCCCAGGAGCATGCTTGGCCTGCGTTCAGGGCAAGCCAGAGGACGGAGGAGTTAATGCTCAAAGAAGCAGCCCTCGCCCAATGACAGGTGGGGACTGGAGGATAAATACCTGTGCTCCCTCTCCTGGCAGGAGGCACCTGTTCGGTGCTGCCCCCCACCCGCCACATCTGGACAGCCCCAGTGAGATGAAACTCTGGCTGCCTGCCGTGATCACCTCCTTGGTTACACACTCTATATTGGCTTCCTTCTCTTCTCTGTCTTCTGTCTCAGTCTGAAAGTTCCACAGACTGGGTGGCTTAAAAACAACAGAAATTGATTTCTGGACTTTTCCGGTGGTGCAGTGGTGAAGAATCCATCTGCCAATGCAGGGGTCATGGGTTTGGTCCCTGGTCCGGGAAGATTCCATACGCTGCAGAGCAACTAAACCCATGTCCCACAACTTCTGAGCCCACGTTCTAGAGGTCGTGAACTACGACAAGAGAACCTACTTCAACGAGAAGCCTGTGTACTGCAATGAGATGCAGCTTCCCTCCCCCGCTTGCTGCAACTAGAGAAAGCCACCATGCAGCAACAAAGACCCAGTGCAAGCAAAAAAATAAACAGAAACTATTTTTTAAAAATTGATTTCTCACAGTCCTGGAGGCTGGAAGCCTGAGATCAGGGGATCAGCATGACCAGACTCTGGGAAGAACCCTCTTCCAAGTGGCACATTGCCAACTTCTTGTTGGATCCTCACTTGTCAGAGACAGCAAGCAAGAGAGCTCTCTGGGTCCCCTTTTATTTACTTATTTTTTTGGTCAGTAATTTTCTTTTTTTAAATTATGAAAGTATGATAACACATTTACAGGAGACTTAAAAAAATATAGAACAAAGTTACATATAGCTCCACTATATATTACAATTATTTTTTAGTAGATAAATAAGATTTTTAGTTGGAGTTTCAATATCCAGCTCTCGCAAATTAATAGGATGAATATACAAAGAAGTAGAAGGATACAGAAGACCAGAAGAGCACTGTGAACCAATTCAACATAATCAAGATTTATACTATGTTCATACAACAGCAGCATGCAAATTCTATTCAAGTTCTCTGGGTCCCCTTTTATAAGGGCACTAATCCCATTCATGAGGGCTCCAGCCTCATGATCTAATCACCTCCCAAATGTTCCACCTCCAAATATCATCACATTGGGTGTTATATTTCAGCATATTAGTTTGGGTGGGGGTTGCAAACATTCAGTCCATAACATTGTATGGAGAGAAAGGAGAAGAAGGAGTAGGGGATAGACAAGGAAAATGGTCCCTGGAGGCTCTAATAACTTGTAACTGCCAGTATGGACATCTGGGCCTGGGAGCTTCTTTCCCTGAAACTAGAAAGCTTTGCTGCCAATGGGAAGAAGTACCCAGGATCTAACACTGTGACAATTCTCAACCAGTGACTCAGGAATTAATGTATAAACACTCTAGCTCCCTCACCTTGGGCAGAATAACTCTGGGGCATGTAATCTACACCATTTCCCAGGGTTTGTCTGAGGAATGAAACCATGGTCACCCATGTGGCCGCTGGTTTAATAAGGGATACGGTATTGGCTGCTCACACCCCTGTCTCCTTCCCTGCTTCCCTTTGCCTCACGCTTCTCAAATAAACTACATGCCTGTGACACTTCTGGGGAAACTCAGATGTCAGGTGTCTCTGATACCTGAGTGATGAGAAGTCGGTTTTGAAAAAGATTGGCAAAGAGTGGAATAAAAGTGGTGGCTGAATCTCTTTCCTTCCTCTTTCTGTCTCTCCCTCCCTCCCCTCCTTCCTTCTTTTCTTTCTCTCTTTTTTTCTTCTTTTGAGTGCTGCTGTTTTTCCGAGATGTGGAAAACTAAGGGAGAAAAAAGAGGAATAGAAGATCACAGTGTAGCAGACTCTGGGGCCAGACCCGTGGGTTCATTTTGCAGCTTTGCCACTTAGCATCTTCAGAAACTCAGGCAAGTGACTAAGCCCCACTATGCCTCAGTTTCTTCATCTGTAAAATGGAACTGGACAGTACAGGAAAGTATTGGATTGTGATGAGGACTAAATGAGTTAATGTGTATAAAGCACTTGGAACAGTCCTGGTTGCGGTAAATACTCTGTCATCATCATCACCATCATCATTATTACTATTACAACTACTACTGTTACTGCTTTGGACATAAGATTGAGATGCCCGCTGACATCCAGTTACATCTGGCCCAAGTGCTCCCAGCTCTCCCAGAACAAAGCGGTGAGATAATAACAGACATGAAAATGTTTTAGAAACTCTTTGTTCACCCCTGCGTCTGCCCCTCTGCGCTCCAGAGACCGTGACTAACTCGCCCTGGTCCTAGGGCTTGACTCAGGGCCGCCGAGAGCAGAGAGGCCCGGGGTGTCCGTAGAGGGAGTGAAGAGGCAAAGGAGCAGAGCCCCTGTTGCTGGCCACAGGTGAGGGAACATTCATGAGATTATTTCAGCGAGGGTCCCAGATCTAGTCAATTCGGAGCTGCATTCATTGCCCCCGAGGCAGCTGCAGGGTTTTTAGAGTTTGCCCCGGAGTTGAAAGGTCTTCCTGAGAGCGCAGTGCCGCGCGGGGCCTTTGCAGATCTGTGATAAGGCCGCTCTTGGAGCCTGACGTAACCTGAGCCCGCCCAGGCACTGGTAGGGCTGTCTGGGTTTTCCTCGGCAGTGAATGAGGAAAGAAAGCCAGCCCCGGTAGGCAAGCCAGCTCCGGGGTCCTCTCAGACAAGGGCCTAATGTGGAGATAATGACTGTCTGCTGGAAGCAGCTTAATGCCCAAAGATGCCTGAAAAACGAAGTCCCTTGTCAGTGGGAATGATAATTGTTATAACCCTTTGGGATGACAAATTTAAAGCATCCAGAACCTTCTTGAGTCATTTTAGAGCCTGAGGCAAGAGAAAAAATGTACATCCCTGATAAACACATTTTTATGTAATTTTTTTCATGGTTAATTTCTTTGTAGAAGTAGATTTTGAAAATACTAGTGATGAGTTTACTTCCGTTAAAGCCAGGAAAGTAAAACTGATACAATTTCTGTTTGATATGAGTAAAATATTTAAACATAAAATAATGCTGCTTTGTTTAATATGCCTACTTTTCAACTTTACAATATTTTTTTCCAACTACTTTAGTATTCTGGAAAAAAAGCAATCCCACTTCTGGGCATATATCTGGAAAAAAACTCTAATTAGAAAAGATACATACACCTCTGTGTTCATAACAGCACTATCCACAATAGCCAAGACATGAAATCAACTTGAATGTCCATCAACAGATGAATGGATAAAGATGTGGTACACATATACAATAAATACTACTCAGCTACAAAGAATGAAATAATGCCATTTGTAGCAATACATATGGACCCAGAGATTATCACACGAAGTCAGAAAGATAAACATCATATGATATGACCTATGTGTGGAATCTAAAATATTACAAAAACGAACTTACCAATGAAACAGAAAATGGACTCATAGAGAACAGACTTTAGGTGGCCAAGCGGGGAGAGGGGTAAAGGTGGGATGGATTTGAAGTCTGGGATGAGCAGATGCAAACTATTTTATATAGAATGGATGTATAGCACAGGGAACTATATGCAATATCTTGGGATAAACCATAATGGCAAAGAATATGAAAAAAGAATGCATTTATATGTATAACTGAATCACATTGTTGTATAGTATAAATTAACATAGCACTGTATATCAACTATACCTCAATAAAATAAATTTTAAAAATATTCTGGAAAAAATTACCATTAAAGAATATACAAAATTCTATACATAGAGGCATGCATTTTCTTTGGCCACAGCCTTCAGTGTAGTTCAGTATGGCACTGCCAGATCCTATCTATAAAACTGTGATATTTTGTTCATTGTGATGTATTTTTAGCATTCATTTTTAAAGAACTGTTGCATTAACGTCTGATGTATCTTGGTTACGGTTCTTTTTGGTGTCCTCTTAAATTTTGTGCCTGAGTGGAGTGGCTTGATTGCCTCTCCCTAGTCCCAGCCCTGGAGAGTCTAACTCTGCAAAACCACCTTTAGGACCTGAAACTACAGAAAATCTCACTGCAGGGCATGAAGATGTGCATTCAGTGGTGTTTGCTCCAACACTAGGGAACCAAACCCCAAGTCCCTTCCAGTGAAAGTGAAAGTTGCTCAGTCGTGTCCGACTCTTTGTGACCCCATGGACTGTAGTCCATGAAATTCTCCAAGCCAGAATACTGGAGTGGGTAGCCTTTCCCTTCTCCAGTGGGTCTTCCTGACCCAGGAATTGAACCAGAGTCTCCTGCATTGCAGGCAGATTTTTTACCAGCTAGCCACAAAGAGGACCGCTTAAGTCCGTGATGGTCCATCATAGGATGGCATATTCTACAGCTGTTTAAAGAATTCGATTGCTTGCCTGGAAAATCCCGTGGATAGAGGAGCCTGGTGGGCTGCAGTCCATGGGGTTGCAACTGAGCGACTTCACTTTCACTTTTCACTTTCATGCATTGAAGAAGGAAATGGCAACCCACTCCAGTGTTCTTGCCTGGAGAATCCCAGGGACAGCGGAGCCTGGTGGGCTGCCGTCTATGGGGTCGCACAGAGTCGGACACAACTGAAGCGACTTAGCAGCAGCAGCAGCAAACTGCTTCTCTTTTGATTTGGGAGTCTATGTACATATATAGGGGGCTTCCCAGGTGGCGCTGGTGATAAAGAATCTGCCTGCCAATGCAGGAGACTCAGATTGGACGATCCCCTGGGGAAGAGAATGGCAAACTACTGTTCTTGCCTGGAAAATTCCATGGACAGAGGAGCCTGGTGGGCTACAGTCCATGGAGTTGCAGAGTCAGACATGACTGAGCACACAGCACATATGTATATTATACATATAATGTAGATATAATGCCAGAAAAAATCCTGGAGCCAAACAGTAAACCATTACTAATGGATATTTCAGGTAGAGGTGAAAGGATGATACTTTAACTTGGAATCTTACATAGGTTGATAGAGTGTGAATTCCTAACAATGAGTATGTGTTATTTTTATAAGAAATAAAAAATACTAAGTACTTAACTGTGTCTTATGCTGGGCACTTTGAACCCACAGTCTCATTTAACTCTTGCAACAGTCCTATTACTATTCCATTCTACAGATGAGAAAACTGATGTTGGAAAAGGTGATCTCAGTAGTTTTGCAGAGCTCCAAAGCAATGAAGCAAGCCAGAATCCAATCTTGGATCCAGTACACTGAACACACTGCTTCGAGACCTGCGTCCCTTCTGTAGTATGTTTTTTTCACGGCTGCATGTCAGGGCTTTGCAGAAACCACAGCACATTTTTTAGTCTTTCCCCTAGTGTTGAGTATTTAGGTTACCAAAAGGGACTCACTCTTTTTTGCAGCGAGGGGGGCTCGGGAGTCCACCGGGCCAGGGGCGCAGGGAATGGTATGGGGAAGGGACGGACGGGGGCTTGGCTTGGTCCCACAGCCCAGTGCCATTTTCTCAGTTGCCCCTTCTCCAGATTCCAGACTTTGAAAGGAATCACCGGGCGGGGAGGGAGGGAAGGACCACCCCGCCCCATACCTCCTCTCCTCCTCCCAGCCCCCGTCCAGCTTTCGTCCCGCCTCCTGCTCCCTGGAGGGTCCTCGGTGCCTGCTGCCGCGGGCGGCACCATCTGCGCCGCGCAGGTGTGCCCGGCCCCCTGCCCAACCTGGGGGCAGCGAACACTGGGCCGATTGTGGCCCCCGCGAGCCCGGCGGGCAGCTGCGCCCGGGCTGCCATCTGTGTGCGCCGGGCCGCCAGGGGCGGCCGGGGGCGGCGCGCGAGGGGCCGCCGGGACGCGCCCTCGCCGGGCCCCATTCAAGCGCTGCCAAGGCCTAATTGATGAGAAATGGCCCCGAGCAGGTGCGAACCTGTCTCCGGAGGCGGCAGGGTGGAGGGCGGGGGCCCGGGGAGGGGCGGCTGCTTAGTGGGAGCGCAGCTGTCGCGGGTCATTACCGCAGCCGTCTCTTAGGGGTGTTCCAGCCTGGGGGAGAGGGGGGATGGAGAGAGCGCGCGCAGGGGTAAAAGGCGTGCGCTGGGGGCGGGGAGGGGAGCCGCAACCCCTCTGTCGCACCCAGGGCCTCCTCCTTAGTTCTGTGACCTCGCTTAGTGCAGGAGACTGAAGCCAGGTGAGACCAACCTCGCAGCCAAGGACGCCCAGCAAGTCGGAGCTCCCCAGGGACTCCGAGTCCAGGACTGTCCCCAGGGGACCCTCAGTGACGTTGAGTGACCCCCTCCGCTTCATTTTTATTGCTACACCAGGTATGCACACGAAATGCGGAAGCAGGGTTTTGAAATTCTATCCCATTTTAAATAGACATTGACTGCATCAACGCTTTTGAACCTCTTCACACCCAAACCCCACACCCCAATACCACCCGTACCTGACCCCGCCCCCCAGCCCATTACCAATCAAAAGTGCAATCAAATTGTGCTTTTCCTAAAGACGCTTATAGGACTGAGCTGTACAATGATAGTTCCTTAGAGCCCTGCAGACAGGGTGGCCAGTAATGCGGTCAAGGGTCTGGTTGGATGATGAGGGGCTTCTCTGTAGGAGGTGAACCTCTGCTTCCTATCGGCCACTTGCTCCTCCGTCCATGGGACGAAGTGAAGTGAAGTAAAAGTCATTCAGTCATATCCGACTCTTTGTGAACCCATGGACTGTATAGTCCATAGACTGAATTCTCCAGGCCAGAATACTGGAGTGGGTAGCCTTTCCCTTCTCCTGGGGATCTTCCCGACCCAGGAATCAAACTGGGTTCTCCTGCAAGGCAGGCGGATTCTTTACCAACTGAGCTATCAAGGAAGCCCTGGGACTAAGTGGAGAGCTCACTTAGATGTAATTTCAGAAGGCCTAGTGCCAGGCCCTCCTCAGCAGGGCCACTGGCCTGGTGGATAAGGAGGACCTCTTGGTCCCATCCCCGCCTCTCCAAATACCTCCTCACTCAGCTGCTCTCAGGCCAGTTGATTAGAACACACATTCTCAGTGTCAGATACTTTGCCAAATTTTCACCTGCAGCAGCATCACTCTGCGGCAGCCAGAGCAATCTTTTCAAAATCAGAGCTTGTACATTACGTAAGTAAAATAGATAGCCAGTGGGCGATGGTGTGTGAATCAGGGAACCCAACACAGGTGCTCTGTGACAACCTAGAGGGGTGGAATGAGGAGGGAGGTGGGGGGGGGATTCAAGAGGGAGGGGACACATGTATACCTATGGCAGAAACCATCATAATAGTGTGGTGGTGGTTTAGTCACTAAGTCATGTCCGACTCCTGCGACCCCATGGTATAGCCTGCCGGGCTCCTCTGTCCATGGGATTCTCCAATCAAGAACACTGGAGTGGATTGCCATTTCCTTCTCCAGGGGATCTTCCCAACCCAGGAATCGAACCAGGGTCTCCTGCATAGCAGGCAGATTCTTTACTGACTGAGCTATGAGGGAAGATTGTAATTATCCTCTAATAATATGGCGATGGACAGGGAGGCCTGGCGTGCTGCGGTTCATGGGGTCACAAAAAGTCAGACACAACTGAGCGACTGAACTGAATATTGTAATTGCTGCTGCTGCTGCTAAGTCATTTCAGTTGTGTCCGGCTCTTCGCGACCCCATGGACTGCAGCCTACCAGGCTCCTCTGTCCATGGGATTTTCCAGGCAAAAGTACTGGAGTGGGGTGCCATTGCCTTCTCCGGAATATTGTAATTACCCTCTACTTAAAAAAATTTTTTTAAGAAATCATAGTCAATCAAAATAGAAAAAAAAAAAAAAAAACCAGAACTTGTTTCTTGTGACCCAGAGTCCTCCATTAATTTCCTATTGCACAAGAACACAATTCTGATCCCTACCAAGGTCTGTGGCCCCCACCGGTCTTGCGCCAGGACACTTTTCTGCCCTCATTTCTTTCTCTGTTTCCCTATATGTACTGATCCTGCTACACTGGGACAGCATTCCACAATAAAATGCCTACTGTGTCAGGCACTGCTCAAGGCTCTTGGGAAACAGCGGTGAATGAAAAAAAGCTGCACCCCATTTTTTCATGTATTACCTGGTTCAAGTTACCTACCCTTTCTATACCTCAGTTTCTCAACTGTAAAATGGGATGATAATTTAAAAAATTCCTTCCCTTCAGAGTTGCTGTGAGGATTAATTAACCAGGGCTTGGAGACCCCCTGGCACAAAGCTAGAGATCCCTACCTGTGAGTTCTAATGATGTGAATGTATATGATGTGAGACAAAACCAGAAGAAGCATGTCAAACCCCTTCATGGGTGTGAATTTTTTAAAATAGATCCATTTGAGGAAAAAACATTAAATGAATAGTAGAACATTAAGTGGTTTGTGGACATGAAATTCATCCCAGAAGTTGAGAAAATGATTGAAGTTTGGGCAACTCTGCTGTGTTGGAGAGAAACCTGTCTCCCAAGCATTTGCTTTCAGAGGCTTCACCTGTGGGTGATGGATGGATGTGCTGAAATCAAGCTGAGCCTGAAGTAGAGTGATTATAGTGGGATTTCAGTCTTGTGTAGGTGGTCTTTCCAATGAAATCCCTGGAGCCTAGGCCTGTTCCTTAAAGGCCATGCCTGGTGAGGGCGTTGGTGACCCCCTGTAGTGGATTGAATAGTGTTCCCCTCCTCAAATGATATGTCCAAATCCTGACGCTATGAATGTGTCCTTATTTGAAATAAAGGTCTTTGCAGATGTAATTACAGTAAAGATCTCAAGATAAGGTCTTCCTGGGTTTGAGTTGGCCCAATCCAATGACAGATATCCTTATAAGAGACAGAAGAGACATCAAGAAGGGCAGGCAAAGACGGAGGCAGGGACTGGGGTGACGCTAGCCCGAGCCGGAGCCTGCCAGGGGCCACTGGAGGCTGGAAGAGACATGGCAGCTTCTCACCTGGAATCTTCAGAGCAAGTGCGGACCTGCCAACACCTTGATTGCAGATTTCTTGTTTTCAAAACTGGCTGAATAAGTTCATATTGTTTAAGTCACCGACTTTGTGGTAATTTGTTACAGTGATGTTAGGAAACAAATACACGCCTCATCACACACACAAAAAGCCCCATTTGCTTTTCTCTTTGGAACTCTGGCCTGGCCAGGACTCTGAGGGGCTGGAGAGGGGATGCTCAGAACACAGACCGCCCCACCGCCCCGAGGCAGATTTCCTGTGAAGTTAATGAAGCTTAAATTTCAGGGCCCGAGTCACTCACCCGGGCATCTTCTAAAACTCTGGGAAGAGCCCTAACACCATGTCCATGGAACCATATGTTTGTGAAATCTGCAAAAGTGTGCTATTTTAACTACTATTTCTCAAGACCACTGTGTTGGGACAGCCCTAGGGGGCTGGCCAAAGGGAAGTTTTGTTGGGATCGCATTCAGTTGGCCCCATGAGATGTTTTGTGTGGCTCACAGACATCTCTGCATAGTTAAGTCATTGCTTGACCTCCAGATGTGAGAATGGCTTCCCAGAAAATTCCTCTTGCTCACGGTGGCCCCAGGGATGTCGTCACAACACGAGGATGGATGGCATTGACAGACTGGTTGATGAGAGTCAACAGTTAGAAGGTATTGGAGCTGAGACACTGGGCTTAGAAAACTTGAAATGCCTTGAAATGTTTTAGCTCATAGGAAAGAAACTTGAGAGTGGTTTCCCCAAATCTGACAACCGTTCTGCAAAGGTATGCGTCATGGCTGAATTGCATCCTTGCCAAAGTTCCTGTGTTGAAGTCCTAGCCCCCAGGACCTCAGAATGTGTCTGTATTTGGAGATGGGTCTTTAAAAGGTCATTAAGTCAAAATGAGGTCCTCAGGGCGGGTTCTAATCCAATATGACTGATGTCCTTAGACGGGGTGGAGATGAGGACGCGGACACAAAGAGAAGACCCAGGGAGGAGACAGCCATCTCTGAGCCAAGGAGAGAGACCTCGGTAGAAGCCACCCCTGTTGACACCTTGATCTCAGACTTCCACCCTCTAGAACTGCGAGAACATGAATTTCTATTGTTTAAATCACCTAGTCTGTGGTACATCGTTATGACAGCTGTAGCAAACTAACACTGGGTATGACATTACCGATTATGGATTACCAGGCCAAGAGAAACTTTTCTAAAAACTGTCAGTTGGTTTTTTTTTTTTTTTTCCTGATCAAATTTTCTAGAGGAAAGGTTGAGTTACCTTCCTTTTCTCTTTTGTGGTGGCAGTGGTGGTTTAGTTGCCAAGTTGTGTCTGAACTCTTGCGACCCCATGACTGTAGCCTGCCAGGCGCCTCTGTCCATGGGATTCCCCAGGCAAGAGTACTGGAGTGGGTTGTCATTTCCTTCTCCAGGGGATCTTCCCGACCCTGGGATTGAACCCATGTCTCCTGCTTGGCAGGTGGATTCTTTACCACTGAGCCACCTGGCAAGCCCTCTCAAAGCATACCAGGAAGTTAATTAATGATATTGCTTTTTATTTCTGAATTTTGTGGCTTATGCCAGCTTTTTAAAAAGTAATTGTTTTTGATTTTTTTCTAAATATTGAGTTTGTATGAGATTTTGTATCAGTAATTTTGTCTTCTTCTTAATAAAGAGGGCCCCTCAGAATAAGTTTCAGGCCTAAGACTGTCTTTGCCCCCAAACCTCCACCCCGTATCTCTCCAGCAGATCAGCATTTTGGGGACCTCCAGGCCTCAGAGGGGCCCTTTCAGGCTCCAGCCACTCCGAGCCTCTCCTGTCTGGGCCCTACTTTCCCAGGAGGTGAATGTTGAGTGCAGGAGGGAAAGATGCATAATTGATGAGACTCCAAGCATGGCTGGGCTGAAGAGGTCAATTAATTATTAAATATAGACTCAATGGGGAGAAATTTCATTATGGGGTCATTTAATTAAGTGACGGGCCAGAGGGACATTCCGAGATGGGATTTCAAAGGCTCTGATATTTTCTGAGTTTGGTTCTGGACCAAGTCTGAGTGTGTGAAGAAGAAAGGAATGGCTCTTTCTTAGACCTAGAACATTTGTTTGAATCCATCCTCCACCACCCTCATTTCCTCTCTTCCTTTCTTTTTTCTTCCTCTCTTCCTTTCTTCCTTCCTTCCTTTTTTTTCCTACCTCCTCCTTCCCTGCCAAATTCCTTTCTTTTATTAGTTTATGGAGCATCTTCCAGGAACCATTGTTCTAAACACCAGGTTGTGGTGATGAAAAAACAGAATCATGGTATCAAGGGAAACAAGTAGGAACAAAGTAAAGGACTCAGTACACAGGAAGGCATCACATATGTGGGACGGCTGCGCCGGGCTGAAAAGCAGGGTGATGGGAGAGCATCTTGATGGGCTTGTCAAGGAGGTCCCTCTTGAGGAGTCCCCATCCTAGCTGAGTCCTGAAGCCTGACAAGGAAATGGGGAGGTGACACTCGGGCAGTGGAGCACGCGCGTCAGAGAGAACAAAAAACGCAAAGGTCTGACGGAGGACCAGCTGCGGTGCTCCGGGAAGAGCCAGGAGGCAGAGTGTGTGTGAGAAAGCCAGGTAAACCACGAGCTTCAGGAGGTGGGCAGGGGCTAAGGCTAATAGATAATTGATGGGTAGTTTGTTTTTTTTCCAATAGCTGCTGGGGTAAACTGCCTGTCACTCACCGTATTAGGCACTTTTCAGCTGTACGTGATAGAAATCCAACTCAAGTTATCTTCTTCGAAACGGGACTTTATTAGATCATGTATTTGGAAAAAAATAAAACAACAGAGGCATGCAGGCTTCAGGCGTGGCTGAATCTAGTAGCTCAGAAGACGATGATGTCATGATGAATTTTCAATTCTTTGTGTCTGTCTCTCTCTCTCTGTCAGCTGTTTCCCTTTTCGAGCAGGCTTTCTACATATTATGGCTAAGGTGGCTTCCAGTGGTCCCATGTTTCATTCTGCAGGAATAGAGTACCTTTTCCTAAAAAGTTCCATGTAATATCTTGGGTTTAAATGTTGTGAAATGGTGTGGGTCAGTTGCCCTTGCTCAACCAATCACAGTGGCCAGGAGTGTGGGATACTCTGATTGGCCAGGACTTGGATCCGGGGAGAGATGGATCCTCACAGACTAGGAATAGGAGAGGGATGGATTTCCCAGATGAAAACTGGGCTTCTAAGGCCAGAAAAAGGAATGGATTCTGAGCAGGCATAAACAACCGAGTTTAATTACATTTCTTAGACAGTTAGTTGTTTTTTTCTCTGCTGAAAAGGCTGTTGTTTTGAAGAATCCATCAACAGGAATTATCCCATCTTGACAATGGACATGCATGAGCCATGGGCATTGACATAAATCTGATCAGTGGGATTAGCAGGCACAAGTTTTGAGTCAGAAAGGCAGCATGTAAAATTAGAAAGCACTAAGGTCCTGGGACCCAACAAAACAGAATTTGAGATGAAGAGCTTTGAAAAGGACAAAGAGGGAAATTGTGTGTGAACAAGAAGGAAAAAGCCACCAAAAAGGACCTTGGACATGGGTATACCTAACTGTGGAAACTCAAAATGTAAAAAGTAATAAAAAACTGGATAAAGCAAAAATATTCTGCAGGAGGGTAATCTGATGCAGTCTTTCTAAAGAGCGGACAGGCAGGCACTGCTGAATTAGTAGAGGTAATCCTCTCCCAGGTATTAATTCAAGACAAACTCTCATGAAGATCATAAAAGGACCTCCCAAAGGACATCATTCCAGCATCAGTGGAGGTGGCAAGAAGAGTTTACCGGGGCGTTCATTACTGAGGGAGTAGATGGATAAAATATGGAGGCTCTCTTGCAGTTCTGAGCAATGGATGAGGCATACACACTACAGCATGAATGCATCCTGAGAACCTAGTCCTAGTAGACAGCTCTTTACCATTTACAGAAGGTAAAAGCATATATGTATCCCCAAATACTACAATTTGTATATCAGATCAGATCAGTCGCTCAGTCGTGTCCGACTCTTTGCGACCCCATGAATCGCAGCACGCCAGGCCTCCCTGTCCATCACCAACTCCCGGAGTTCACCCAGACTCACGTCCATCGAGTCAGTGATGCCATCCAGCCATCTCATCCTCTGTCATCCCCTTCTCCTCCTGGCCCCAATCCCTCCCAGCATCAGAGTCTTTTCCAATGAGTCAACCCTTCGCATGAAGTGGCCAAAGTACTGGAGTTTCAGCTTTAGCATCATTCCTTCCAAAGAAATCCCAGGGCTGATCTCCTTCAGAATGGACTGGTTGGATCTCCTTGCAGTCCAAGGGACTCTCAAGAGTCTTCTCCAACACCACAGTTCAAAAGCATCAATTCTTCGGCGCTCAGCCTTCTTCACAGTCCAACTCTCACATCCATACATGACCACAGGGAAAACCATAGCCTTGACTAGATGGACCTTTGCTGGCAAAGTAATGTCTCTGCTTTTGAATATGCTATCTAGGTTGGTCCTAACTTTCCTTCCAAGGAGTAAGTGTCTTTTAATTTCATGGCTGCAGTCACCATCTGTAGTGATTTTGGAGCCCAGAAAAATAAAGTCTGACACTGTTTCCACTGTTTACCCATCTATTTCCCATGAAGTGGTGGGACCAGATGCCATGATCTTCGTTTTCTGAATGTTGAGCTTTAAGCCAACTTTTTCACTCTCCACTTTCACTTTCATCATCAAGAGGCTTTTGAGTTCCTCTTCACTTTCTGTCATAAGGGTGGTGTCATCTGCATATCTGAGGTTATTGATGTTTCTCCCGGCATCTTGATTCCAGTTTGTGTTTCTTCCAGTCCAGCGTTTCTCATGATGTACTCTGCATATAAGTTAAATAAACAGAGTGACAATATACAGCCTTGACGAACTCCTTTTCCTATTTGGAACTAGTCTGTTGTTCCACGTCCATATGGGCACATGCAAACCCAAAATGCATCTTTTTTTTGGGGGGGTGGATAAGGTCTTACTTTTGGAACAAGGGATTTTCCTTCATCATGCGGAATCTCTCCTTGTAGCACATGGACTCTAGTTGTGGCCCACAGGCTTAATTGTCCTGCAGCATGTGAGATCTTAGTCCCCTGACCAGGGATTGAACCCACATCCCCTGCATTGCAAGGCAGATTCTTAACCACTGGAACCCCCCAGGGAATTCCCCCAAAATACATCTTGAACACACTAGAATGGTTGCCGACTGTAGAAAGGTGAATGAACTTTAATCAGAAAAATGGACATATGGAATTTTAGAAAATGAATGGCAAATAGCTGTGATTTTATGAAATGCTAGCTTTCTTGCACAGAGGTTATCAGAAAATTGGGAAAAAGAGAGCTCTGAAGCTTTTGGTGCATGGCTGGTTTCCCCCATCTTGTCTGCTTCCAATGGTGCACCAGGTGTTGGGAAGGACAGGCAGCCTGGCAGAGGAGGACGTTTCTCACGTGCTCCTTTCCCAAGAAGGTTCTAGAACTTGGTGTTTCAATGCGTCCTGGGCCTGTCTCAAGTCAGACCATCCCTGAAGTCTGCTCGGATTCTCCAAGAGGGACCTTGATCAGCTCTGCCAGTCTGGAGAGTGCGGGCTGTGTCCAGGCTCCCGGGGGTCCAGTGGGCCTGGTGAGGCTTTGTTTCCAGTCCGGAAGTCTCTGTGCCTGCCTACGGGTAATTTTACCTCTTATAGCTAAGAAACTCCACCGTGTGTCCATCAGGATGCTGTGGGAAACAGATGGAGCAGTCAGTCTAGGTCATAGAGGAGAGTTCAGTGAATGAAATATTTACGAAAGCATGGGGGGAGGCAGGGAGAACCCTGCAGACGGTGCTCTGCACTTGGGGTACCAGCCGTGGGAGCCTTCACCTCTCCAGGCTAGAAGGGATTCAGGAAGGGAGGAGCCCCTGAACCCAGAGAGAGATGCATGGAGAGAGACTGTGCCCAGCAGGGAGCAGGGGGATAGAGACCCTGCTCTCACTCTGCTTCTATGCGTCCATCTCCTGCTGGGGCTTCTCACTGGTTGAACCCACAGGAAACTGGGGGAGGGGAGAGCTCAGATTTGCCCCCTGGCTTGTCCTTCAGGATGGACTTGGAGGGGCAGCGAAGGAGGCCCACGTGACCTGCCGCCCCGGACCTCCTTCTGTCAGCTTGCCTGGCGGGGGTGCTGGAGGCTCGCACTTTCTCAGCATGACCGCTTCCTCACCTCCCCTCCACACCCACTGTTCACCTTTATCTGCCTCAAAACCATCAGAACTAATCTGTCTTTGACCCCTTGGCTCCATCAGACACCCCAAGAAGCCCAGACCCTCATCACCCTCTTTTCCCAGGACCCTTATCTCCACGAGACTTCAGAGACAGCTAGGCAATCCCCTAACCCTGGCCTGTTTAATTTTTAATTTTCCTCCATCGCCCTTTTCCCCATCTGCCCTATTCTTCCTTTGACTTAGTTTTTCTGCTTGTCTTCCTCAACTTGAGCACAGATTTCTGTCCTCATTGCTCCCTATATATTTAGCACAGTATCTGGCATGTGGTAGGTGCTCAAGAAAGAACACAGCATCCAAGCACTTTTGTGTCTTTTAAATCAGCTCAGAGGCATTTCTCTCATGGTCAGATGGTTAAGACTTCATCTTCCAGTGTAGAGGATGCAGGTTCGATCCCTGGTCAAGGAGCTGCGATCCCACATGCCTTGCAGCCAAAAAATCAAAATCTAAAACAGAAGTAGTATTGTAACTACGTCAATAAAGACTTTAAAAATGGCCCACATCTGAGGTAGAGACGGAATTCTCCATCCACCATGTATCCAGCACTTATCCGGGGGAAAGACAGAGCTAGATCTAGTCCAGGCTTTGTCCCGATGAGCTTAGAGTCTAGTTGAGAGTAGGGCATTCCCAGGGTGTTTGCTTCCCTTCTGAAGGTTCCTAGACAGCCAAGGCTCGGGGAGACTCAGAGAGGGCAGGGGTCCTGGGGGCCCAGTATATCAGGATAACTCTCTGGCAAAAAGGCTACTAGTAATCAAGCCTGGGACGCTGCCGTTCATGGGGCTGCAAAGAGTCGGACACGATGGAGTGACCGAACAGCAACAACAATTTACTGGGCCTCTACTATGTTCCAGGTACCATTCTAGACTCAGAAAATAGTGTCAAAAGAGTTAGAAACGGCTCCTGTTCTCACAGAGGTGACAGTCTAATGAAGGGAGGAAAGTACTCACCAAGTAATCAACAAACAGAATGGGATGGTGTCATGGTGACTGATGAAGTGAGTTGGCCGCATAGACTAGATGCTCAGGAAGGCTTTCAGGATATGGCATTGAAGTGAAGATGTGAATGACAAGGAGTGAGCCATGGCAAGAGAAGTCTGAGGATTGGTCTGAGAACTGTGTCTTTCCTGTGTGAGGAAGGCATCCTCTGTGGCTGGGAGGTGGGACTCAGTTTGCAGTGATCAGGGAGCAGAAAGGAGCTCACATGGCTGGAACAGAGGTCTCTGGGGAACCAACCACGCAGGGCTTAGAAGTCATTGCCAGGAATTTGATTTTATTCTAAGTGTAATAATTAGTCATTGGTGGATTTCAGGCAAGGTAGGGACCTGATGTGATTTCTTCTTTTTTTTTTTTTCAGATTTTTTTCTTTTTAATGTGAACCATTTTAAAAAGCTTTATCGAATCTGTTAAAATATTGCTTCTGTTTTGTGTTTTGGTTTTTCAGCCCCAGGAATGTGGGATTTTAGCTCCCTGGCCTGGGATTGAATCCAGACTCCCTGCTTTAGAAAGCAAAGCCTTAACCACTGGACCACCAGGGAAGTCCCCTGACTTGATTTCTTTTTTGAAAGATCTTTCTGGCTGCTCTATAGAGACTGGCTTTAAAGGGGGGCAAGAATAGAAACAAGAACACCAATGAGATGGCAACTGCAGTACTTTAGAGATGATGGTGGTTTGGACCAGAGTGAGGGCTAGGGAAGTACCGGCAAGTAGATGAGTTTGGGGAATAAACTTTATTAAGAGCCAATAGGATTTACGGATGGGAAGAATGTACAGTATGAGAGAAGGAAAGGATAACCTTGAGACTGAGGGACTTGGAATGGGTTGGGTGTTGGGGCCATCCACAGATTTGGAGGTGAAGGTAAAGGAGGATGAAATCAAGAAACCAGTTTGCTTTGGCTCTGCCCCTAGTTGAGGAGCGTTGTCTACAGCTTCCCAAATCTTTTCCTACAGGCGCATCTTTACCCAGACTTGTCTCCCAACAAAGGCTTGAGAGGTTGAGTCTGGGCGGAGAGCTCCCCCGCACCTCTGGTTGGATTGTGAAGATGGTTTGCCAAATTGCTTCTGGGGATGAAATTGACAAGGTCAGGTGCACAAATGCTGTAAATAATAGAAGAGACACATTCGAAATGACAGGCATAACCAAACCAGAAAATCCTCATTTCTAACCAGATACATTAAGTATCTGTTTTTCATCTCCACCCCAAAGATGTGCACAGCTGTCTGGCATTTGCGGACGGATGGGCTCAGGCTGCTTAACACCCACCTGCCTTCCTGAGGTCAGGCCTCTTTGGTGAACTTGGATGTTTGTTCCACTGCTACCAGCAGCTTAGATCTGTCCAGCCAGCAAGAGACTTCTGGCAGGAAGAAGAAGGGGCATTTCCCTGAGGGGATATTGGAAGGGGTGTCCAATTGATCTGGGTTCAAAGGCAAACTAGGACCCATCATGATCTTGTGGGGAACAGTGGAAAGAGTTGCCTTCTTTTCTCTAGCAAACTGAGGAAGTGGGGTTAGGTTGGCAAAAGTAGAACTCTGGGTGGGCAATAACTGGAAGAGCAAGGCATGTTCTACTTGTTTGTTGGTTTTTGGTTTGGGTGGTAGGAGCAATCAGAATGCAAGAGGAAATGGCAACCCACTCCAGTATTCTTGCCTGGAGAATCCCATGGACAGAGGAGTCTGGTGGGCTGCAGTCCATGGGGTTGCAAAGAATCGGACGTGACTGACATGACTTAGCAGCAGCAGCAGCAATAAAAAGTAAAAAATGAAATTATTTTCAGTGATGGACATTTCCCTTTGACTTGACTATCCAACAGCCATTCCCCTTCTTTATTACTCATATAACCCTGATTTTGATCCCAGGCACAGGGTCCTGTCCCAGAGGATGAGTCAATTGATCCAAGCCAATCACAGTAACTCAGTCTTCATTGGACAGTTGGACTAGGAGTGGACATGTGACCCAAGGTGTGTCACTGGACATATAATGAAAGATTTTTCAGAAAGAGATGGAGAGGGAGAGAGAGCAAGAGAGATATTTGTTTCTCTTTGGAATGATTGGGATGATGAGTGTGATGCTCAGAGCAATGGCAACCATATTATAACCAGGAGGGAAAACTCTAGAAAATCACAGAAACACAAAGTCCTGCCATTGCTGAACTATTGAACAAATTCTGAAACCATTTAGACCCTGAAATTTTCATTTAGGTCAGTTTCTCAACCTCACATGGAGCAGATAATTCTTTATTGTGGGGAGCTGTCCTGTGTACTACAGAATGTTTAGCAGCATTCCTGGTCTCCATTCAGTAGATTTCACATCCCAGTCGTGACAATAAAAAAAAAAGAAAAATCTCTATAGATATTATCAAATGTCCCATGATGGGCAAAATCACCCCTGGTTGAGCATGACTGCTCCTGAAATCTTGTTAAATGATACAATTGCATGTCTTGAGTACTTAAGCCACTGCTGGCTGGGAATTTTGGTTCTTGCAGCCTAAGCTAAAAGTCAGACACAGTCCTAGTTTTCATGTAGCACATAGTCTGGTAGTGGAGACAGAATCATTCACTCATTTTTTGTTCAGATATTCATTTATTTAAACAGATATTAGCTGAGCCATGTACTATTCTAGGGGCAGAGATATTTCAGGAAACAGAGAAACATTTGTCCTCTAGAGAATCTGACATTTCAGTGAGGCAGACGATAAACAAGGCACAAACAATAGTCAAGTGGTGATACCAGTGATGAAGACACCAAATGGGGTGGAATACTGCTTCATGTTCACATTAGTGATCAAAGGGCTCTTCTGTGTCAAGGTGACATTTGAGTAACTGAGGAGAGTGCAAGAACCATTGACAAGGATGGGAAAACTTTTTTGGGAGAAGCAAGTTTGGGATCCGAAAAACATTTTTTAGGGGAACACATTAATCTGAGATGTTCATTAGCTGCTAATACCTAGTAGAGATTCAAGACAGGCCACTGAAGATAGAATTTGCAGAATGATGTAATTCTCAAACAAATCACCCTTTTGTCTCAGAGCATTCATAATGCTGTTCCCTCTGTGCAAATGCTGTTCCTTCAAGTTAATATTTCCAGTTCAATATGATCTGCTCAGGAAGATCCCTCCATCATGCCGCAGCCCCCTCCCCAGGTCTCCACTTTACAAACATTCAGAGCCCCACTCTCCCTTCCCTGTCTCCTTAGTGCCTGTGTCATAGTTGAAATTGAACAGTGAAGTCTGTGATGATCTGCTTTTTGCTAGTCTATCTCATTTCCCTTCCCAGACACCAGCTCCATCAGGTCAAGAACTGTGTCTGTTTAAATCATCACTGTGTTGCCAGGGCTTTGTATATTCTGTAAGTATTCAGGCTTATGAAATTAATGAATGATGGTATTTTTCTATTCATTCACTTATTCACCAAGCAGACACCATCAGCCCCCCACCCTCTGCCTGGGTCCATTTGGTCTTTATTCAGTATACCCCAGACTGACTTTGCAGGTGCCAACATCTGTATTTCTTTGCCTGAGGGCTTCCATGAGCCATTGTGATGAGTTCTGCCCTGCATGTGGCAGGTAGGAGGTACCAAGGAATTAACACTCCCTCCCCTCCCAAGAGCAACCCTCAGCTAATGACTGATTAGAGTTTGGAGATTACTCCAGCTTGCTCACTCCCCAGGGGAGGGTAACTGAGGTGCGTGTTCTCCATGGTTACCCCGAGCATCCCAATGGGATCAGGCTCCAGTTGCCCAAGGTGGAAACTTGCCTTATGCCACCTGCTGTGGGCGCCGTCTTCCTTCCCACGTCACTTCCCCACTCAGTTAGTGCTGTTTCCCATTCTTCCCAAATACACTTCTTGCACTTGAATTCCTGTCACGGTGTCTGTTCCTGCGGAGACCAAATCAGACACTCAAAGATTTTGAGGACCCGCTTGGGGCCAGAAGTGGCTTTGGTCTCCAGGAACAAACTGACCAGGCTTCCTCTGACCCTTATTTCCTCTGATTGGAATGGATCACAGACCAGAAACAAGCCCATCAGTAGATCACCAAGAAAATCAACAGAAAATGCTGATGCCCCAAAGAGTTAAACAGTACCATGATTCAGAAAGTGTCTGGTGGGCGAAGACTGTCTTAGTCAGGGTGGTCCAGCAAGGTTTCTCTGAGATAAGGTAGATCTGGAGGATGAAGACAAGGCAGCCGCGGGAAGCTCTGAAGGAAAAAAGTTCCGGGCAGAGAGCAAGGCCAACTCAAGGGCTGAGGGGCTGGCATGGGAAGGGGAAGGAGCGGAAAGATGGGCACGTCAGAGGAGCAGAAAGGAGTGAGTGTGATGGGGCCCACCATCAAGTAAAAGAGATAGGAAATGAGGCCAGCGAGATTGCAGCAGCCAGAATGAATGCACGACTGCATGAACCACCGAGCAGACGACCTAGAGAAATCGGAGAGGAGGCCATCTGGGGTAGATCTCTCCAGCTCCTGGAGGGAGAGGGGAAGTCCCCTGTCTAGGATGGCGACAAGAACCGTCAGAAATGTTGCAGCTGGATCAGAAATGCCGCTTATTACTTTAATAACCACTTGGAGGTCGAGAGGCGAAGGAAGGGAGCCAGACAAGGTGAGGAGGGAGGGAGTGGGGAGGCCCAACGGCCTGTCCCACCAGGGTCTCAGAATCTGACAGCATCTGTCACCAGGAAATCACATGTAATTACCCCCAGGGATAAAAATCCGGGTGGGGAAGCATTTAGGGCCGAGCAGAGGGGTGAGTGGGATGTCTGTCTGGCCTGCCGCAGTCTGCTTCCTTGTAGGGGAGGTGGGGCCACTCCCCTGGAATGGGGCCCCCCGGGGGCTTCTGCAGTCCAGTGTGCCTGGCCTCGCCACTCCCAGGGGCAGGAGGTGGACCTCAAGAAGTGCTGCTTGTTGAATGAAGCTATTATGGATTTGTGGGGAAGCCAGCTCACTCTCAGGTTGTTCCACCCCTGGAGCCCGCCTTTGGACTTGAACTCTCTACCAAGAGCCCGGGTGAACTCACACCGTGACATCCAGAAGTGCTAAGCTCGTTGGCACCTGCTAAAACCTTCATCCAGATGCTTGGTCAGGTGCCAGAGAGCCCATGAGGGGAGGGGACACAGGACAGATATACGTCAAAGGCAGATAACTAGCGGTACCATGAAGCTGTAGTTTTAAGAATGTAAACAAATAAGGAACGCATCGGCATTTGGAGGTATTTTGTTTTATTGTGGTTGTTGTCTTTCAGCCGCTAAGTTCTGTCCAACTCTTTGCGACCCCATGGATTACAGCACACCAGGCTTCCCTGTCCTTCACTATCTCCCCAAGTTTGCTCAAATTCATGTCCATTGAGTCAGTGATGCCATCCAACCACCTCATCATCTGCTGCCCCCTTCTCCTTTTGCCTTCAATCTTTCCCAGCATTAGTGTCTTTTCCAGTGAGTTGGCTCTCTGCATCAAGTGGCCAAAGTATTGGAACTTCAGCTTCAGCATCAGTCCTTCCAATGAATACTCAGGGTTGATTTCCTTTAGGATTTATTGGTTTGATCTCCATGCGATCCAAGGGACTCTCAAGAGCTTCTCCACCACAATTCAAAAGCATGAGGTCCTCAGCACTTAATCCTACTCTCTCATCTATACATGACTGCTAGAGAAACCATAGCATTGACTAGACAGACCTTTGTCAGAAAAGTGACGGCTCTGCTCTTTAATATACTGTCAAGGTTTGTTATAGCTTTCCTTCCAAGGAGTAAACATCTCTTAATTTCATGGCTGCAGTCACTGTTTGCAGTGATTTTGGAGTCCAAGAAAATAAAACCTACCATTGTGTAGAGTACACGCAACACTGCACAGTATCTGGCCTTGCCAAGTGACTCAGTGGTAAAGAATCCACCTGCCGATGCAGGAGATTCAGGAAACACAGGTTCAATCCTTGCATGGGGAAGATCCCCTAAAGAAGTAATGGCAACCCACTCCTGTATCCTTGCCTAGAGAATTCTATGGACAGAGGAGCCTGGTGGACTACACCCCACGGGGTCAGAAAGAATCGGATACGACTGAGCAACTAAGAACAGCACAGCATAGCACGTGCTGGTCAGCAAAAATAATAAGTGCTTTCTACACCCTGTGTGTTGAGCCGTCTTTCTGGCCAGAGCGGAGGGTTCAAGTCAGGGCAGTGGGTGTCATCCTAGAATTGTTTCTGCAAGGATATGAACTCGGGTTGCTAAGCTAAATGAAAGCCCAAAATCACTCAAGACACCCAGGCCAAGACAGCCCCCTGGGTCTGAATCCAACACAAAGGAAAGCAGAGCTGAGGGATGGAGGGGGACCATTCCTGACTACACAAGTAAGTCCCCGGATCCAGCCAAGCTGAAAGCCAATTTTACTTCTGGATGTTATAGTTACATGAGCCAACAGATTTGCTTTTTGGTTTAAGCCGGTTTGAAGTTTTATATTTTTGTCACTCTTTATCCAGAGAGGCTTAATACTAGTTCACAACCACAAATCATTTAAGAAGCATGAAGCTAGATGGTTTCTAAATTCCTCTCCAGCCAGTCTAAAAAACTTCCCTTCCAAGATTTGACAACAAAGAATTTTATGCGACCTGCGATTGCTTGTCAAGCCAGCGAAGTTTTCCTAATAGTTACCAACTCACCGCTCACCTCTGGCCGCCCTTTCACTCCCTCCTCCCAGTCTGTCCTTCTGTCCTTCTGCTCCACCCCAGGGACTGGGGGTTGGGATGGCTGGCGGATGCCAATGGTGGTCACAGCTGGAGACTCTGATCAGATGACATTAGAGCAGAGCCAGGAAAAGGTGAGGGAGGAAGTCATGTAGGTTTCTGGAGCGTGAGTATTCCAGGCAGGAAAAACAGCAAGCGCAAAGATCCTGAGGCAAACGTGAGCCTGCTGTGTTCAAGGAGCCTGGTGTGGCTGGAGGAGAGGGAATGGGGGAGTGGAGTGGTACGGGGCAAGTTCAGAGAGGAAATGTGGGAGGGGGCAGACTGTGTGGGGAGCTGGGTGTTATTTTTTAATATTAGCATGATGTTCAGGGTACATAAATCCTTTTTTTGGTCCCACACATTTTTTTGTAGCTTTGTTGGGATATAATTTGTATATGACATTGTGTACTTTTAGAACGCACTGTGTGATGATTTCATCACACATGCACTGTGACATGCTTACCACAACAAGGTTAATTAACATAGCTCTCATCCTACAATTCCAATTTGTTGTTGCTGTTTTTATGGTGAGAACATTCAAGCGTTACTCTCCTAGCAGCTCTCAAGGATGCAATATGGTGGTGTTGACCATGGTCACTATATTGTCAGCCTTTCACACCTTCTCCATCACACACTCACACCCACAGTCCCACAGGCCCACATATACCCTTCAGACCTGCACTTATGTTAGCCTATGGACACGTAAGCACACACACTCACACATGCACATGTACATCCTTTGCCTGGACACACATACTGACATACTTGCCCACATTCTCTCCGACATGCACTCACGCACACAAGCATGCACACACAATCACAAGCATGCATGTGCACTCACGTGTGCTCATTTCTACTCAGTTACATCTACAGGCTTACCTGCATCAGCTGCCCACACATGGCTCACTCACACTCAGCCTTGACCCCCCTCACGCCACCTGACACTCTCGTACACACAAACCTCTCTGCTGACCGCGCCCACTGTCACTCACAGCAGTCGTGCAGAGACGCAAACACACAAACAGGGCTTCCCTGGTGGCTAAAGAATCTGCCTGCCAGTGTCAGAGACATGGATTCGATCCCTGATCTGGGAAGATCCCACGTGCCATGAAGCAACTAAGCCCGTGTGCGACAATTACTGAGCCTGTGCTCTAGAGCCTGGAAGCCGCATTTACTGAAGCCTGCACACCCTAGAAATCTGGAAAACTCAGCAGTGGCCACAGGACTGGAAAAGGTCAGTTTTCATTCCACTCCCAAAGAAAGGCAATGGCAAAGAATATTCAAACTACTGCACAATTGCATTCATCTCACATGCTAGCAAAGAAATGCTCAAAATTCTCCAACCCAGGCTTCAACAGTGTGTGAACTGTAAAATTCCAGATGTTCAAGCTGGATTTAGAAAAGGCAGAAGAACCAGAGATCAAATTGCCAACATCCGTTGGATCGCTGAAAAAGCAAGAGAGTTCCAAAAAAAACATCTACTTTTTCTTTATCGACTACACCAAAGCCTTTGACTGTACCAGGCTACCTGACCTACCTCCTAAGAAATTATGCAGGTCAAGAAGCAACAGTTAGAACTGGACATGGAACAACAGACTGGTTCCAAATAGGAAAAGGAGTACGTCAAGGCTGTATATTGTCACCCTGCTTATTTAACTTATATACAGAGTACATCATGAGAAACGCTGGGCTGGATGAAGCACAAGCTGGAATCAAGATTGCCGGGAGAAATATCAATAACCTCAGATATGCAGATGACACCACCCTTATGGAAGAAAGCAAAGAAGAACTAAAGAGCCTCTTGATGAAAGTGAAAGAGGAGAGTGAACAAGTTGGCTTAAAGCTCAACATTCAGAAAACAAAGATCATGGTATCTGGTCCCATCGCTTCATGGCAAATAGATGGGGAAACAGTGGAAACAGTGTCTGACTTTATTTTGGGAAATAAGATCACTGCAGATGGTGACTGCAGCCATGAAATTAAAAGATGTTTACTCCTTGGAAGAAAAGCTACGACCAACTTAGACAGCATATTAAAAAGCAGAGACATTACTTGAACTGAACTGAACTTACTTTGCCAACAAAGATCTGTCTAGTTGAAGATATGATTTTTCCAGTAGTCGTGTATGGATGTGAAAGTTGCAGTATAAAAAAAGCTGAGTGCCGATGAATTGATGCTTTTGAACTGTGGAGTTGGAGAAGACTCTTGAGAGTCCCTTGGACTGCAAGGAAATCTAATTAGTCCATCCTAAAGGAAATTAGTCCCGAATATTCATTGGAAGGACTGATGCTGAAGCTGAAACTCCAATACTTTGGCCACCTGATGCAAAGAGCTGTCTCATTGGAAAAGACCCTGATGCTGGGAAAGACTAAAGGCAGAAGGAGAAGGGGATGACAGAGGATGAGATTGTTGGATGGCATCACTGACGTTATGGATATGAGTTTGAGTAGGCTCCGGGAGTTGGTGATGGACAGGGAAGCCTGATGTGCAGCAGCCCATGGGATTACAAAGCGTCAGACACGACTGAGCAACTGAACTGACTGACTGCACACCCTAGAGCCTGTGCTCTGCAACCAGAGAAGTGAGAAGCCTGTGCACCGCAACTTGAGAGCAGCCCCCGCTCCCCGCACCTAGAGAAAACCTGCACACAGCAGCAAAGACCCAGCACAGCCAAATAAGTAACTAAAATTATTTTTTAAAAAAAACCACACTGGTGCATTCTCATCCCCTCATCACCATGTCCCCCTCCCCTTCGTTTTTTTGCTCGTTGGGATTCATCAATCATGGGGTCAGGACAGACATTTGAAAATCATCCTGCTATTACATTATTTCAGGGAAGGCTGGGGGCAGAGGAAGTTTATTAAATTTGGAAGGTTTGCTTCTCTGGGGAAACTCTGAAAAAGAAGGGGGGAAAAAAAAGAACCCTCGACTGATGATGGAAAGCTGAGCTCAGAGCAGGGGATTACGGGGATCAGCCTAGATCATCTCACTGCTTTCATTAACCCCAGAGTTTATTTTTTCCCTCTCCGTCTTGACAAGTTCACGGGAGACTGACAGCCACAGCCGCCGGCTGCCAACCCAGCCTCTCTTAGCCGAGCCGCTGGTGAAGCCCCTAAGGAACATGGTTGGGGGGAGACCCGGGTCCTTGTCAGCTCTACCAGTGTAGTGGTTGAACAGCATCCTCCCAAATTCATGTCCACCTGCAACTTCAGAATGTGACCCTATTTGGAATAGGCTCTTTGCAGATTTGTAATTGTTAAGGGTCTCGAGGTGAGCTCATCCCAGAGCTGGTGGGGGGAACCCTAAATCCAATGACTGGTGTCCTTACAAGAAGGAAGAGATGGACCCAGAGACCCAGGACAGAGAGCTGTGAGAAGACAGAGGCAGAGACTGGAGCGGGGTATGCAGCTACGAGCCAAGGATGCTGAGGCCCCCAGAAGTTGAAGTGACAAGAAGGACCCTCCACTGAGAGCCTTCAGAGGGAGCACAGCCCCTATTAACACCTCAACTTCATATTTCTGGCCTCCAGAACTGTGACAATAAATGGCTTTGTTTTATGCCACCAAGTTTGTGGTAATTTTTTCCAACAACCTGAGGACACCTACATAGACTTTATCTCATGGCTTGATCAAGTCTGTCACTCTGCTGGTCCTCAACTTCCTCACCTGTAAAATGGGATGCTCTTGAACATAGATTTATTCGATGAATGTATATTGGGCACCTCTTATGTACCTGGCATTGGATAAACAGACAGGAACCACTACTCCCATGAAGCTGACATCCCAGAGAATAGGAGGAAGGTAATACACACGAAAATAAGTAAATAGCATGTATATCAGGATGTGAATGGGCTTCCCAGGTGGCGCTAATGGTAAAGAACCCACTTGCCAATGCAGGAGATATAAGAGACTCAGGTTCGATCCCTGGGTCGGAAAGATCCCCTGGAGGAGGGCACGGCAACCCACTCCAGTGTTCTTGCCTGGAGAATCCCATGGATAGACAAGCCTGGCAGGCTACAGTCCATAGGGTTGCAAAGAGTTGGACACGATTGAAGTGACTTCACACACACACACACACACACACACACACACAGAGGATGTGAAAGTCCTCTGAGAAAACATTAAGTGAGGAAGAGGAGTAGAAGGACCAGTGGGAGGTGTGAGTTTGTAATGGTAAAGACGGTGTTACTGGTGGGACTCCACTGGTGGCCCAGTGGTTGAGACTTCGCCTTCCAGGGCAGGGGGTGCGAGTTCAATCCCTGGTCAGGGAGTTAGAATCCTTTATGCCCAGCAGCCAAGAAGCCAAGACTCGGAACAGAGACAGTACTGTAACAAATTCAATGTAGACTTTGAAAGTGGTCCACATTAAAAAAAAAGAAGAAGAAGAACAAACACTAAAGAAAGGCCTTACTGAGAGGCTGACTTGTTTTTCTGATAGGAAAGAGATAGACTGTTGTTCCATGCAGAAGGCCCAGCAAATGCAAAGGCCCTGGGGAAGGAGGGAGCCCTGTGTGCTCCAAGAACAGCAGTGAGGGGGGGACAGAGTGAAAGAAAGGGAGAATGGATAGATGGTTTTTAACTTCCCTTTTAGTGCTAGATTTCTAAAAGTCTCTGCTTCCCTCTGGCTGATAGAGCCAATCCTGGATTGTGTACATCATGAGAAATTCACACCAATCACTGGGCATTTGTTAATTTTGTGTTCTCTCGGGGAGGGAGGCCTGGTGAGAGTGCACAGGGCTCTTTCTTGCAGCCCCCACAAACCTTGATTCCAGTATCTTGGCAATAATGGGAGGGGAGGATGGAAGGCCACCCTAAGAGGCGACTGGTGGAGCAGGACCCTGGATACTGGGTCATCCCATTAGCGGGATCCTCTCCTATGCCCAAAGGTAATTCTCCTCTCCGGCTTCTTTCCCCTTCAGAACCACACTGATGATGAAAACTACTTAACTCTCCTGGACTCCAGAGCACACTAGAGCTCCTTGTTGTAAAGACAAGGATGCCAGCTTTGGCCCCAAGCAGACCTAGACCAAATTCCTAACCAGGATGACTATGGTTTTCCACCTTCAGCTCCTCTGCTTGCTGGGCACAGGACCCTGGGCAAGCATTTAACTTCTCTGGGCCTCTGTTTTCTCTTCTGCTAACGGGGTAGTGATGGTTGCAACCTCCTGTCCAGGGTTATTGTGAGGCTTAACGAGGTCTCTGAGCTATCAGCCTGAATTACTGTTATTGCCTTGGTTGCTATTCAGCCCTCTCCAGTGGTCATCCTCTGGCAGCCAAGGGGTGAGAGGAAGGCCAACCAGAGTGCATGAGACAGGCTCCCAGCTCTCAGCCCTTGGGATCAGACATGACTGCATCACAGAGAGGCGTGGCTGTCTGCTCCTGACTCCAGGGGCGTGGGGCACTGGGGCAGTCCAGGAGCCAGGTTGGGGGTGGCTCAACTCTCCCAAGGGCACAAGTCTCATCTGGTGGGTTATTTAACTATTTTTACATCATTAATGCATTAGCACAGGGACATCCTGTGGTTGAGACTCCACAATTCCAGTGCAGGGGGTAAGGGTTCAATCCCTGGTCAAGGAGCTGAGATCCCACATGCCTCAGGACCAAAAAACTAAAACATGAAATGGAAGCAGTATTGTCACACACTCAATAAAGACTTAAAAAATGGTCCACACACACACAAAAAAAATCTTTTTTTTTTTTTTTTTTTTACAAAAAGGATGTTATGAGCACAGTAGTTGCTCAAGAAATAATTTTTATCGTTTTATTTATTTTTTATTTTTGGCTGTGCTTCGTCTTTGTTGCTGCACGCGAGCTTTCTCGAGTTGCAGAGAGCCAGGCTTCCCCTCCAGTTGTAGTCCACGGGCTTCTCACTCAGGGGCTTCTCTTGCTGCAGAGCCTGGGCTTTAGGTGCACGGGCTTCAGTAGTTGTGGCCATGGGGGGCTTAGTTGCCCCGCACCACATGGGATCTTCCTGGACCAGGGATCGAACCTGTATCTCCTGCCTTGGCGGGTAGATTCTTATTCTTATTATTATTTAATTGAAGGATAACTGCTTTACAGAATCTTGTTGTTTTCTGCCGAACATCAATACAAATCAGCAGTAGGTATACCTATGTCCTCTCCTTCTTGAACTTCCCTCCCATCTGTCTCCCCATCCCACCCCTCTAGGTTGATACAGAGCCCCTGTTTGAGTTCCCTGGGACATACAGCAAATTCCCATTGGCTATCTAGTTTACATATGGTAATGTAAGCTTCCATGTTATTCTCTCCATACCTCTCACCCTCTCCTCCCCTCTCCCCGTGTTCGTAAGTCTGTTCTCTATGTCTTTTTCTCCATTGCTGGCAGGCGGATTCTTAACGACTGGACCCCCAGGAAGTCCTGTTCAAGAAATATTGACTGAGCGCCTTGAGAGTGCAGGCCCTGATCTAAGCGCTGGAGACAAGGCAATGAGTGAGACACAATCCCCAGGTGGCACATAGAAACTAGCAGAGAAAGACGTGGAAAAATAAATGAATAAACAGAAAATGAAATACACCATCTGAATCTGATAGCAGCTAGAGAAGTGCTTTGGAAAAAAAGTGAAACAATTTAGGAGATAGAAGAATCAGATGGGAAGGAGGCAAGTGTTTTAGTAGGACAGGGAAAGCATTGCTGGAGAAGGACATCTGAATAAAGCAAGCCATCCTCAAATACAGTTAAGGCCTGGAGCTGCAAAGGCCTGGAGTCAGGATGATCCTGGTCTTATTGGAGGAATAGTAAGCAGACTAAGTGCGGCTGGAGCCCTATGACTGATGGGCGGGGTAGCAGGAAGTGAGGCCTGAGAGGGAGAGAGTTGGGGCCAGCTCAGGTATTTAAATGGAAAAGTGAGTGAAGAGGTATTTAAGTGATGATTTTGAATGGTTATCTTTAAAATCATAATACATTGAGCCATTTCTGCAGTTGCCTTTCCACCGCAGCCCCCACCCCCCCCCGCCCCAACTCAGTGTCTTCCTTTCTGGGCTCTGATACGTATCTCTGGCCTCCTCCATCCATAACTTGCTCCCCACCCCTTACAGCCGGCTCCTTCCACAATTCTCTCTCCTGCACTGGCTGGCTTTGGCAGAGATTCTAGCTTGGGAAGGCACCCCCAGCTCCCATTCCAAGTAGAATCCTAACCCTGGGTATCTCCTTTGGTCAGGTGAATAAACGCAAGAGAAGGGGGCTGTCGAGACCACCGAGAGCAGAGATCAACCAGGTCTGGTGAGCAGAGCGGGGTGAGGGAGTCCCCCCAAACTTCCCCACTAGGAAGAAATTGGGGTGATAAAGATGCCTCTTTGGGTTCCGAACCTGCTACATGTCTCCTTCCCAGGGCCTTCCTCCCTCCTTCAGGTCACCGGGACACTGGGGCCAGAGGACATCTGGAGTCCATTAGAATGGCATCAATCCCACACGGGGATGTTTTGACTGGACCCTTGGATGGATTTCTTGTACATTAACGGTGTTTATTTTCCAATAAAGATTCTGAAGTCAAGATTGCTGCCCTGGCCTCTTCTAAGGGGAGAGAGGAGCCAGAATGCCTGCCCTGCTGACCCAAGGGTCTTTGTCTTCCAATAAGGATGGTGGAAGCTTCGAGCATGGGGTATCAACTTGTAGGTGGTCAGAACCCAAGGTAAGCCCAACCCTCTCATGATATGCAGTCTCTGTTGTAGCTATTGAACAGCCCCCCTGCAAAACACAAACAGCAACAGATAATACATAACCAATGAACAGTGTTGTGTGTCAATAAAGCTTTATTTGCAAAAATAGACGGTGGGCCACAGTGGTATCTTCTGTCACCTCTGCCCTGTGGTATCCCAATGCTTCCCATAAGATCTTGGATGTGGTATGTGATCAATAAATATTTGCTGATTTGATGAGTGATTCTTGCAGTTCAGGAGCTGTGAGAATTTGAGCAAATCACTTCCTCTCTCTGAGCCTTCATTTCCTCATTTGTATAATAAAGGGATTGAATCAGATGAGCTGTGATTGTGAGAGTAAGTGGTGGCTGAGAATTTCAAGGTGCCCACACTATTTCTGAATGATTTGCTTATCTTAAAAAGGTGTGATGGGAGTAGCCTGGCCATCCAGTGCTTAAGACTTCACCTTCCAATGCAGGCGGCACGGGTTTGATCCCTGGTTGGAGAACGAGGATCCTACATGCTGAGAGGTGCGGAATGAAAAATAACTCTAGAAAATTTGAATACTTCTATGCAAAAAAATAGCAACTGGTCATACTTTGCACCATATACAGCAGGTTAACTCAAAATGGATCATAGACCTAAATATAAAACCTAAAAAGATTTTTTTTTTAAAAAAGGTGTAGTGTATATGTGTGTTATTCAGAGATTTATGCATCTTCTGGTATAAATTCTTCGATTCAACTATCACTATTTCTTTATCTAAAAGGTCTGGTTATAAATTACTGTGGGCCTCTGACCTTCACAATTGAAAGGGTACAACTGAGCCACCTTCCTGCCTCCCAGTCTGTCTTCCACAGTGATGTATTAGCGGGTCTTCTAGTCATAAGTGACAAAAACGTAAGTGGCTTAAGCATAAAGAAAAATTATTGGCTCATGCAACTGAAAAGGCCATGTATACTATGGCTTCTAGCACATTCCAGTGTGAAACGCCAAAGAGTGTGAGATTGCTAAATTCAAACCTGGCCTTCCAGATATGTTTGTCAAGGTAGGAGGAGAAAAAAAAAAAAAAAAACACATTCTTAGCTTTATTCATACCTTTTGCACATGAAGCTTAGGGTCTCCAGTCATTTTTTAAAACTTTTAACTTTACTGTATTGTTTATTTTTCGGCTGTGCCAAGTGGCACGTAGGATCTTAGTTCCCTGGCCAGGGATTGAACCTGTGTCCCTGGCATTGGAAATGCCGGGTCTTGACCACTGGACTGCCAGGGAAGTCCCTGGGCCTCCATTTATACTCTTGTTCCAGGTCCAACAGATGAGCTGAACCTGGATGAGCGGCCCTTGGCCACTGCGGATGGCCCACGAGGGGCTGAGATGGCTCTGCACCACGCTGGCCGGGAGCTCGGAGGCAGGTGGCTTAACAGTGCTCTCTAAAATAGGACTCAAAAGAATGTCCAAGTCTCAGGGTTATTGTGAGAAGCAAGTGAGATAACGTGTGCAAAGGGGCTTTGAGAAATCTTATACAATGTCGGGAACTATTATTATTACTGGAAGTGATTAGAGGCGGACGTGGTTTCATCACCCTCCTGAGAGATGCTGCCTGAAACCCAGAGGATTCTGGGAAATGCCTGACCCAAGGTGAACAGAGAAGGGCTCTGTGCAGACGGGAGATAAAGCAATGGGCTTAACATGGCGGGAAATCTTAGGAGCTCCGTAAATATTTAGCTTGTCGACCAGATGTCAGCTGAGCTCTACCTGTGCTAGAAAGTTCTGGAAAAGGCAAACTGAGCGCCCCCGTATCTAGCCTGAACCTCTTAGAAAAACAGGGGGTCTTCTCTATGCTACTCTGTCCCTCATCCCTGGGAAATCTTGATCTAGACAGAGTCTCAGAGTTGTGTGCAGAGGTGCAAGGAAAACAGCGTAGGAGGAGGAGTGGGGAGGAAAAGAGGAGAGGAGAGGGTGGCCAGGGGAGCAGAGTGCAGACTCCTAGAGCTTTAGAGGGGGAGTCCACAGATCCTGACCAACCCCCCAGGAAGTGGAGGCTCAGAGAGGCCAAGCAACCTGCCCAAGTTCACACAGCTAAGCACGGGCCTCTGAAAAGAAAGAGAAGTCACTAAGGGAGAGTGGTCTGCAGCAAGTGAGGGGTGGGGGCAGTCAGAAGTCTGCAAAGCTACCCCAAAACTAACCCCAGCCACAGGGTCAGCCAAGCTGAGTGTGGGTGGGGCAGTAAGGAACTGGGAAGAAGCTAATGATTACTAAGTATCTGCTCCTTGCCACCCCCCCATGCTGGGCCTCTTTCTTACTGACTGAATATTGTCCTTGGATTATTCTTGGTCCACAAACTCAGGTAAATTTTTGCTGCGTTTTGCTAAGCACTTCCTTTTGGTCTCCTAGCCACATGCATGTCAGTGAACTGTAGGGAAAACCAGATTTAGTCCTTTTGGGTGCCCCCATCCAAGTCTTGTACCAATGTCCGGTGGCCGTGGATGGCTCAAGTCATGGGAGGCGGTTCTTACTGGTCCACAGTCCCCTTTTGATGAGACATCCAATTCCCACCCAGGCAGGAAGCCCTGGTCACTCATGCCATGATCAGGACACAAGACCTTTGGTAAGATTAGCCCGAACTTCCCAGGTGCGCTTTGCAGCCAACAGCTCTAATGGGCAGATGTTGGGGCACAGAATCTGGAGCCAGGCCACGTGGGTTCAGATCGTAGCTCCGCCACTTACTAGCTGTGCAAACTTGGCAACTGGCTTAAGCTCTAGCTATGGAATGGAGATAAAAAGTTATGGTGAGGAGTAAACAGGTGAAACCATTTAAGGCCTTAGGATAAGGCCTGGTGTAGAGGATGCACTCAGTAAATGACAGCTGGTACCAGCAAACGTCCCCCACCCCTTCTCTTTTCTTTTTCTTTGGCCTCAAAGGACCCTCTTGCCTCTCCTTATCTTCTGGGACACTTAGCAGTAGGCCATCCCACTGGGCTAGTAGTGATAAGAATACAGATCCAGGGACTTTTCTGGCAGTCTAGTGGCTAAGACTCGGAGCTTCCACGGCAGAGAGCGAGGGTTCAATTCCTGGTCAGAGAACCAAGATCCTATATGCCATGCAGCACAGCCAGAAAAGGAAAAAAGAAAGAAAAAAAAAGGAATAAGTGAACTTTGAAAAAAAACCAAGAGCCATTGGGAGGACCTCATGGCATTGGCATGATGCACGTGAAGGGTTTAGCACGGCGCTTCACGCACATTGCTACCATTTTCATATTTACTGGGATCACTGTTGTGATTCTGATAACCTCTGGGCTGTCACTCAGACCCACCTGCCCTAGGAGATGAGAAAGCACACAATGAAAGTCCAGGAGTAACTGAGTCTATGGGCTTCCCTGGTGGCTCAGTGGTAAAGAATCCACCTGCCAGTGCAGGAGATGCGGGTTTGATCCCTGGGCTGAGGAGATGCCCTGGAGAAGGAAATGGCAACCCAATCCAGTATTCTTGCCTGGGAAATTTCATGGACAGAGGAGCCTGGCGGGCTACAGTTCTTGGGGTCGCAAAAGAATCAGACACAACTTAGCGACTAAACGACAACAACTGAGTCTGTGACGCTGAGTGCCTGGTACAGAGGAGGTGCAAGAGGGAGGCAGGGTGGGGTGGGCGGCAGGGAAGAAGGATGGCGGAGGCTCCAACTCTCCTGGCCTTCCAGAGTTGGGCCCTGCCTGTGCTGGCTGCTGGCCACCCCCTTCTGGCCTTACCTCTTTTTAAAAAACATTTATTTATTTATTTGGCCACACTGGGTTGCAGTTGTGGCACGATCTTTGTTGCAGCCTGGGAGATCTAGGTCCCTGATCAGAGGTGGAACCCACCCGGGCGTCCTGCATTGGAAGCTCGGAGTCTTAGCCACTGGACCACCAGGGAAGTCCCTGGCCTTACCTCCTGCCAGTCTGGACCCTCCAACTAGCTTTCCTGGCCCCTGGCATCTATCTGGTCCTTTTCTCTCTATCCTCCCCTTGGCTTGCTGCTTCTCATTTGACCAGACCGTCTAAGACCTTGGCCAAACCTCTTCAGCCAAGCCAGATTCCAGGTCCTGGTGTTATTACCCCCATTTGACAAGTCAGGGAACCAGGCCAGTGAGGGGTCATGATTTCTTCTGGATCCCACTGTGAAGCAGGATCAGTCTCCCAAATTCTAACCCCGTGTTCCTTCCCCTTCCTGGCAAGAGAGGCTGCCTGGGTGGTGGGTGAATACCCAGATTCTAGACCGGTGAGTCTCAGCCGGGGATGGTATCACCCTCCAGAGAACATCTGGCTATGTCTGGAGATGTTCTGGTTGTCACAACGGGGGGACAGGGGTACCACTGGCATCTAGTGGGTGCAGACCAGGAATGCTACAATGCACAGAACGTCCTACAATGCGCAGAACAATCATCCACCCCCTACAAAGAGTTATCTGGCCCCAGATGACAATTTGGGCCCCAAAGCTGAGAAACTCTGATATGGATTCACGTGCAGCTTTAAACGTAGATCCATGATTTAACTCCCTGTTTCTCTAATGTAAAATGGTGATAATAACACCACCAAGCTTGTAGAATTTTGAGGGGGATGCATTGGAGAAGGAAATGGCAACCCACTCCAGTGTTCTTGCCTGGAGAGTCCCAGGGACGGGGGAGCCTGGTGGGCTGCCGTCTCTGGGGTCGCACGGAGTGGGACACGACTGCAGCGACTTGGCAGCAGCAGCAGCAGCAGATGACTGAATGCATGTAACAAGAAAGCCGGGTGGTTGGCGGTAGTGAGTTTTCTCTAATAAATGGGGCTGTGGGGTGAGGATGGGGGAACAGGGCACCGGGGGCTCATCTCCTAACAGCAGCCTGTAACTGAAGTCCAGGAAGTGCAAAGGAAGACCACCATCTCCCAAACCAAACCCAAGGGGCACACTTGTGTCTAATAGAATTTTGAGTTCCTCTCCACCGCCTGCCATCAGCATTTGAGAATTCAAATGTTAATTTAAAAGAAGAAACTGCATTACCTGTTCTCCACGCAGATCTGAGCTTCCATTTTAATTTGCCTTCATTATCTCTCTCTCTTATTAAGAACGGTAAATCTGTTTTGTGTTTTCATTATTCCATTAGCTGGAGGAAGCTCATCAGTAATGTGGGGGAGCTGCCAACATAAATCGCACAATTTTCATGCAGGCGATGCAATAATTGACTTAAATCGCTATTCTGTGGAGGCTGCAGCTCCCAATTAGAGAAAGCGGCGTGATTTAAAAACGAGTTACAATTGATTGGATTTCAGGGGAAACCAGGTTTGGAACGTGTTAATTGCATTCCACCTAAACACCAGGTCTAAATGAAGCAGCCAGAGATTTAGGGAAATAACAAAATCTTCTCTAGAAACGGCCCCAAATTGCTTAATAAGATAGGCGAGATCTGATTAAGATGGGGGGCTAATGGCCTGCTGTATTTGGGGGTGACAGGCTGAATTCTCATCTTAGAAACTACTCCGGAGAAGAAGTAACAGACCTCAATCTGTTGTATGGTCTGGCTGAGTTTCAGGGGCAAGTATCAGTGGCACCTCCTTTCCGTTAAAACTGAAGTCAGACGACGTGCTGTGCGTGCGTGCTAAGTCGCTTCAGTCGTGTCCAACTCTTTGCAACCCTATGGACCATAGCCCACCAGGCTCCTCTGTCCATGGGATTCTCCAGGCAAGAATACTGGAGTGGCTTGCCACGTCCTCCTCCAGGGGATCTTCCCAACCCAGGGATCGAACCCACGTCTCTCATGTCTCCTGCACTGGCAGGCAGATTCTTTACCACTAGTGCCACCTGGAGAGCCCAGACTATGTGCTACCTCTGCTCAAACCCAGCAGTGGCTTCCATCTCCTTCCGGGAAAATTTTAGTCCTTACAACGGTATGCCAGAAATTATACGATCCATCCCATAAACCCACCGACCTCCTCACTCGCCAGGGTGACCAGGGTCCTTCGTGGTCTGGCCCCTGCCTACGTCTCTGCTCTCATCTTATGGCTCGTTGTTTTGGCCTCCCACTCAGTCACCGAGAATTTCTGAAAGATCCCTGATGGTTCATGTTCCATGTGCCCCGTGCTCTTCCTGCCTCATTCACCTGGCTAATTCCCAGGCAGCCGGCAGAACTCACTTGGTTTGTGACCTCTTCTCCTTTAATCCTTCCTCTGAAAGTTCTAGCATCCAGGGAAGCAGTTGGCTTGAAATGGTCATTGAGTCGTCAACTTGAGAGAGCAAAGAGACATTTTGGCTGTAAATGGATTTTCTGAAAACCTGGAGAGGATGATTGTGGAGCACCTGTGACAGGCGGTCTCTGAACACAAGCATCTTTCCATCAGAGCACCTCCGCCTTCCATGGCCGGGCAGTCACCATCCTCCCCCAGTCACCAGGGAGAAACACCCAGGTCCCATCTCCTCCAGCTGTGCTGCCAAGCACATGCAAACGTGTGTCCTGGGTGAGCTGCACTGCCATGCACATGCAGACACGTGTGTCCTGGGCGAGCTGTGCTGCCATGCACATGCAGATACGTGTGTCCTGGGTGAGCTGCGCTCCCATGCGCATGCACATGCGTGTCCTATGCAGGGACTTGCTCGACTATACATTCTTAACAGGTGTCCTACTGTCCCAGGGGATAAGAATCGATTGCTGTGGGGCTGGAAATACAGAACTCTTAAAAGTTTGTGCTAAAATACACATGGCATCAATTTACCATTTCAACCATTTTGCAGCATATGGTTCAGTAGTATTAAGTCCATCACATTATTGTGCTACCACCATCACCATCCATCTCCCAGAACCCTTTTCATCTGGTGAAACTGAAACTCTATATCCATTAAACAGTAACTCCCCATTCGCCCTCCCCTCAGCCCCTACCAAGCACCCTTCTACTTTCTGTCTCTATGAATCTGACAGCTCTAGGTACCTCCTATGGGCTTCCTTGGTGGCTCAGAAATAGAGAATCCACCTGCAATGCAGCAGTTGCAGGAGACACAGGTTCGATCCCTGGGTGGGGAAGATCCCCAGGAGGAGGGCACGTCAACCCACTCCAGTATTCTTGCCTGGAGAATCCCATGGACAGAGGAGCCTGGCAAGCTACAATCCGTAGGATCGCAAAGAGTCAGACACGACTGACCACTTAGCACGCATGCACACAGGCACTTCCTATAAGTGGAATCATAAAGCGTTTGTCTTTTTGTGACTGGCTTCTTTCATTTCGCATAACATCTTCCAGGTTCATCCATGTTGTAACCTGTGTCCAAATTCCCTTCCTCTTTAAGGCTGAGCAGTATTCCATCATAGGTCTAGACCACATTTTGTTTATCTGTTCATCTGTCGATGGACACTTAAAACCCTTAACTCTGCTTATGTATAAAGCACAGCTATACCTACAGCACATAAACAGATACAGTACTCACAGTGTCCCTGTGGTATTAAAATTTGCTGGGGGTGGGCATTTAGGAAAAATGCCCCTAAAGGCTCCTTTGTGCTGTGCTGTGCTTAGTCGTTCAGTCATGTCTGACTCTTTGCGACCCCATGGACTGTAGCCCACCAGGCTCCTCTGTCCATGGAGATTCTCCAGGCACGAACACTGGAGTGGGTTGCCATGCCCTCCTCAAAAGCTCCTTAGGAAACGATAATAACTATTGACATTTGGCCCAGGTAATTCTCTGATGCGGACGACTGTCCTGTGCAGCGTAGGGCGCTTAGCAGCCTCCTTGTCCTCTACCCGTAGGATGCCAGTAGCGCGCCCCTAGGTGTGGCAACCAAATATGTCTCCAGGGACTTCCCTGGTGGTCCAATGGTTAAGCACCTGCCTTGTAACGCAGGGGACAGGGGTTCGATCCCCGGTGGGGGAACCAAGATTCCACATGCCTCAGAGCAACTAAGCCCTCCTCTGGCCACCACTGAAGCCCACGTGATCTGGAGCCCACGTGGCACAACTAGAGAGGCTGTGCCTGCAGGGAAAGGATCCCGCGTACTGCTGCAATCTAACTGCCTGACACAGCCGCATAAATAAGTAAAGACTTTAAATAATGTCTCCAGGCGTTGCCAAGGTGTCCCCTGGGCGCAGGGTTGTCCTGGTTGAGAATCCCTGCTCCGGGCTTTTGCCATGGGGCAGGATGCCCTGTCTAAGAGCATGCGCACTGTTACTTTCTTGGAGTGCTGCCACGTGGCTCTCCAAGGGGCTGTGCTCCAGCTCCCAGGGCCGAGCACGGCTGCTGGGAAAACAACCGCGTGGAGGAGCCTGGGCCCAAGCGTAAGGTGGCCAGAGGACAGAAGCCTCACCAAGTTCGGCAGAAAAAGCCGGGATTTCTCAGCCCCGAGTCCCTGAAGCTGCTGGGTCACATGTCCCAGCTGTGTGACCAAAGCCGGCCTGGGCCCTTGCCTTGTTCCTGGGTGTCAGGCTCCAGGGCACCTTGAAGGGACAAAGCTCAGGTGTTTGCGTCTAACAACACCCCACCACTCCTCCCCAGCCACTTTCTCACCCTTTCTGAGCACACCCGCCTGTCCACACCCCTGGGTTTTTGTGTACACTCATTCCTTTAGCTGGCAAAGCATTTGTTAAGCATCTCGTAGGTGCCAAGCACTGTGCTCAGCTCTGAGATATGATCGTGAATAAGACTGGCCAACTCCCCACCCCAGCCACACCCAAGAGCTTTCAGAAGCCTGTGAGCACTCAGACGGCTACAATCCCTCCCCTCCAGCGTGGGCAGTCCAAGAAGGAATTCTAGAGAAGGGATGTCCAAGCTGAAACCTCCAGCTTGCTTCCACACTGTCTGGATAACGGGGACAGTTCCAACAACAGCACCCCTGGTCGCCTACTTACCATCTGCTACCCCTTCTTTCTCCACCTGCCAGTGGTGGGGGTTCCCTGCTTGCTGAAGGAGAAGCCACCGTCTTTGGCGACTCCTAAAGTCACCCATTACCTACCTCTGTCCTCTCGTCTCTCCCAACTCATCTTCTGGCACCTTCTCTTCTTTTCAGCCACTCTGCTCTTTCAAACGCAGGAAGCATGGCTTCTGCTGAGGCGTCTCTGCAGGTCCTTTTTCAGGTCAGCTGTGATACGCCCCTTTCCTCACCTCCATCAGGCTGATGCTCAGCTGCCACCTTGTCATTCTCTCCACCATCATAATCTTTCTCACCAAGCCCCATCCAGGAGCACCGCTTCACTTTACATATTTACATATTTATCATAGCAATTAAATTCCAGAAGAGTCAGGATTTGTGGATCACATTCCCTGGTGTATTCCCAGTGTTTGCCATAGAGCCTGGCACAGACTAAGTGCTGAAGAAATGTGTCGAATCAATGAATTAATTACATGTCCTTCTCATAAAAGCTCAGTCAGTACCTCTCAAGATGTATGATGCACACGAATCACTTGGAGATCTTGTGAAAACAGTTTCTGGGGTGGAAACCCCCACCTGGGGTGGGGTCCCAGGTCCTGCATTTCTACGAGCTCCCAGGTGATGCTGTGCTGCTGGCCCTCTGCTTTGTGCAGCGAGAACTCATCCCATGGACGGAGGAGCCTGGTGGGCTGCAGTCCATGGGGTCTCGAAGAGTCGGACACAACTAATCGACTTCACTTTCACTTTTCACTTTCATGCATTGCAGAAGGAAATGGCAACCCACTCCAGTGTTCTTGCCTGGAGAATCCCAGGGATGGGGGAGCCTGGTGGGCTGCCGTCTATGGGATCGCACAGAGTTGGACACGACTGATGCGGCTTAGCAGCAGCTTTCATGGGCATTTCTGGTTTCTCTCCAGAGGCGTTTTTCTTGATACTCTAACCCTGGTGTACACAATGACTCCACTGTAGAGATGAAAACAAAAGCCAATATATGCCACAAAATTAGGAAGCAAATGCACCAAAATACTGCCAGTGGTTGACTATGAAAGAGAAGTGTGGGTGATTTTTTTCCAACCTCTCTGCTTCATTCATTGACAAATGTTTATTGAGCATCTACTAGGTGCCAGATACTATTACACGCACTGAAAAAGAAAACAGTGCTTAACAAGTTGCAAAAATTCTTAATGGATAGAGACAGACAGTAAACACCTGAGTAAGTAAAATACAGAGCAGGCTGGGGCTTGGCACGTACCTGGGAGAACCGAACAGAACTGGACAGGGGGACGAGAAGTGCTAGGTTGGGGATGGGGGTTTTGAGTTCAAGCAGGGTGATGGAAAGCCTCAGTGAGAAAAGGTGACAGCTGAACAAAGATGGGGAGGAGAGGAGGGACTGAGGATGTTTGGAGGAAGAAGGTTCCAAATGGAGGGAACAGCAAGTGCATAAAAACTTGCCGGGGGTTAGTGAGGCTAGAGCAGAGAGAAAAAGGGGTGGATGTTTGCTGTGCTTTCTGTGTTCTTTCTAATGAGAGCACAGAACTTGTATGATGGAAATGGTGGTGGTTTAGTTACTAAATCATGTCCAACTTTTGTGACCCCATGGACTATAGCCCACAAGGCTCCTCTGTCCGTGGGACTTTCCAGGCAAGAATACTGGACTGGGTCGATTTTCTAGACCCAAGGATTGAACCCATGTTTCCTGCATTGCAGGTGGATTCTTTATTGCTAAGCCACCAGGGAAGTCTCATCATGGAAATAAAAACCCTTTATTATCATTAAAGGAAGAGCAAAAGAGAAGGAGGGAAGCCATCTCCTCTTTTCTGGCCCTGGAAAGCTGATGGTTTTCTCCTCCTGATCAGTTCTGCATCGGCGCAGTGGATGACTTCCCGTGAGACCTGAGCATCCCGTCAAGTCTGTCCTTCCCTGGGTTATCACGTGGCCAGCACCGAATATGCCTGTGGTCTAAGAACTGTGGGAAGCACCCCCTCTTTCCCTCAACGCCCCCTGCCCCGTTTCCCATCGGTAGGAGGAGAAGCAGAGACCAGTGTGAGCAAACCACGCTGACCGCTTCACTCCCTCCAAGGGCACCTGGGAGTGATGCCAGCCCCGGGAAGAAATTGCCAATAAAGATCTGAGGTGCTGATAAGGAGGTGTCAATGCATTAACCTCCCCCAAAGGGAAGAAAACATTTTTTTCAATTACTGGTAGCGGGAAACAAAATAGTGAGAAATCACAAATGACAATCTTTTTAAGACAGCCCTGGGGCCACTTTCAGTTGACCCCATGCATTAACCTGGCGGGGAAATTTTTTACTCGAGGCTCCCTCCTGTGTCCTTAATAGCATAAAATAAAAAGATTTTAGATAAGATTTCATTCTGTGAATCAATTGGCAAACCACACTAGGCTTCCCGGGGCATTCTGGCCTCAATCTAATGGAAATTAGTATTTTTTAAATGAGAATATCGATACTGAATTGGATCCCATAGCAGAAAGTCTATACAGAGGATTTCATTTCAACTGGAAGTCTCCGGCTTCTTCTGAGCTTTGCTTAACCCAGTATCTGTCAGTGTCTCAAGTGAAGGATGAGAAAACAAAATCCGGAATCCTTGTTATTGTTAAGTTCTGGCTGCTCACTAGTTTTCCACACTGGTCTTTGTTCTGTTCCTCAAACTGACCGAGGACAGCCCCCGGCCCTGAGCGCTTACAGTTGCCTCTGCAAGGCTTTCTCCCATTGTCCTCCTCTGGCTTTCTCCTTCTCAGTCCTGAACTTCAAAAATCACCTGCTTGGGAAGCTGGGCTTAACCACAACCTTCTCCCATTATCCCCCCTCTCAGGTCCTTCATGACTTGTCGTCAAAGATAGTTACATTAAAATGCATTTAGTGTTTCTTTTTCTTCTGCAGAGATGGGGCACATAGATGGGCGGTCATCCTTGGGTATCCTTGGGGGACTGGTTCCAGGACTCGCTGTGGATACCAAAATCCCCAGATGCTTAAGTCCCAGAGTCAGTTCTCCATATCCACAGTTCCGCATCCACAGGTTCAACCACCTTTGGACGGTAGATTAGGTTTGCTCCCTGCGTTTGGCTGAACTTGCAGACGCGGAACCCGTGGGATATGGAGGGCTGACAGTGTTCATTTCAACCACCGTTTTCATGGTGGTCAGTTGTTCTAATCAATAATTCACTCTCTGTGGGTGATCCCCTAGCAAGGCATCAGAGAGACCACACTCCAGAGGCAATGACTTTGATGTTTGGTCAATACCAGAGACTTCACTAATTGATACAATGAACGTTAGACATAAATGGCAGTGGTGAAAGTCGTGGCTGATGATTAACAAAGTGGATGTTAGAATGTGTTCTCTTCAGTGACTTCAGTGCTACTCAAGGGAAGGAGGTGGCAGAAAATATTTTACAGCAGCTCCCTGCACTTGCACGAACAGGGTTTAATGATCTAGGGCTGTGCTGTCTGATACAATAGCTACAATTTCAACTTCATTGTAAACTAACCCAAGTTTAAATAAAATCGAAAATTCAGTTCAATTCAGTCACATCAGCTTGAATTTCAAGTGCTCAATAGCCATGTGGCTGGGGGCTGATGTCCTGGACAGAACCGATTCATTTATTGTAAGTGCTATTGGACAGAGCTGATCTAGGGAGTGGTACCCTTGGCTATCGTAGGTCAGATCCCTGAGTGACTTTGGTTCTGACCCCTGTGGATGTCAGACAAATCCTGCTGCTGGAATATTGCTGCCTTTGCCCCACTGTGAACCTTTTGTGCAAAGTGTTTTCTGAGCCTCAGAGAGGACAAGGATCCAGCAGTCCATTAAGCTTCCAGGTCGGCCTGTGAGGCTATTTTCTGCTGCCTGTTGATAAGTAACAATTTGTGTAAAATGGATGTGGTCTGAGATTTGCTTTCATCAAAACCAGGATGCCTGCTGTCAGCTGCTCCATTTATTCTCATAGTCAGTTGATAAAGATTTATTGAACACCTACTATGTGCCAGACACCTTTCTGGGTGCTGGAGGCACAGCAGAGAATCACAGTTAAGTCCTTCCTCTCATGCGGATTATATTTTGGGTACTGTGTGGGGTGGAATAGACAACAAGGAAACCTACAAATGAACACCATCTTGCTGGCTGGCAATAACATCTTGAGGACAATCCGACAGCGTGATGCTGTACACGCTGGCTTGGCAGGGCAGGTGTGGAGAGGGTATTTAGTGGGGCACATAGAGCATCACAGCAAAATTGCTCTTCTCCATGCTGGATTTCCTCCGTTTCCAGGCTCTCTGCTCTCCCCTGGACTCCCAGGCTCCCAGACATCCACTCTGGAAGGAAAGTGGAAGTTCCTTTACCCTGAAATGCACGTGTGCTAAGTTATTTCAGTCGTGTCCAACTCTGTGCGACCCCATGGACAGTAACCTGCCTCCGTGTAATCCTCCGTGTACGGGATTCTCTAGGCAAGAACACTGGAGTGGGTTGCCATGCCCTCCTCCAGGGGATCTTCCAGACCCAGGGATCGAACCTATGTCTCTTACATCTCGTGCATTGGCAGGCAGGTTACTTACCACCAGTGCCACCTGGGAAGCCCTGAGCTCTACCACTAACTTCCCGTTGTTTTAGGAAGGTCACTGATCCACCGATCCCTCAGTTTCCTATCTGTAAGTTGAAGGCATTAGGTCTGCTGATTTTCAAACCGTGAGCTGAAACCTATTAAATGAGTCACACAATCAAGTTGGGGGTTGGGACCATTATTTCAAAAATAGAAAATAGCAGAATGTGAATAGCTGAGCATGAGGAAGGGTCAGTGAGTTTCCTCTGACTTTCAGGTTCCTGTGAGCTGGAGCAGGTACTGGGTTACCATGTAGCTCTTTATCATGGGCTGCCGTCGAAGGAAGTGGAAAGCTCTGCACTAGATCACTTCCCAGGGCCTTTCGATTCTAGCAGACTAGGAATCTGAGTTCTTAACCCAGGGGACCAGACAATTTAGCAACATGCTCACAAGCAGAGTGGAAATTGAATCGGGGAGTGTGTTCTGAGCAGACATCGCCTACACTTTTATTACTCCCAATATGCCAAAATCACATTAAGGCCATGTTTAAAAACCAGTAATATTGCAGGAGGCTTGGTATTTCCTGGGGATCTGTTTCTACACTTCCACCCACCGTGGTCTGAAACTCCAAAATCCCTCTCCTGGGGGGACAGCCTCTCAGCCTCCCTTCCTCCCCTGCTTTCCCTCCATGAGTTCTTCCCATCGTCCTAAGTCACTCCCTCATTGATTCGGCCGTTCAGCACCTGTGTCTTGAGTGCTGCTATGGGACGAACACCGTTTTAGGTGCTGGGGATTCAGGTGGTGAAGAAAAAACCGGTGAGAGCCCATTCTCAAGGAGTTTGTGATCGAGGGACTTCCCTGGTGGTCCGGTGGTTAAGAATCCACCTTCCAATGCAGGGGATGAGGGTTCGATCCCTGGTCCGGGGTCTCAGATCCCACGTGCTGCAAGGCAACTAAGCCCGTGTGCCGCAACCAGGGAAGCTCACGAGCTGCGATTAGAGAAAGCTGCACGCCACAGTGAAGACCCAGCACAGCCCTGCCCCTCCCCACAAAAAAGGAATTTATGGTCACGTTTGGTGGGGAGGCATGGCTGGTGGAGGGCAAGACAAAGAAGACAGCGAAGCAATGATGACTTACGGGTGGTGATGGGCACTATGATAGAAATCAACTCCGTGATGGAGGCGAGGGTGACGGGCGGAGGCGAGGAGAGGGGAAGAGAGGCTGCTTCTAACACAGTGACCAGGGAAGACCCATTTAGGGAGCTGATGTTGGACCTGAAACTCGAATGACCAGAAAGAGTCAGGGGAGGGGGACAGTGTGGCAGGGAGAGGGGACAGAGAGTGCCCAGGCCCCAAAGTGACCCCTACTCCTCCTACCTGGCTCCCCGATTTCCCAGTTGCTTTGTGATGACCTCATGCACCTTCCAGTGTAGACAAGACCCATGGTAAGTCAATTTAAAGATGAAATGTAATGGCCCCGATCCCTCTCCTTCCCGTGGCCCTTGGAACTCTTAGCATATGTTATCTTGTTAATTCTTTCAGTGACCCTGGGAGGCGTCTATTGTTTTTCCCTATTTTTCAGGTGTAGAAACTGAGGCTCAGAGAGGACGTTGGATTTGCCCAAGATCATACAGTTTATATAGTGGTGGACCTGGGGTTGAAGCCAATTCAGTCCGATTTAGAAGTCCACTGAAGGGGTTTTCAGCTGGAACCTCTTTGACAAATCCCTAGTCTCCTCTTGCTGAATCCCCGTAGCTTTGGGTTTATCTCCTTTGCCTGTTCTGATTGATTTCTCGTGGTTGCTGGGAACTCACTGTTGACAAGAAATCTGAAGCTGCCTCTGAGTGCAACGTTCATTCACTCAAGAAAAATTTATTAGGCCCCTATTGTGTGCCAGACCCTGTTTTAAGCATTGAGGGATCCCTGGCAAACAGAACAGTCTTCACAGAGCTGGCATTCCAATGAAAAGACATAAGCAATAAATCCAATTAATGCGCTTCCCAGGTGGCGCTGTGGTAAAGAATCCTGCCTGCCAATGCAGGAGACACAAGAGACACGGGTTCGATCCCTGGGTCAGGAAGATCCCCTGGAGAAGGAAATGGCAACCCACTCCAGTATTCTTGCCTGGAAAATTCCACGGACAGAGGAGCCTGGCAGCCTGCAGTCCATGGGGCTGCAAATAGTCAGACACAAGTGAACAATTTAATTTCAGAAATCAAAATCTATGTTAGAAGGTGAGAAAGGAAGCAAGCATGGAAAGGAGAATGACTGTGGTTTTAAGTAAAAGAGTTAAACCTGATTCTTCCCATGTCCAGCTCCTTCTGAGTCTTTGAATGCCAGCTTTCCCCCGACCCCCAAAAAACCACACAAAGAAAAAGGCGGAACCTGTAGATTAAAAGATTTAAGGGGCAGGTTGTACGTGCGTGTGCTCAGTCATGTCTGACTCTTTGCAACTCCAGGACCGGCCACCAGGCTTCTCTGTCCATGGAATGTTCCAGGCAAGAATACTGGAACGGGTTGCCATTTCCTACCCTGGGGGATCTTCCTGATCCAAGAATTGAACCTGTGTCTCTTGAGTCATCTGCATGGTGGACAGATTCTTTACCACTACACCACCTGGGAAGCCCATGGCAGATTAGCCATTCACAGTATCTGTACCTTCTTTGGATGCTTGTTTGAACAAATAAACTGTAAAGCTAATTTAGACTATCAGGAATATTTTAACACTAGATTTAGGCTGACACTGTGGAATCATGGTGGAGAAGGAAATGGCAACCCACTCCAGTGTTCTTGCCTGGAGAATCCTGTGGACAGAGGAGCCTGGTGGGCTGCTGTCCATGGGGTCACACAGAGTCGGACACGACTGAAGCGACTTAGCAACAGCAGCATGGAATCATGGGTAATTTTTGCAGTCATGTTAATGGTCTCAAGGTGACATTTTTTAAAATTCTCATTCTGGTGATATTTACAAAATGTCCACAGGTAAAATGACGCGCCATCTGTGGTTTGCTTCAAAATCACCCAGTGCGGTGGGGTGGGGTGGGTCCATCAATGAGGGCAGATGGACCGGGAGCTGGGAGTCAGAGGGGTGGTCTTGGGGTCGATCTTACCATTTTCTCTACTTTTGTTTAGATTTTTAAGAAAATGTTTGTGTGTGTGTGCATTCAATCGTGCGATCCTACGGACTATAGCCGGCAAGTCTCCTCTGTCCATGGAATTTTCCAGGCAAGCTTACTGGTTAACCATTCCCTCCTCCAGGGGCTCTTCCTGACCCAGGGATGGCGAGTGTCCTTGGATCTCCTGCATTGGCAGGCGGATTCTTCAGCACTAGCGCCACTGGGAAAGGAAAGTCCTGCTCTGGATGAAGCTGCTCTCTGTCCACTCTCCCGACCAAGCTCCTTTCTTGCTGGGTGTCTGCGGTAGCCTCCTGGCTCCTCTCCTCCTGCTGCTCCCCCATCTCCAAGGGAAAAAAAGTGTAAAGAGCCTGTCACCCACTGTGCAGAAACCCCCAAGACATCCTGCTGGACCTCCCCTCCGTGGTCCTCCGGGGGACTCCCCTGGTCTGGCGGCTGCCCGCTCTCCTCTCTCCGCCCAGCCCCCAGCCGGTCACCCCCTTCCCAGCCTGGTCTCCGAATGTGCCCTGCATGCTCCTGGCGGAAGCACTTGTCTCATCCCTCCTTCCTTGCCAGCTGACTGCTTGTCATCTTCCAGGTCCCGGCTTGAAGGTCCCATCCTCGGAGTGGCAGTTCCTGGACCACCACCCCAGAGTCCCCATCACATCACCCTGGGGGTCCCCTCCTACCCCACCCCCCTGCACTGCTCCAGATATGAAGGGATCCCGGGTATCTCCTGTCTCCCTAGACCTTGGCCTCCACCCCTCACTGGGCACAAACACAGCCTGGCACGCAGTTGGCACTTAAAACCCAATTATCGGGTGGACGCCTGCACCCCTCCCCCTCCAATGCCGCCACTCAGAGACTACAGGTGGCACGGAGAGATTGTTAGACAGTTGGGAAAAAACTTCAGATGTGACCTTGGGTGGAAATCCAGGCCACAGAATCAAGCCTCTGGGGGTGATCACACCTGTGTTGAAAAACTAACGAAAGAGAAATCATAAACAACTTGGCTTAAGAAAAAGAAGAAAGTAGGATTTAAATTTTAGCTGCCCCTGGAGGTGGGACTAGGGGCAGTTTAAATTTCTTTGTTCTACTTTTTTTTTGTTTTGGCCGCGTTCTCTTTAAGGCACACCTATTCCTTTATAATGAAAAAGCTTTTTAAGCGGGAAAGGCAGCAAAGGACCTCTTGCGCCCTCTGCTGCTCACTATTGGATACTGCAGCGCAGCTCCCAAGATCTGCCCGAAGTGGCGCGTTTGGAGGTGCCTCATGGAAGTTTGGAAGCAGGTAAAACTGAATGAGAAGAGGGATCATGACAGACTTGGCCATCCTCTGAGAATCCTTCCAAATTTCCCAGTGCCTCCCCCGTCTGTGGTAGGTCCCTGGACTCCACCCTCCACTTCTCACCCCTCTCCCACCTCCCACCTCGACTGGAATGAGCCCCTCCTCCAAGCTCCTTCACATGCCATCACCCCAGTTCAGTTCAGTTCAGTTCAGTTGCTCAGTCGTGTCCGACTCGTTGCCACCCCAGGAACTGCAGCACACCAGGCCTCCTTGTCCATCACCAGCTCCCAGAGTTTACTCAAAGTCATGTCCATTGAGTTAGTGATGCCATCCAACCATCTCATCCACTGTCGTCCCCTTCTCCTCCCACCTTCAATCTTTCCCAGCATCAGGGTCTTTTCCAATGAGTCTGTTCTTCACATCAGGTGGCCAAAGTATTGGAGTTTCAGCTTCAGCATCAGTCCTTCCAATGAATATTCAGAACTGATTTCCTTTAGGATGAACTGGTTGGATCTCCTTGCAGTCCAAGGGACTCTCAAGAGTCTTCTCCAACACCACAGTTTAAAAGCATCAATTTTTTGGCGCTCAGCTTTCTTTATGGTCCAGCTTTCACAACCATACATGACTACTAGAAAAACCATAGCTTTGACTAGATGGACCTTTGTTGGCAAAGTAATGTCTCTGCTTTTCAATATGCTGTCTAGGTTGGTCATAGCTTTTCTTCCAAGGAGCAAGCATCATGTGATCTAATAGTGGGAGGGACAGGAGGGTAGCAGGGCAGGCTTTCTGGCCGAAACCTTGTCCCGACCCTTCCTTCCTGTGTGTCACTGAACATATTACATAATTGCTCTGGACCTCAGCCAGCTCATCCATACAATGGGATCGTGAGAAATCAGGGTTGTTTGGCCTCAGCCCTGTTGACATTCTGGGCCGGGTAATTCTCTCTGAGAGAGCTGTCCTGTGCACTGTAAGAAGTTTAGCAGCATCCCTGGCTTCTACTCAGTAGATGCCAGCAACACTCCACCCAAAGATCACAGCAACCCAAAGGTTTCTGGACAGTGACCAATGCCTCCTGGGGGCATGGATGCCCCCCAGTTGAGAACCACTGCACTCTTGGTTTCTATTATTACCCCCAACACCTTGCTACAGTTTTCTTCTGTTGAAAGGGGCTCAGAAAATATCAACATGAGTTCCTAAAGAATAACCGGGGAGGACTTGCGTGGACAGAGGAGCCTGGCAGGCTACAGTCCATGGGATCATAAAGAGCTGGACATGACTGAGCAACTAAACAACAAGAACAAAAACCCTGGTGGTCCAGTGGTTAAGGCTCCATGCTGCCAGTGCTGGGGGCGTGGGTTTGATCCCTGGTCAGGGAACAAGACCCCCACATGCTGTATGGTGCAGCCAAAAGATTTTTTTTATTAATTGTTAAAAAAAGAACAATTTGGGGATTATCTGCTCTGTTAAGAAAAAGAAGTTGAAAAGCAGATAAGACGCCCTCCTCCCTCCTGCCTCCCACCCCAGTTGGCTGCTGCCCATGCGAGGTGAGCTCACATCCCTGGTCCCCTAGAGACATCCCCTGCCCCTGCCTGAGCGGGCCCCAGGCTGCCGAGGTGGGCCGGGCCTCCCAGGCCCACTTCGTGCTGGGCCTGTTGTGCTTGGCGTGGTCCGCAGGCCTCCACGGCAAAGAGCACATATCCAATTAACCTAGAAAAACAATAGCAGAAAGGGTCAGAGTTATTGTGGAGAAAGAAAAGTGGTGAAAAGAATCTGGCAAACAGGTCCCCGGTGGGTGTGGGTGAATGAGGGAGGCCAAAGAGGCTGGCTGAGCTGGGAGAATCCCCAGAGGTGTGGAGGCGTCCGTGTCCCCCCCCTACAGGGGCCGGGGACAGCTAGCAAAACAAAAACTCGCTCTGTTCCCTGGCCCGTGGGCCTCCCATTCTCCAGTGTGGGGGCAAGAAAAATACAGTGGGATCCAAGTCTCCCTGGGTTCCTCCCGGGCTGGAGCAGAGAGAGCCACAAGATTGGCTCAGAAAGTGCTCAAAGGTTGGGGAGTCCAGTTAGGGGTCAAGGCGGGGGATTCTTTACCTCCTCACTTCCTGGGGAGAGAAGCTCTTCCTATCCCCAAAGCCTGAACCTCAGAAAATCAGAAATTAGAGTAGAGGAAGGTTTTCACTGCCTGCTCTGCTCCACCCTGCCCCTGGGGAGGGTGGTCTCGATTAGTGACCTTCTCATGTTGAGTGCGGATTAAGGGCTGGGCCAGCTTCCCTGATGGCTCACATGATAAAGAGTCTGCCTGCAATGCAGGAAACCGGTTTCGATCCCTGGGTCAGGAAGATCTCCTGGAGAAGGAAATGGCAACCCGCTCCAGTATTCTTGCCTGGAGAATCCCAGGGACAGAAGAGCCGGGCAAGCCCCAGTCCATGGGGTCACAAACAGTCAGACACCGCTAAGCGACTAACATTTAAGGGCCACGCACTGTGCCAAATGCCTTACAAAGTTATCCCATTAAATCCTGACAACTATGCAGTGTGTGTAACTGCTGCTAGTCATCCATTTATTGTACTCAGCAAATATCAATAAGCCGCTAGTCATCCATTTATTCTATTCAGCAAATATCAGTATTTGTTGGGCACCTACTGTGTGCCAGGTTCCATGCTTGGAAGCAGAGATACAACAGTGAGAAGAAAACAGATATGGAGGGTGGGAAGGGGGATGTGAGGAAGGCTCAAGAGGGAGGGGATATACATTATACACTTATGGCTGAGTCGCGTAGTTGTATGGCAGAAACCCACAACAGTGCAAAGCGATTATCCTCCATTTGGGGCTCCCCAGGTGGTGCTAGTGGTAAAGAACCCGCCTGCCAATTCAGGAGACATAAGAGAAGCAGGTTCAATCCCTGGTTGGGAAGATCCCTTGGAAGAGAGCACGGCAATCCACTCTGAGCTTGTTAGATACGCAGTTCTCAGGTTCTGCCAAAGAAGCATTTGGTAGGTGCCTCACGGAGTTCACATAAGCCCTGTATCATCAGATGTGCTTTTGGCTGCAAGTAATCGATCATCTAGAAGAGGTTTGAACTGTATTTTCTAGAAAGTGCATCGAATTAAATGGTTCCAAGTTTGGTTCACTCAGCCTCAATTATGTCAAACAGAAGGGTGGGGATCCCTGCATCCCCCTGGGCTTTGCTTTGTGGTTGCAAGATGGCTGCTGCAAGTCTAGACATTCTGACTATGTTCAAAGGTAGGAGGAGAGGCAGAAGGAGAAGTTTCTCAAGGGTCTGTCTGTCTCTTATTAAACAGGAAAATCTCTCCCAGAAGCCTCCAGGAGACATGCACTTACTTCTCATTGGCCGGAGTCAGGGCATCAGTCCACCTGGAAACCAATCACTGGCAAAGGGGAATGATTTACATCAATAACAGTTGTCCTCCTGGGACTGGGGACGGAGCATCTCTCCCTTGAGCTCACTGCCATCTGCTCTGTGCTGGAACAAAGTGGGAGTTCGCTCAGTCAGGAGGAAGGGAGGACAGCAGTCTCTCTGTTGCAGGTCCTAGCATCAGCTTTTACATGTGATCTTCAAATAAAATTGTACCCAAGTCACAGAGCGATACCACCAGAACTGAAGGCAGAAGAGACCATAGAAAATCATTAAACTTGGGTCCCACTATCAGACCACATGAATTACTTATTTAAAATGCATCCCACCATCTCTGTCTCTGCCTAGTCCTGTTAGGTTGCCCTGCGTGTGTGTGTGTGTGTGTGTGTGTGTGTGTGTGTTTTAAAATCTAACCTCGTAAAAGTGACTTCGATTTTGGTAACTCCATTTGGGGCTTTATCTTTTCTTTCTCTCTCTCTTTTTTTCTTTACAACTTTTCACTACAGAGAGAACTAGTTCAGGCTTCTTTTGATCTCTAGGAGTCCCTGCTTGATCCTCGAAACAGCCCTGCAAGGTGGGATTTACCGTCCCCATCACATAGATGAGAACACTGAGACCCAAGAGCACAAAGACTCCCTTGCTCAGTCTGGCTTCTCCAGCTCTCCTCCCCACCCTCTCAGGGAGTGGACCCTCACCCTGACAGGGTTGGCTGACAGGACCAAGATGGTGCCAAGAATCGCCCTCCTCACTTACAGGAGACCCCTAGGGTGTTTTCCCCCCCACCACTGTGTTCTTAAAGTTAGAGCCTCCAAGGGTCACAGCTATGAAAACTCTTCTTTATTAGGTGCTTGGCGCGCCCTCGTGTGTCTCTATGGTGTAATAACACTGTAGGAGGTTCAAACAGTACATCTTTAAAAATTGCAACAATAGTTATAATGACTGCTGTGCCGAGCAGTGTACCAGTGATTTAAATGCACCATAAGTTTTACATGACTATGGTAAAAGGAAAAAAATTTGTTCGATACAAAAAGATAGACAGTGAAAAGTTATCTGCCTCTCACTCCCATCCTCCATGATGTAAAAAAGTGCCCCCCTCATGTTGTGTGACAGTGCAGTCTGCCCAGCTTTGCACTGGAGCCCTGATGTGCAAATGTACCTGTGGGAAAATTCTTAGACATACAATTGCGTGTGTATGTGGTCCTTCTCGGGCTTCCCTGATGGCTCAAGAGTAAAGAATCCACCTGCGATGCAGGAGCTGCAGGATACGAAGCTTTGATCCCTGGGTCTGGAAGATCCCCTGCAGGAGGGCATGGCAAACCACTCCAGTGTTCTTGCCTGGAGAATCCCATGAACAGAGGAGCCTGGTAGGCTACAGTCCACGGGGTCACAAAGAGTCGGACACGACTGAAGCAACCTAGCACGCAGACACACTCGTGGTCCTTCCCGGGGCGATTTGCACCGCTTTGAATCGGCACTGGCACCAGGTGCGGAGACAGGCATTTTCCCTATTATTTCCTTCACTTGACAAACTACTCCTGAGCACCTACTGGATGTATGGCTTTGTGTTGCTGCTGCTGCTAAGTCACTTCAGTCATGTCCGACTCTGTGCAACGCCACAGACGGCAGCCCACCAGGCTCCCCCGCCCCTGGGATTCTCCAGGCAAGAACACTGAAGTGGGTTGCCATTTCCTTCTCCAATGCATGACAGTGAAACGTGAAAGGGAAGTCGCTCAGTCATGTCTGACTCTTCGCAACCCCATGGACTGCAGCCTCCCAGGCTCCTCCTTCCATGGGATTTTCCAGGCAAGAGTACTGGAGTGGGGTGCCATGGCCTTCTCCAATGGCTTTGCGTTAAGTCCCATGAAAAACTCCAGGCTGACTCGGACTCACTGAGTCACATGGGCATAATCTAAAGGCTCTCCCAGGGCAGAGAGCCTGCTGCCTACCCCGCCTCAATCGATGGCCTTGGTCAACTGCCTGGGGATGGCACAACCTGTGCCCTGCACCTCCAGAAGCTCCCTCCTGAAATGTGATCCAATAAGCAGCCTCACAGAGCAGTCAGTGAAACCTTATGGGAAAGTTCATGGGGTCCAGACCCAGCTCTGACATCCCAGTGTGCGACATCAGGCAAGCTTCGTGTCCTTGCTGACACTTGCATTTCCTTACTGATAAAATATGGATAATAATACTTAACTTGGTTCAGGGTAGGGGGGCGGTTGTCAGGGAAATCCACGTGCTTCAGAAATACTTGTTTTTAAAAAAATAATTTTATTTATCTATTTTTGCCTGTGTGGGCTTCTTATTGTGGTGGCTTCTCGTTGCAGAGCATTGGCTGTGGGGTGCATGGACTTCAACAGTTCTGGCCACAGGCTCAGTAGTAGCGGCTCCCGGGTTCTGGAACACAGGTTCAGTAGTTGTGGCACACGGGCTCAGTTGCTCCGTGGCATGTGGGATCTTCCTGACCAGGGATTGAACCATGTCTCCTGCATTGGCAGGTGAATTCTTTACCACTTGAGCCACCAGGGAAGCCCAGAAATACTCGCTGAATGAATGAATTGATGAAATTCTTGCTGTGAGTTATGCTAAGGAGACGTTTAAGATTGGGCATGTCTCAGATTAAATGCTTAATCCTTTCCCCTCCTGGGAGACAGTTGCTCCTCTTTCTGTATCAGTCAGGTCTCTTGATTGCAAGGGAAGAAAAAAAAAATAAGGTGAACGGGTTTAAAAGAACAAAAGGAGATTCATGAGTGGGTCTGAATTTGGATGTGAGATGCTCAAACAATGTCATTAGAAATCTATTTCTCTCCTTATCGTCACCCTGCCACGTTATGTCTTGGCCTCATCCTCAACCAGGCTCTCCTTGCTGGCGGCTCCTTACCTACAGAAAAGTCAGAGTGATGTGGGGGAACCACCTGGAAGTTTGCCCTGAGTCTCCTGGACACACCCAGGCCTCCAACAGTTTACAAATTTCAGATAGTGGCCGCTCAGCCTTCATAGAAATGGATTACTTCGAGCAACAGCAGGAAGTGGCTCAAGTGGGTCAAAGGTGTGGATTTTCCCCAGGACTGGTTCTGAACCCCACAGAAGCCTGAGATCACTTGGGTTCTCAGTGGCAGGACCACCTGGAAAGGTGAGAGATCCAAGGGCAGGGACTGGACCACGGAACGCCAAGGATCTGCCTCCAAGGAAGTGCATTCACAGGCGGGGGAATGGCCAAGAAACCCCACGCACGCACACACGCACACCCCACTGCAAACCACTGCCAACACCCGCTGAGTCCAGAAGGCACAACACCGTGTCCTAAGAGTGCCAGCCAGGTAAGGCCTTTTTTGCCTCTCGCATCTTTGGTGTCTGGTGGAGGTGGGGAAGGGGAAGATGTAACATGAATGAAATTGGGAATTTTGACATGACATGTTAATTACTGATTTTAGACTGTCACTTAGCATCCCAGGTGGCACTAGAGTGGTTAGGAATCTGCCTGCTAATGCAGGAGAGAGACACAAGAGACACGGGTCTGATTCCTGGGTCAGAAAGGTCCCCTGGAGTAGGAAATGGGAACCCACTTCAGTATTCTTGCCTGGAAAATTCCATGGGTAGAGGAGCCTGGCAGGCTACGGTCCATGAGGTGGCAAAGAGTCGGACATGACTGAATGACTGAGCACACACAGACCATTACACTTGGAAATAACTGGAAGGTGTTTTATTGTTCTTATATTGTTATTTATCATTATCTAAGGGTGAGCGGAAAAGCTGTGGAGTCTGTGGGATAGATCACACGAGGCCAGGTAAAGAACCTTCCCACTCATTGTGTTTGAGTGCCTGGCGGGAGAGGAAATAGGGTTGGTGATTGCACCTGCTGGCTTCCTCACTTTCAACGTACGCGAATGTGTCTGCCCCAGGAGCAAGTTCAAAGAGACAGTGATGGCAGGCAGGATCACTATATGGAATGGAGCTTCAGATCAGGTATGAGAGAGGGTGACTCTGGAAGGCTGGAAGTCGCAGGTGCTAACATGGGGGTCACATTGTAAATATCTTCAGAAACGGAGCCACAATGGCATTCGAGAATTTAGAATGGCCGTTGGTACTTTTATGGGCTTCCCAGGCGGTCAGTGGTAATGAATCCGCCCGCCTGCCAAAGCTGGAGATGTAGGTTTGACTCCTGTTTGGGGAAGATCCCCTGGAGAAGGCAACAGCAGCTCACTCCAGTACTCTTGCCTGGGAAATTCCATGGACAGAGGAGGCTGGCGGGCTACAGTCCATAGGGTTGCAAAGAATTGGACATGACTGAGCATGCACATTGGTGCTTTAAATGCTGTTCAGATCTGGAGATATTGGTAAGGAGGGCAGTGAAGAGTTGATTTGGAGCAAAAATTCTACCTCCTGCCAAGAGCTACCTGAACTGGTTCCAAGTGTCAAGGATGTAGTGAGCACTTATTTTGTGCCCAGCGTTGTGCCAGATGTATTTCAGGGAGAAGGCAGTGAAAGCTGGCGTCCAAAGGCAGGACGGCTGCCAAATTCCCCCCACCTCGGGAGTTGACATCTGATTGAGCGATGACCTCAGAGCGAGCTTTCTGGATCGTATCTCAGTGACCACCGACCTCGCCTGTCAAACCTGGAGATGTAGGATGGCATCGGATCCCAAATCTGGAAGAACTTAGCAACTTCACAGTGCCAGATCCAGGGGGAAAATATGCTCACAGAGAAACCAGAAAAGCAGAGGATGGTGGGGGGAAGAAGGAAAATGAGAACACTCTGTTTCCACTGGCAAAAATCAGTCTTTGCCAGGAAAACTGGAATGCTGACTTGGTATGCACATAATTTGATTTTCTATACTTTTCGATGTAAAGGAAAAGCCAGACAGTGAAACTGCTGATACAGTTTTTAACACCGGTGAAGGCAATATGTACATAAACTCAGCCTCATGTCAATGCCCGATGGTCTACAAAGGTATATGCCAGCTCGTTTTAGATAGAGTACAGTCTAAGTGATGTGGAGGTGTCTATCAGAGTGTTGTCTGTCTCCATTTTAAACTAGCTATCGTCATAAGTAACAGGTTCAGTGACCATACACCAACATGTGGTTAGTAACTGGCAGGGCCTGTGCAGTTTTATTTTTGAACTTTAGATTTTTCAGTGCTTTGAGATTTTCCTAATGTAAAAATTTATTTTTCAATGATTTTTTTTTAAACCTAACTAGTCCCTTCATTGGAGGAGGCAATGGCACCCCACTCCAGTACTCTTGCCTGGAAAAATCCCACGGACAGAGGAGCCTGGTGGGCTGCAGTCCATGGGGTCGCAAAGAGTCGGACACGACTGAGCGACTTCATTTTCACTTTTCATTTTCATGCATTGCAGAAGGAAATGGCAACCCACTCCAGAATTCTTGACTGGAGAATCCCAGGGATGGGGGAGCCTGGTGGGCTGCCGTCTATGGGGTCACAGAGTCGGACACGACTGAAGCGACTTAGCAGCAGCAGCAGCAGCAGCAGTCCCTTCATTATTGAAACAAGACATGCGTACCTGAACTTACATGAATATATTGAAGACATGGAGCTTAAAAGGCTCAAATCAGAGAGTAGCTATCTTTCCAACACTCCCAGGCCCCACATCCGTGAGATAACAACTGTTAAAATTTTGTCTCCTTCCTTCCCTTCGTCCCTGCCCACCTTCCTTCCTTTAAGGTTGTTACCATAAAACTATACCAGGGATGAAATGCTAGGTGGCTCCGCAGCCAACTGTGGGTTAAAAGCCACATCTGCAGAGAATGGCTGCTACCCTTTGCCACCTGCTGGCTAGACTTCAGAGTGCAAGTGTGAAAACTGCCCAAATTTCAAAAGCTGGTACTGACTCAAAAAAGTTAAAAGCAATGGTTGGGCCAAATAGAATACACTTTAGGACCTGTTTTTAGAGCACTGAGACCTCTTCTTTAAAAAAAGAAACACAGAGTGCTTTTCTTAAATTATCAGTCCTAGACAATGTCTGGTGATGAGAGAGATGAGGAATTTTGGTCATCTGCATTCCTTCCACTGCTGCTTTCTTTCCTTTTACTCCCTTGTTTTTATTAGTGATATTATTGCTTATATTATTATTCTACCAGTGTGACCTTTATGACTTTAAATATTTATACTCCATTAAAAAATTTATATCAACTTTTTATAACACCTATGATATAAGAGGAAGAAAGCATTTTTCTTTAAGTCTCTGGTACTAACAAATACCCTTTATTCTGTATCTGCCACACTCTAGGCACTTTACATTCACTTATCCATCGCTCATTCATTCATTCATTCCTTCATTCATTCATGTGATAAATACTGAGTGTCCACTTATGAGTTGTTCTAGACACGAAGTACAGAGGTAAGCAGTCAAAATACCCTGCCTTTGTGGCACATATATTCTCACAGGGCATATGGATAATAAACGAACAAATAAATGAGCTACAGTCTGTTGGAGACTGGAAAGGGCCAAGGAGAAGCGAGGATGTAGGGAAGGGAGAATGTGAAGTGTCAGTGTGTGCGTGTCCGTGTGAGTGTGCAAGTTTAGCTGTGTGTACACACGTGTGGTGTGCGTGTGCATTTGCACATGCGAGTGTGCAATTTTAGCTGTGGTAGCCAGCGAAGGCCTTCCGGAGAAGGCAGCTTTGGAATAACAGATGGAAGGAAGCAAGGAGTTGAGCAGTCCAGGTATCTGTTGTGTGCACGTTCCTACCACAGGGCACAGAGGAGCCAAGAATGGAAGGCGGGGTTGGTCAGATGAGTTGGAAGCGATGGAAAAAAGATGAGGTCTGAGAGGAAAGGGTGGGCACCGCACAGAGGGCCTGGGAGGTGGTGGTCAGCGCTCTGCTGAGTAAGAGGAGGAATCGTGGGGCGATTGGATCAGAAGGGTGGCATGGACTGACAGGTTTAGAAAGGTTCCTTCTGGCCACTGCGTGGAGGACAGACGAGAAGGCAGGAACAGAAGGTAGAAGGCCGGTGTTGCACTATTGCAATCTTCCTGGTGAGAGGTGGGGGTGAGGTGGCGATGGTGATGGAGGAGGTGATCAGAAAGATGGGATTCTGTCAGGAGGCACTGACAGACTGGATGTGACAGAGAAAAAGAGGAGTCAAGGATGCCTCCAAGGTCTTAATCTGAACAATTCGAAGGATGAAGTTGCCGTTTATCTCTCTTCCTAAGTTGCTTCATCTGTCATCAGAAATAAGAGGTTAGATGGATGTACACCAAGGTGTTAGTGATTTGGGGCTTCCTAGGTGGCGCTAGTGGTAAAGAACCCACCTGCCAATGCAAGAGACATAAGAGGCACAGGTTCAATCCCTGGGTGGGCACGATCCCCTGAAAGAGGGCATGGCAACCCACTCCAGTATCCTTGCCTGGAGAATCCCCATGGACAGAGGAGCCTGGCAGGCTACAGTCCGTAGGGTCGCAGAGAGTCAGACACGACTGACGTGACCACGCCTGGACACACATTAGTGATTATGTTTTAGTAGTAGGGCTTGGGTGGGTTTTATTTTTCTTGATGTTTCAGTATTTTGTATTTGTGCAAGCAAAGACTGTATTACTATTATTACTGCCGTCATTATTATTTTTTTATTTTAGGGCTTTCAGTCATGACAATTGTATACCCTGTGGGTGAGGTTAAAAGCACTTACTATCTGGGTGGATTCTGTATTAGTCACTATTTGCTGTGTGATAATCAATTCCATAATCACAAGTTAGCACTCACTTTCAGACTTGTGAGTTGGCTGGCACAGCCCCACCACAGGCTACAGGTCAGCTTCAGGACTGTACCAGATTTCTCCTTCTGGGGCCCAGACTAGATGGGCTGGGGTACCCTGTTGTTACGGTAGATGTAGAAAGTTCCCCAAGGAGAGAGAGGAGACACCCACTGCCTCTTAATGTCAAGGCTGGGAACTGATACCTTGTAGCTTCAGCCCACATCCTATTGGCCAGAGCAAGTCACATGGCCAAAGTCAACATCCATGGTAGTTTCCAGAGCTTGGCTGCTGTGAATAATACTACAGTGAACCTGGTATGCAGATAACTCTTTGGGATACTGATTTCAGTTTCTTCAAACATGTACCTAGGAGTGGGTGCTCACGCGATAGATCTCCTTTCAACTTTCTGAGAATCCACCACACTGATTTCTATCGTGGCTGCAACAGTTTGCAATCCTCACCAATGGAGCAGGTTCCCTTTCCTCTACATGCTCGCTGACGTTTGTCATCTCTTCTTTTTTATTATGCTCATCCTCACCCGTGTGGTCTTATTGTGGTTTTGATAGTGGTTTTGCCATGTACCTGTTGGCCATTTGTATGTGTTTGGAAGAAAATGTCTATTCAGGTCCAGAACCCAGTTTTAAATTCGATTATGTGCTTTTTTGCTATTGAGTTCCTTATATACTTTGGAGATTAACTCCTTATCAGATTTAGAGTTTGCAGGTATTTTCTTCCATTCTGTCCGTTGCCCTTTCCACTCACTGAGCATTTCCTTTGCTGTGTCGGAGCATTTGGAGGGTGAGTGTGAGGCTTTGAGTTCCTGGGCTTCCAGTGAAACCTGCTTGTCAGGCTGGCTGACATGTGCATTTTCTGCCCACGTGCAGCAGGTGTGTACATTAATCCAGTATCAACATGGCTAATCTATAAGACGGTGTTTGCAGGGATTCATCCTAAGGCTGGGATGTGGGATCTAGATTCGACAAGAAGGACAATGAAGCCCATGAACCTCTTGATGGGTTCTGGAAGAGCACTGGAGTCAGGGATCAGCATTTAGAGATCAGAGATGTCAGTGAGGTCAGAGAGTTATTGCCAGGGGGAGCATTCAAGCACTAGGAGAAGTGTTAGCACATGGTGGCCAGGAAGTGGGATGTTTGATATAAAACATTAAGACTGAGTAGGGCTTGAGGCTGACCAGGTTTGGGGTGGAACAGGAGGCTGATGGAATGGCAGGTACAGGGACCCAGAGAGGCCACGCTGAGGTGTCATCCAAGAGAACGCTAGAGCTGGAGAGGATCAGTCATCTTCCTTGTAAGCCTTGGTTTCCTTATCCACAAAGGAGGAGTGGAGATTCCCCTCCCAAGTCTCATGACCCATGACCTCAGGCACGGGCTGTGATGGGTTTCACTTCTTGTCCCATGAATGAGCAGCCCCTCAAAGCATCAGGGAGATAGAGGGTGGATGTACACAGCCTTCTCCTCTGCTGGAGGACCCATCCCCTCATCCCTCCAGTCCTCCTTGAAGGTCACTTGCTGTGGGGACCTTGCTCTTGTCTCCATGGTTCCAGGCTGACACTGCCAATGCTCCTCTCCAGCAGGGTCTGATTAGGGAGTAACTGAGGCACCCTGTCTCTTTCTTGGTGCTTAAGCTTTCCTTGATCGTTTCACTCTAGTGCTACACCAACCAAAGACTGGGAAGCATTAGTGCCCATGGCATTGGAAATGGTTTTCGGTGGTTCACAAACATGTAAATGTGCTGAATCACACCACTGTTCTTTCAATCCAGACACAGTCTTAGGATGGTGCTACTATGTCATGAACACCTCTCTCACTTGCTAAGCCCCCCTTTTCAACACAGAGGAGGCCTTAAGCTCAAAGCCATCGGTTGTTGACAGTATTGCAAAAGAATCAAATCCAGTGGAACCGGATTATTTCCATAGTATTTTTGTGGTTTCTATTTCTGTAACTGACATTCTTTTTTTTTTTTGTATTCACCAACATCACCCACAAAGGGTATTTTATACCATTAAGTCTGATCATGCCATACCATTGTCAAAGTTCTCCAGTGGCTCCTCAGAACACTTAGAAAGTCGGAAACTTGTTTTCTGGAAGTTCCTTCATGATCTAACCCCTGCTGACCTCTTCCTCATCTTCTGCCATCACTCTACCCTTCACTCACTCCTCCTTCGCATTCCTCCAAGACGGAATCTCAGTCTGACCTCAGGGCCTTTGCACATGCAATGCATCCCCTGCCTGATCTATGAGTTTATGACCCTGATCAAAACAGAGGAGAACCCACCCTAAGACTGGAAAAGTATCCCCTTAGGCTGAGAGGAAAGGAGAACTCAGAAGGTTGGGGGCTCCTGCAGAGAAAATTAGGTCTGAAGGAGTCAAAACAACAGCTGTAAGCAATGGTGGCTGGGTAAATGCTGCTAGTGGACTGGTAATAGTTGCTCTTTAGGGGAAAAAAACAATGTGTGTATGTAAATTTTACTGGGATAAAGGATGTACTGTTGCACAAACCTGACAAATTTACAAATAATAATAAACACTTCATTGTAAATACTCTTTGTTGTAAACTCCAGCTAGCTAATTCTCTCAGAAATGTTTTCACTGATTTTCCTGTCAAACTCTGGATTCCAAAACCAACTGTCACTGCAATTTAGCCATGATTTCACAAAATCAGACCATGAAGAAATGCGTGGCAGCAACACGGCTCGGTAAGGAAGGTGCTCACACCGCCGAAGCATGTGTGCAGCTGTGACACGAATTCCAGGTGAAATGTTTGCTCATGTGAACGAGTAAGATGGAAGGAAAACAAGGAAGGTGTGTGTTCAGACTCCTTCACTGGTGACATGAGTCACCTGTTGGCTGAACTGGATAATAATCCCTCCATTTTTTTGTGCCATTCACAATGTATCGACTACAGACACGACAAAGTGTTAAGTTTAATTTACATTATTAACATTTTATCAATCACATTGTTGAGACTGGAAAATCAACAAAACAATACATCAAGCCCTGATCTGTCATGTTCCTCAGTCTCTCTGATGCAAAGACACTCCCTGCAGACGTTTCAAGTGACCAGCATGACATCACTGAATGCAGAATCGGCAAGGGGTGGGCAGTGCCCCTCCCCCATGCTCCTCTTGTGATACAATAGCTGTAAATCACCTTAAGAGCACAGACAAAAGCAAAATGCAGTAAAATGAGGAAGTGATGAGCTTAGAGTATAATTACCTTGGTTTTTAAGATAATTTATTTAAGTATAAATTTAAATAATTTAATTTTTTAGCAACTGTGTTTAATAATGAGCTTGCAAGAGTCTGAAAATTTAACAATCAGCTTTCACAAGCCAGCATAAGCCAGCTCCAGTGCTCTAAAGGAAGTATCTAGAAATGGGAGGAGAGGAGGACTCGGGAAGGGCCAGAGTCCTGTGGGGTGGAGCTATTTGCTCTGTCCCATTTGACTCGACCCTTGTGGCCTGGGGCAGTGGGGAGTGACCCTTTACAATGTCCCAAAGGTAGGGACCTAGGTATTGAGGGTAAAGAGAAATCCCATTCACCCTGACCAGCTGAATGGGACTAGTTGAAGACACTCCTGATGGGAGACAGAGATTAAATACACCCTTAGGGGGAAAGTCAACTCCATTCTACAGAGGTGGAAACTGAGGCTTGAGGGAGTTGTTACTTATTCAAGATCAGTAGCTGCCGAGAGGTGGAGGCCACACCTACAACCGTGTTTGTTAGCTTTCAGACCTGTCTCCTTTCTGCAAAGTCCTCCTGTGCCATCCTGGAAACTGCTCTTGGAGCGCATGACCCGCATTGTGATGGCCCTTGGATTTTAGGGCACACAACTCTGGAATTCTTCACCTTTCCCCTAATTAAAACTTATCTCCCCCAAAGGGATGACTAGCAACTTGAAAGCAGGGCCCATGCTGATTATCTGTGGTATTGCCAGCATTTAAAATTCTGACTCATTGGCTTCTGAAGATATCTTAAGAACCACCTGGTTCAGATCCCCCATTGTACATACAAGGGAAGCTGAGGCCCACAGTCAGACAGCAAGAACACCTACAGTCAGGGCTAGAACTCAAGCCTCCTACCAACCATCTGAGTCTCTGGTGAATGACAAGTGTTCTGGGCAAGGGAATTGGAGGGGTTGACAAAATGAGATCTGAGTACCAAAAAGCAGGTGTTCCCCCACAAAAGTCCCAGCCAGATGGAGAAAGAGAGCAGATAATATGGTATACTTTGCTGGATTTAGGGGTGATTCCAGGAGTGACTTCCTGCCAGGGTGGTACCTTTGAGATTCTTTGAGAAAGCCCACAGAGCAGCAGAGTCACCGTGAGATGCTCTCATCATGTCATTACTGCAGAGATGTGCGGAGTCAGTGGGGAAACTGAGGCAGGAAGGCAGAGCCTCAGGAACCCTCTGAGCCTGAGACTCAAAATGAAGACTGCAGCTCTCAGACTTTCATCCCTCTTCCCCCAGCAAAACAGACCTCTTCTGGAGCAGGGGCGAGTCTTGAAGGGCCATCTAGCCCTTGTGTTCTGGGGCCCAGGCAAGCAGGAAGCTGAAGACTAGAGCCACGGTTCCAGCACCTTCCAGATGGACCCCCTCAGGAGGCTGCAGAGACCTCGATACGACTGTACTGGACGCCAGCTGAGCTCTGCCTGTGGCCAAAGCTCAGGGGGAACCTGGAGCGCAGAGAGCAGGTGGGGCCGGAGGTTGGCAGGGCCTGGCGGCCTTCCCTGGCGGTGATGGGAGTGGATCATGCTTGGGGTCCCCATCCCTTCTCCTCCCCACTCCTACCTGAGCCTTCCTGCTTTCTGCCTTAATATACCTTTTCTCTGAACGGCCCAGCTGTTCCCCCTGGTCTTCCTGGGTCCACCTGTGCCCTCTACAGCCAGATACCCCCATCACAGCTGGGGTGACCCTCCTAAACACAAAGACTAGCTCCTGTCCCTCCTGCTGGGAAGTGACATCACGCCCAACCAGCCTCTCCCACATCACCGCCCTCCAGTCCCATTTTCCCCATCCCACTCAAGGAGAAGAGCTCGTATACAAAGATAGGACAAAAGTCATTGTGTCCAGGCAGTAAGAACAACAGGAAGAGAAGAAAAACACTCTTCGCAAAGGCAAAGTGTAAGGACTAAATCCCGAAGCAAAGTGCTCACGGTCTGAGGTCACTCTTCCTCCTTGGCCAGCCCTGACCACCTTACCATTTCTTCTGGAATTGCTGGTCTATGTCTGCCAACGACTGGCCTTTTGTTTCTGGGACAAATAAATAGATGAAGCCCAGGCCGAAGACAGCAGTCAGCCCGTAGAGCAGGAAGGTCCAGGACAAGCCAATGGCACCTGGGACAACAGGGTGGAATGTGGGCAGAGCTTAGCCTGGGCCAACTGGTTGACCAGTGTTCCAGGTGAAACACTGAAAATCAGTTCACCTTGAACAGATTCTCCAGATGGTAGCTCTGCAGAATGACCAATACACTGTCAGATAAAAGTACCATAAAGCAGGAGTGGGACTGGTTGTCCCAGAGGCAGGCAAAGGCCCAGGACCCAAATCCACAAAACATCTGGGACTGAACCTGTGTTTCCTGTGTCAGCAGGTGGGTTCTTTACCTCTGAGTCACCTGAGAAGCTTGACCTCCACTTAATGCTTATACCAGCAGAGAGAGAGTGTTGGGCTGGGAGAAGGACTGAGTTCTAGTCTTCTGATTACCTGGCTAGCCTTGGGAAGGATGTATTTCCCAATCTGTGAGATGGGGATGATAGAATATGAAACAATTCTAAGAAGCCCTTCCTCCCCTTGCTTCCTTCCTCCTCTCTCTCCCTTCCTTCCTCTCTTATCTCTCATTCATTCCACATAAAAGGAATGCTTGAAAACTGAGGCACCAGTGAGCAATTTGAATTCCCAAAGACTGGGTGTAGGGGACAGGCATGGTGCATGGGTTCTTCCACCAGCATTTCCCACAGCCCCCAAGGGCTCCTCTTTTGAAGGGGAAACCCTTGGCTGCAGGAAGTGGGAAAAAAACTGAACTCTCAGAACTGTGCCTTGGGGGTGGAGCCCCCCCACCCAGCCACCCATCACCTGGGCCCCGATGACCCCTGGCCTTGGGTCACAAGTATCCTCTGCATCTTGGACACCCCTCCCTGGTGTTCTGGGCCCATATAATTCCCACCCCACCCCACCAGCACTCAGACTGGGTCTGAATGCTAGGTAGGAAGAGATGTCACTCAAACCAGATCTGAGCAGAGCTTCCTGCTGGCAGGTGGGCACGAGCCAGTTTAAGCTGAAAAGTTTAGAATGGAAAGGAAAGGTTGTGGCTCCTGCTGGTCTCAGACACGTTCTCTCTAGGGGTAGGGGTGGGTCGGGGAGGGGACCTTCCCCTCTTCTCTGGCCTGGAGGATTTTACAGTGTGTCTGAGAGTTCTGGATGTTGTCAGGCACTTCTGTGGAGCTTCTGCACAAAATTTTATTTGGAGAATTGTTCTGCTGCTGCAAATAGGAAAAAAATGCAAACTCCTCTGGCGTAGAGTGGAAACTTTTAGTTACTGGGGGAGAATGGACTTGCCTTGATGGAGGCAGAGAGCAAAGACCCACACTCAGGGCTCCCAATCTCTGTACACCCTACCCGGAGAACAAACTCCGGGTTTGAGAACAAACTCATCCCCCGCCACCAGTCAGGGATGGCTTCCTGGACCGAGGAGAACTGGACACTTCCACTCTATCCCCCCTTCAGCCTCAACTCCCAGGTTGTCAATAAAGCCAATTCCTCCACTCCCCGCCCCCTGACCCGCCTGCTGCCAACTAATGGGGCCTGGAATGAAGTAGAAATTTCGCAGGTCATATCTTCTGTTGTCTTTGTCTCTCGACCCCTCTCATTCTTTCACTAGCACCTCAGTTTTCCTTCGGGGAACCTTCCCCAACTCTCAGTCCATGCAGTGGGGTGTCTAACACCCCACCTTGTTTAGACTGGGTATGTGACCCAAGGCCTGGGCATCAGAATATTGCAGCTTTCCAGTGACAGTTCAGTGATGGGCATGTGATCTTGCTGGGCCAATGAGAGTCAGTCCCAGGACATGAGTGAGAGCCATTGGAAAAAACAGGGTCTCCTTCCCAGGAGGCTGCCAAGATGAAGAGCCCTGCTTGTGGTCATCTTTGCAGCCATGCAGTGGGTCTGCCCCAGAATGAAGCTCACAGCACGGAAGGCAGAGCCAAGAGAGTATGAAAGCGGGCCCACAGTTTTGTTGAAGCTTCTGGATCAGTCATGGTTAAAGACAGCTACTACCCTCCTCTTTTCATGACTTAAGACAAAAACATTACCTTTTGCTCATAAACTGGTTTGCATGGGATTTTCTGTCACTTATACCCAGACGATATGGAAGCCTGGGCTCTGTTTGGAGGCAGTTGTTTCTGGGTCTTGGGCCAGGGAATTAGGTTAGAGGACTCACCGATGAGGTCGAGGAAGGAGAGGCTGATGAAGAGGTTGGCGGCCCAGTTGAAGCTGTTGCAGAAGGCAAAGGCCCTCCCTCGGATCTCCACGGGGTAAATCTCACTGAGGACAAGCCAGGTCACTAGAACAGGAGGGCAGACAGGATGCCTAGTAGCTGGGACCCAGGGCCTGGCACCCACAGTCCAGGAGGCAGTCCCCCAACAATGGGACTCAGTGCAGGGTCAGGCCCCTGACACCCATTTCTCCCTGCTGTTTCACCCCTGTGGCCATAAGATTCCCTTTAGAAGGACCAGCGACCTGGGTTTGCCCAGGAAACCAATGGGTTTCCTGGGACCCCAGACTTTCAGTGTCCTAGGCAAACTGGGATGGTTGGTCACCCTATTTATTAAATTCCTTTCCAGCCAACCCTTCTGAGTGAGCCATCCAGGGGCACATTCTGACTTTATGAAGCTTAAAAGATTTTGGGTCTTTATAAGGAAGAAAACATGACAGACACAAATTAGGCTCCTGCTCTTGGAAGAAGTAGCTTCAAAGAAGCAAGGAGCCCTGGAGTCTGAGCTCATTGTTCTCACGGTCAAGCCACCTCTGGTCCTTCTGAGACCCTGACAGTTTCAGTCCCCAGGCTTTCGGCTAGGTAGAAGGCTTCCAAGTTACCTGCAGAAGACTCCCACTTACCGGGTCCAAAGCCAATGGAGAAGGCGCTCACAAAGACCATCATGCAGACCAGCGCGGTCCAGTGCAGCAGGGCGTGCTCGGGGGTGGGAGAAAGGCGTGCAGGGGGAGTGAGGCTTAGGGCTGTAGGGTCCTTGGCTCCGGGAGGAGGCCTGGTCTTCTCAGAGGTTGACAAGACTGGCTGCCTGGGGCTCTGGTCAGTCGTGGGCGGCAGCGGTGGAGCCAAGCCCCTGGGCAGGCCGGAGTCTCCAGGGAACCCTGACAGCCTGGTGGCATTGGGCACAGCCAGGCAAGCTGGGCCAGAGTGCAGGGGCACAGCAAAGCTGACGAGGCCGAGGCCACTGACCGACAGGGCCATGAGGGCACAGCCAGCGAGCAGCAGCGCCCTGCGGCCAGCTCGGTCCACCAGCCCCATGGCCATCAGGGTAGCTGCCACCTTTACCGCACCGAGCCCCACGGAGGCCAGCACAGCGGAGGAGCCTCCCTGGAAGCCGACCGACTGGAAGATGGTGGAGGCGTAGGCGAGCACGTTGGGCTGCCCGGTCAGCTGCTGGAAAAGCACCAGCCCCAGCCCCACGACGGTCCGGACCCGCATGTTGTCCCGGGCCCTGAAGAGGTCCACAAAGGCGTATCTCGGCCTCCCCGGGTCCAGCTTTGTGGCCTCGCCTCCCTGCAGCGGGATGAGGTCCTTGCGGGTTGCAGCCCCGACTGTACCAGCAGGGAGGAAGAGGAGGCTGAGAGACTGCAGGAGAGCGGGCGCAGCGGCCCAGCCAAACATGTGCCTCCATCCCCTGGGGGCGCCGGCCAGTGCATAGTTGAGCGCGTAGGAGAGCAGGACGCCCACGGTGATGCCTGCCTCGTAGAGGGCCACCAACACTCCCCGCTGCCGTGGGCCCGCCAGCTCGGACACGTGGATGCAGCAGGCCATGGAGGAGAGGGAGATGGCAAAACCAGCCACCGAGCGGCCCAGGAGCAGCCAGGCCAGGGAGCCGGCCAGGCCCAGGCTCAGGCTGCCTGCCAACAGCACCAAGTTGCTCCCGAGGATGGCTTGCTTCCGGCCATAGCGGTCGATGAGGCAGCCCCCTACCAGGGAGGCAAGGAGAGCCCCCAGGAGCAGGCTGCCCACCAGAAGCTCCTGCTGTGAGCAGCTCAGCCCGAAATCAAGCTGCAGCGGCAGCAGGGCACCCGATATGACTGCCAGTTCATAGCCAAAGGTCAGGCCACCCAGCAAGGACACCGAGGCACACAGAGGCAGGAGGAGTGAAGGTCGGCCTGAAAAACAAAAGTGATCGGGTGGGTGCAGAATGTGTCCATGCCAGACCATCCAATCGTCCATCCGTCTGTCCCTTTCCATCTGTCCAGCCCTCCATCTCTCCATCTATTCACTCATCTATTTGTGTATCCCTCTATACATCCATCTATTCATTTATTCATCCGTCTATCCATATACCCACACATGCACGCACGCATGCATCCACTTCTTCCTTTATCCTTCATCCATCCCTTCATCCACTTCTTTCTTCATTCATCTCTCCCTCCATCCTTCCTTCCATCCATCTACCCATCCATCCACTCCTTCCCTCACCCACCCATGCCATCCACTTCTCCACTCCTTCCCTCATCCATTATCCATTCATCCATCCCCTTCATCCACTTTCCTTTTCCCTCACCCACCCACCCTTCCCTCACCCACCCACTTTCATCCATCCTCCCTCCATCCTTCCTTCCCCATCCATCTCACCCATCCATCCACTCCTTCCCTCACCCATCCACTCCTTCCCTCATCCATCCACTCCTTCCCTCACCCACCCACTCCTTCCCTCACCCACCCACTCCTTCCCTCACCCACCCACTCCTTCCCTCACCCACCCACTCCTTCCCTCACCCATCCACTCCTTCCCTCACCCACCCACTCCTTCCCTCACCCACCCACTCCTTCCCTCACCCACCCACTCCTTCCCTCACCCATCCACTCCTTCCCTCACCCACCCACCCACCCACTCCTTCCCTCACCCATCCACTCCTTCCCTCACCCATCCACTCCTTCCCTCACCCATCCACTCCTTCCCTCATCCATCCACTCCTTCCCTCATCCATCCTTCCCTCACATCCCATCCAGTTACCCACTTGATCAATTTACCCATCCACTTCCCTCACCCACCCACTCCTTCCCTCATCCACCCACTCCTTCCCTCACCCACCCACTCCTTCCCTCACCCACCCACTCCTTCCCTCACCCACCACCATCCCCACCCTTCCCTCACCCACCCACCCTTCCCTCACCCACCCAATTCACCCAAACATCCATCCATTTATTGTTCATCCAGTTATTGATCAATTTACCCATCCCTTCATCATCCACTCCTCCGTCCACCCACCTGCTTCATCCACCACATATTCTTCCATTCATTGGTCCACTCATCTACCCCTTAATTCACCCAAACATCCATCCATTTATTGATCCATCTATCCAAAAATATACTCATCCACCCGTCATTGTATTCTATTCACTATTTACCCAGATACACACACACACACCCATCCATCCATTCATTCATCCATCCAACCATTCAAAAAATTATCTGGCATCTACAGCACACTAGGCTGTGTTCTTGGGGCTGGCAATACAGTGGTGTTTTCAAGGACCTGACATTCTAGTAGAAAAAGGCAGATAATAAATGAATAGGTGATAGGTGTCATTAAAAAAAAAAAAAAAAAAAAGAGCAGGTAATGCCGGGAAAGACTGAAGGCAGGGGGAGAAGGGGACGACAGAGGAAGAGACGGTTGGATGGCATCACCAACACGATGGACATGAGTTTGAGCAAGTTCCAGGAGTTGGTGATGAACAGGGAAGCCTGGCATGCTGCAGACCATGGGGTCGCAAGGAGTCGGACACAACTGAGCGATTGGGCTGAGCTGAAAGGGGGTTGAGAGCGATGGAGGGGTTCTGTTTTAAATAGGGTAGCCAGACAGCTAAGGCATCTCTGAAGAGGGAAAACTGGAGCAGAGATCTGAATGAAGTGAGGGTGGAAGTCATGTCAAGTATGGGAGAAGAACATTCTAGACAAGGGAATAGCAGAAACAAAGGCTCTGAAGCTGGACAGTTTGGGGCATATTTGAAAAATAACTATTAATAGCTAATACTCCTATGGTACTAAGTACCAGGCTCTGTTTTAAGGGCTTTACATGTATTTACTCATTTAATTCTTACAACAACCTTAAAATCTACTATTATTAGCATCATCCTCCAAGGCACAGAGAGGTGAAGAAACTTTTTCATGCTCACACAGCAAGTGGCAAAGTTGATGTGACTAGAGAGTTCAGGCTTTTAATCATGGCCTATTGAGCAAGGAGGCCGGAGTGGCTGGAGATCAGTAAGTGAGAGTAATGGGTGATGAGGTAGGAGAGGTAGGCAGGGGCCAGATCAGGAGGACACTGACAGATTTCACTTTCAGTGGACTCTAGGCACTTTTTTTTTTTTTTAAATCAAACTCTTAAAATGTGGCCAGTGTAACTGAGGAACTGCGGTTTTAGTTTTATTTAATTTTAATTAAGTGTAAAAATAGCCACATGTGGCCAGCAACTACTGTACTGGCAGAGTAGCTAAACAGGTTGCTCTTAATTTTTAATTCACATATTTAAACAAATATTTCTGGAAGCATCTAGAGTAATCCAGACATATCTGCCTCACCCACCCCCTACCCGGGACCTGACAAGAACATTCGTAACATTGTAGTCAGATTTATGGAGTATTTGCTCTGGACCAGGCACTGCTTTGAGCCCTTTTCGTGGACTAGCTCATTTAATTCTCACCACAACTTTATGAGGTGGGCTTTTGTATTGTTTATGAAGGAGTAAACTGATCGCCATGCTCCTCAGGTGGTGCTAATGGTAAAGAATCCGCCTGCCAATGCAGGAGATGCAAGAGACCTGGGTTTGATTGGGAAGGTCCCCTGGAGCAGTGAATGGCAGCCCACTCCAGTATTCTTGCCTGGAGAATCCCCATGGACGGAAGAGCCTGGCGGGCTAAAGTCCATGGGGTCACAAAGAGTAGGACATCGCTGAGCAGCTGAGCACACACATACAAACCGATTATCAGAGACACGAAATGACTTGCCTAAGATGAAGAGTATTAATGGTAAGTAGCTTGTTGAGATTCAAAGCCTGGCAGTCTGGTTCCACAGTCTGTACCCTTAGGTACTCCAGTATAAAACCTTGGCAGAATAAGATTTCACTGTTTTCTCACTTCTGCCTCACCCCATCTATGTTAGGCAATTTTTGTGCAGGGGCGGGGAGAGGACTTTCATGGGTGGAGGAATCACCTCCCCCCACCCAGCTCATTTTTCTCCGCATCACCTCTGCCCCCCAGGAAACAACCCCCTACCATTCCCTGGCTGGCCTAGTCCTTCCTCTTCATGACCATCAACCAACATCCTGGGGACCCAGGTCCTGCCCCTTGTCACCCCCTTCTGCTCCACCTCCCTCAGTTTCTAGAGTTCACTGCCAGAAGGGAAGGTTCGTCCAGGCAGTGAGGCAATGTGAGGCAATCCCATGCAAACACAGAACTTTTCTGCCATGTCCTGGGTTCTTCTGGAGGTGAATGGGCACCCAGCCAAAGGGCCAGGGCCAAAGCTAACCGTCCACAGGTTCCACCGGAAAATGCTGAAGGACAGACTCAGGCCTCAGTGGTAAGAGCAGAACAGCAACAGTAAAGGAAGATCAAACAGTAATACTAACAAGTGTCACTGACAGGGTGTCTCCTCTCTGCAAAGACTCCAGGTGCCTTCTCTCAAGTCACCTTGGTGACAACTCTAGGTGGTACTGCTCTCATTACCCCCACTTGACAGATGGGGAAACTAAGGCTCAGATTCTAAGTGTTCTGTGAGAAACAAAGTGTTCTCACAGCTGGGAAGCAACAGGATCAGGACTCAAACGCTGTCCCATCTGACTCCCAAACCCACGTATTTAAGCTTTCCAAGGCTCCCACCACCTGCTCTATTAAGTCCTAATTCATTAGCATGACCTCCCAGTCCCTGCACGAGCTGGTGGCCCCAGCCTACCTCCTTGGCCGCCTCTCCTCTCCACCCCTACCCCCACCCCTCCGACACACCCTGCAAACACTTGTTTCCAGCACACATCATAGAGTTTCATGCTGCTCTGCCCTCTACACGACCTGGTCCCTCTCTTCCCGACCTCTGTTCCCCAAATGCTCACTCATCTTCCTCAGTCCCAGTTCACCTCCCTGAGGGGCTCTGGTAATACACATTGTGATTTGGCCTCAGTCCCCTGTGCTCTGTGGGGAGCTGCCTTCACCTCTCCTGTCTTCATCTCTCAAGTCTCTGGATCTGGGTGGACTTGACCTCCCCACCTCCAGCCCCCATCACCTAGCTCCAGACGTTGTGTCTGTGACCCAGATCTGACTACCTAGCAGGTTCTCCGGCCTTGGGCAGTGGTGAATGCCACGTGGCTGACCCTGAGCCAGTGAGAGACAGTCCAGCCCAGGGTGGTTGCTAAGGGGTTCTGAGCTGGTAGTTTACCTGCCTGGAGCAGCTGAGGGTCATCTTTCCCTAGCAGGGAATCCTGACTACACTGCCTGAGCTCCTAGATCCACCCATGCCTGAAGCCGTGGATTTTTCCTGGACCAATAAATAAGCACTTTTTTTTTTTTTTCCTGGTCAAGCTAGTTTGACAGAGACTCTAATTCCTGTACATCTTCCTCAACTTTCCAAGTCATATTTTTCTCTTCCAGCCAATTCTGCTTTCTTCTGCATTTGCTTAAGTAATCGTGAAATTGATGTGTTTTCCTTATTAAACAGGACATGATGAGAACAGAGACTTACTGTCTCCGTGTCTCTAGGCCCCAGCCCCACCCTGAAACCTAAGATGGGCCAATTAAAGCTTCTACTGAGTGAATGAAAGATTGAGTCAGGATCCACGGCAGTATCTCTACATCCCATTCCAAGGACTGTGTCAGATACATTTGAACTTAATTTAATGCTCTAGAGCAGCCAGAGAGATCCTATGATAGCCCAAGTCAGGCCACATTATTCTGCCCAGAGCCCTCCAAGGCTCCTCTTTCTCTGTGAAAAAAGCCAAAGTCCTGACAGTGACCTTCAAGGCCCTATAGGACCTGCCTCCTCTCGCTGAGCTCCTGCTGCACCAGCCTCCTTGCGGTTCCTCCTCACTCCATGCCCGTCTCAAGTCAAAGCTTTTTACCAGGTCTCACCTCTGCTGGGAAAGCCTTTCCCTCCATTTCAGCGACCCCACCCCTGCTTCCCTCTGGTCCTGCTCAAGTATCACTTTTTCATGAGGCCTTCCCTGGTGCTCTACTTAAAACTGCAAGTTCCCATGGCATCCAGCGCTTCATATCCCACTTTGCTGCTTGTTTTCCTCCATGGTACTTGTCATCATCTGAAATAACTATACATTTTACATATTTGGGGGGGCTCAACAACCAGAATATCAGCCCTAAAGGGACATGAATTCTTTGTGAGTTCTCAGTTGTCTCCTGATGCTGGGGACAGTTCCTGGCATACAGTGGACACTCAGTAAATACTGGCTGAGTAAACACATGATTGAATGAATGCGTGAATTCAGGACATAGGGGATCCAGACAGAAAGGATTTGGGCTCTTGAGTGTCTTGGTGGATTCAGGGTCTGGAAGTGGCCATGGACAGGAAGTGGAGTAAATCCTGGCCTCCAAATTATGACAGCCCAGCCTGAGTTTAGGTAGTAGATGGTTCAGCAGGTAAACAATCTGCCTGCAATGGAGGAGATACAAGAGACCTGGGTTCGATCCCTGGGTCAGGAAGATCCCCTGGGGGAGGAAATGGCAACCCACTCCATTATTCTTGCCTGGGAAATCCCATGGACAGAGGAGCCTGGTGGGCTACAGTCCATGGGGTCTTAAAAGAGTCGGTCAGGACTGAGCGACTAAACGACTCCCTTTCTATGGATTGTCTGTCTAAATATAGTATGTGAAACTGGCTCACGCTGGATGAAGTCCCTCAGTTCTTGAAAGCAGAGCTTCCCAGGGGAGAGAATCAAGGGGCAGGTGGAGAGGAAAAACCCAGGTCATGGCTGCACGTCACCAGCCGCAAGTCGCAGGGCACCTTCGGTGAATGACTCTAGAGCAGCCTCTCAGCCAGAGGCACAAGGAACTGGATCCCTCCCCGGCCAGAGACCTGCCGTGGCTTCCCTTGCAACTCCAGGGAAAAGCCAGGGGTGAAGCTGACCCATGCAAATATCTTCACCCAGACGGCTGGCTTCCAAGTGTCCTATCAACAGGTGATATAAGTGAGACTGTTGTTGATACTATCAGTCAGCTCACTTCCTTTTCCAGAAGCCATACCTGTAGCAGCTGCCTTAATTCCTGCATTAACCCTGTGTCACAGACACTGGTGCCGTTCCCATTTTACAGCTGAAGCAACTGAGGCACAGAGAAGTAAGGACATTTGCCTAGGGTGAGAGTTTATCAAGTCACAGAGCAGATTCTGAACTTGAGTAATCTGATTCCAGAGTTCCGATGTTGGGTGTGATTTAAAAAAAAAAGAAATCTCACGTTAACGGACCATTTACCATGTGCAAGTGGTATATGGAGTATTTAAGTTCATATTCTCATGTCATTCACATGGCTTCCCTGTGATGGGGTGTTTCCTGGTGACTGTTTTGGAGATGCGGAAACTAAGGTCAGAGAAGTTAACTACCCTGTCCTAGATCAGGATGCACCTGGGAAATGGGAGAATGAGGGCTGGAAACCCCCCACCACCTGTCTTTCTGATCCCCCAAATCTACATACAGGTCCACTGAGTCCCCAACCCCCAAACCAATGTCTGCCAGGTGGATCAATGATTGACCTTTTGAGGCTTCTGAATCCAGAGAGAAAAACACAAACCTTAGTCCCCCGGAGCAACAAAGAAGTTTCCTAATCTTCCCCCGCCCCCCACACCCCGCCCCCACTTTCCTCTATCTCCCGTCTATTAGGCATCTGACAGCAGAGGTTTTTGTCTGTTTTGTGTAGAGCAGCATCCCAAGCCTAGAACAGTGCCTGGAGAGAAGTGCTCAGCGAATCCATGAATGAGTTTGCTCCTTTCGGAGCCTCTTCTTCGTCTGCAGAATAGGAGCAATTTCACTCGTGGGACGCTGCAAGGCTTCAAGCGGTCAGGAGAGGGTAGGGCCCCAGAAAAAACTCCTGGTATCAAGTTAAGGAGCCCTCTCAGGTCACTTTTTTCTGGGCAGAAAGGAGCGTGGAAGGAAGTGGGCCCAAGTCCCTTCCCAGCCCCAGCCAAGGCCTGCTGTCCCGGCGGCCACCCGAGTGGGCGGTATCTGGTCTGGGAGCGGCAGCGGCGGGCAGAGGGTGCGCGCGCGCAAGGATGGGGTCGCGGGGCTTCCCGGCCCGAAGCACCCCTCTGCCCGCAGCGCCGATCGCGACTTACCCATGGTGACCAGGGCTCCCGAGGCGAGCGGGGAGCGCCGGGGGACTGGGTGTGCATCGCCCCCGCCGAGTCCCTGTCTCGGCAGCCGCAGCCGGACAAACTTTCCGGCCCGCCTCCGTCCCACCCTCCCCGCCTGTCCGCCTGCAGCGCCGCCGCCACGTCGGCCAGCTTAGGGCCCCTGTGCTCAGGGGGCGGGACGGCGGTGCGCTCGGGACGTCGCCAGTCTCGCCCGGCCCGGCTGGGACCCCACCCACCGTCATCCCGGTTGCGGGTGGGGAGCCCACAATTTGTCCTCCTAGAGGAAAGGAGTCAGAATCACTGCGATCCACGCTAGTTTGGCCTCTCCAGCGAGCGTGTGTACATCCGCACTGACACACACCCACTTCAGCCGCTCAGGCTTTCACGGATTCATGTTCCATTCATTGAACACTTAGGTTTGGACACCTCCCACCTGCCCTCAGGCACTCTCCTATGTCTTGAGGATGGGCTGGGAGAACCAGAAAGACAGTTCGTTCTATTCCTGTGGAGTTTACTTTCTGGTGTGGGAAGCAGAAAGATAAATAGCCAAAAGAACCAGAGAAATACCATCTAGTGATGAAGGCCAGGCAGAGAATTAAGCTAGGGTGCTGGGTTAGACAGCCACGGGTGGCTGCTTTAGCTGGGGGTGGGAAGGGGATTTTTTGAGCTAAGATCTCGGCTTCCAGACAGAAGGGAGACCAAGGCAAAGGCCCTGCAGGGAGGAGCTTGTGCAGCATAAAAACAAATGAAGCCAGAGTTTCTGGAGCACAGGGGGAGATAGCGTCTAAGGTGCACGCATGCATGCTAAGTCGCTTCAGTCTCTGTCCAACTCTCCACCTATGAACTGTAGCCAGCCAGGCTCCTCTGTCCATGGGGATTGTCCAGGCAAGAATACTGGAGTGGGCTGCCATGCCCTCCTCCAAGGCATCTTCTCGATCCAGGGATCGAAGTCAAGGCTCTTATGTCTCCTTCATTGGCAGGCGGGTTGTTCACCACCAGCACCACCTGGGAAGCCCAGAGTCCAGGGTAGGTGTTGGCAAACCCAGATCATTTAAGTCCTTGGGAGGCCGAGGTCAGGATGAGACTTTATTCCAACTGACACAGAAATAACTGGGCAGTTCTAACAGGTTATACGGAGAAGGCGATAGCACCCCACTCCAGTACTCTTGCCTGGAAAATCTCATGGATGGAGGAGCCTGGTGGGCTGCAGTCCATGGGATCTCGAAGAGTCGGACACAACTAATCGACTTCACTTTCACTTTTCACTTTCATGAATTGCAGAAGGAAATGGCAACCCACTCCAGTGTTCTTGCCTGGAGAATCCCAGGGATGGGGGAGTCTGGTGGGCTGCCGTCTATGGGGTTGCACAGAGTTGGACACGACTGAAGCGACTTAGCAGCAGCAGCAGGTTATAGGGAGAAGGCAATGGCACCCCACTCCAGTACTCTTGTCTGGAAAATTCCAAAGATGGAGGAGCCTGGTGGGCTGCAGTCCACGGGGTCGCTAAGAGCCGGACACGACTGAGAGACTTCACTTTCACTTTTCACTTTCATGCATTGCAGAAGGAAATGGCAACCCACTCCAGTGTTCTTGCCTGGAGAATCCCAGGGATGGGGGAGTCTGGTGGGCTGCAGTCCATGGGGTCGCGAAGAGCCGGACACGACTGAAGTGACTTAGCAGCAGCAGCAGGTTGTAGGGAGCAGGAGTGGAAACAGGGGACCCTTTAGAGGCTGTTGCAGGGTGAAAAGGTGACATTGATGTGGACTAAAGTGATAGCAGTGGGGCTGGAGAAAAGTTGGCAGACAGACTCGATGAGGGCAGACGGACCAGGAGAGGAGCATTTTATGAATGAGAAAAGTGAGGCAAAGGGAACTGAAGTAACTTGCATCATAAACAATACATGGAATCAACAGTGCTAAGGACACACACTAGTATATAGCTGATCTTGAAGTCAAGCTCATGGGGAAAACCACACTCTTTCCATCAAGCTCTACTGCCTTTCTGGCATGAAGAAGAACCCAAGGAGGCCTCTTGGCTTTTGCCACGTGACAGTTCCTCCTTCACGTGAGTATCTGGAATTGTCACCAGGAGACATACAGAAAAGCTTAGGCTGTTCCATTCCTGAGATAACTTGTAGAAATTATACGATGGAAAAGGGCAGGAAGTCTTTGATCTTCATGGCTTGCATTATGTCAGGAAGATGTTTGCAAGTCTGCTGCCAGGTTCTATCTCTTCTAGAGAATAGAGAATCTCTCTTCACTGGTTGCCCCAAAGGAGAAAGAAAAAGTTCTAATTGGGCATTTTGGTAGGCGTCTTCAAAAATGACTTCCCTTGGACTTTCCTGCTGGTCCACTGGCTGGGAGCCCACATACCAACGCAGCGAACGTGGGCTCAGTCCCTGGTCTGGGAAGATTCCACATGCCACGGGGCAAACTGCAAGCCCACGGGCCACACCTACTGAGCCCATGTGCTCTAAAGCCCGTTCTCCACCACAGGAGAAACCACCACAAGGGAAGCGACTGCGATGAGAAGCCCACACACCCCAACTAGAGAGTAGCTGCCACTCACCACAACACCACAACTAGCGAAGGCCGACCCAGCACAGCCACAAGAAAATTAAAATAAATAAATAAAAATTTTAAAGAATAAACATTATTTTTAAAAAATGGCTTCCCTTGAGGCGAGGCAGGAGCTAGTAACTCATTTCTAACAAAGGGAATACAGCAAAAGTGTACTCTAAAATATTTGTCATTTTAGAGATCAGGTTATAAAAGATGGTGATTTCCATCTTGCTCAACCTCTTCTGATCACTTACTCACTCTGATGAAGCCACCTGCTGTGTTGTGAGTTGCCCAGTGGAGAGGCCAGTGTGGCAAGAATTGAGGGTGGCCTCCAGGCAATAGCCAGAGAGGAACTAAAGCCCTCAGATTAACAATCTGTGGGGAACTAAATCCTGCCACTAATCAAGTAGTCATGTAAGCAAACAAAAACGCAACACAAAAGAGAGATTCACAGGGACTCCAGGAATTATTAAGTTGGGTTTTCCCTCCTATGAGAAGTCAGGGAGGGCTTCCTGAGGAAGTAACATTTGAGCTGGAAATGGAAAGATGCCTAGATGAGTTTAGGCAACCAAGAGAAGGAAGAGCACTTCTGATGTGGGAAATAGCAGCTGCAAAGGCCCCATGGCAAGAGGGAGCCTGGCAAGAATGAGACTGAGAGAAGGCAAATGAGGTGAAGATCCCAGAGCAAAGGGGAGTTTGGTGGGAGATGAATCTGCGAGAGGGACACAGGGCCCCATGCAGGATCTCATGGGTCTTTGTCTGAAGCACAACAGGGAGCCACTGAAAGATTTTAAAGTAGATTTCCTATGGTAAAAGTCAGAACCAGTCTGACTATAGCAAGCCTGGGACTTTTAAATATGTTTGCACAATGGATTTTTCCAAAGGAGGGTGTTGGAAATTAGAGGAAACAAAAAGTGCCCTCCAAACGGAAAAGGTATCTTGAGAATGGAAAACAAGGCAGGCAGCTCCATATAATCAACGGATAAGTTTATTATAAGGTAACTTACAGGGTAGAATCAAGTGGACAGAGATCCAGAAGCATTTGCAGCTGCACTTTGAACCTTCAAGAGGCCATTGGGACAATTTTATAGTTAACCTAGGGTTTAGGGATACATGCTTGGAAACAGGAAGTGCATTCCTAAGTCAAGATTTATGAATGCGTAACTAGTTTTTGCAGGAACCAAGAGTACATCAGCAAAGGTCTTCGTCGTTTGGAGGCTAACAAAGCATAGAGGCCACCTGGACCTAAAAATCACTGATGACAGAGAAGAGATTTATTACACAGAACAGCCATAGGTAGGGTGAGCAGAAGGACAGAAGGAACTGTACAGACCCAAGATGGCCTCAGTTATGCTAACAACCATACAGAGCAGTTCAGACAGACTTGGGAACCATGGAGATGACCATATGGACACTAAGAATTATGATAATGAAACTACAAACTTGGGAAACTGGGTTTTCCAAACCAAATAGAATTGGTTCTATAGGAGCTTCAAGTAGGCTGAACTGAAGAAAGGTGCTGGAAACCACATTAGTACAAAACAAAGGGTCTGATGTTTGAAAAGGTTACCTTCCCTGTGTATGTATGAAACTCAGGGACTGTGACGTGCAACTTCCCAGGATCCAGATAGATTCCTGAGAGCCGAGTCCAAGAGAGGTTTTTCAAAGAGACGCCGAAGCTTTCCGGAAATAGCCGAAGAGCTGAGAGGTGGCGCCACCAAAGCCAACCGCAAGAGTCACGAAGGGCTTCCGGAAAGAGCCGAGAAGTGGAAAGAGCGGCTCACCGAGAGCTGCCGAGGGTGTACGGAAATAGCCGAAGAGCCGAGTGGCGAGATCAGGCGGCTTAGAAAAGAGCCGAAAGGTTGGGAGGAGGAACCACTTCCAGGAGGCAAAAGGGTCGGCAATAGAGAGGCCGAAGAGGTCCGAGAACTTTCGGAGCGAGCCGAAGCAGCCCCGACAGTTTCCGGAGGCGGCCGAAGAGCTCCGAGCGGCGACGCGGAAACGCGAACATGGCGGCGGCCGACGCTGCTGCTTCTAAGCCGAACGAGGATCTGGCGCCCGCGGCCGAAGCGCTGGCCGCAGCCCGGGAGCGGAACAGCCGCTTCCTGAGCGGCCTGGAGCTGGTGAAGCAGGGCGCCGAGGCGCGCGTGTTCCGCGGCCGCTTCCAGGGTCGCGCGGCCGTGGTGAAGCACCGCTTCCCCAAGGGCTACCGGCACCCGACGCTGGAAGCGCGGCTCAGCCGGCGGCGGACGGTGCAGGAGGCCCGGGCGTTGCTCCGCTGTCGCCGCGCAGGTAAGACGGCCCAGCTTGGGGACGCGGGGGACCCCCGAGGCTCCGGGGCCCGGGCGACGCAAGTGAGGGGCTCCCCTGCGCTGCGGGGTGGTGGGGGAGGGCGAGATTTGACTCAGTTTCTCCGTTTGTACCTTCTTCACGGCTTTCCATTAAGAAATGTCTTCCTTTCATCCTTCTTTTCATTAACTCTTAAGAAGCCACTTGACGTTGTAGCGACGAGCATTTGTCCCGGAGCTCTTGGCGCCTGGTTCAGTTCCCGACTCTGCCACCTTTACTCAACGTTGAGCGTGTGTTTTAACTGCCCCGAGCCTCAGTTTCCCCATCTGTACAATCTCAACTTTCGATCACTGTTAGTTACTTTTAAGAAGCAGATGTAGTTACAAGTACTTGCGCAGGAGCCAGGGTCTCTGGGTTCACACAGTCTAGTTCAGTTCAGTCGTGTCCGACTCTTTGCGACCCCATGGACTGCAGCACGCCAGGCTTCCCTGTCCATCACCAACTCCCGGAGCTTGCTCAAACTCATGTCCATCGAATCGGTGATGCCATCCAACCACCTCTTTCTCTGTTGTCCCCTTCTCCTGCCTTCAGTCTTTCCCAGTATCAGCGTCTTTTCAAATGAGTCAATTCTTCACATCAGGTGGCCAAAGTGTTGGCGTTTCAGCTTCAGCATCAGTCCTTCCAGTGAATATTCAGGACTGATTTCCTTTAGGATGGACTGGTTGGATCTCCTTGCAATACAAGGGACTCTCAAGAGTCTTCTCCAACACCACAATTCAAAAGCATCAATTCTTTGGCGCTTAGCTTTCTTTATAGTCCAGCTCTCACATCCGTACATGACTACTGGGAAAACCATAGCCTTGACTAAACACTGTTTTGCACCATGACCATAAACCTTTGCCTCTGTTGAGAAACAAAGTTCAGAGGGGAGAAGTAACTTGCTCAAGGTTACACAGTTAGTAAGCTTTCACCCCCTATCCCTCTGACTCAGAAACACTGGCTTTTCACTTTTACACTTTCTACCTTTGTTTCTTTCACTGGTGATTTTTTAGGCATCAACTGTACACCAAGACGTTGTTAGGTGCTGGGAGATCTGGAAGAAATTCAGTTGCCAACAAGCACACTGTCTCTGCCCTTGCTTGGATTTGCAAAGTTATGCATGCGTTCGTATTTCCTATTTTCACCCTTTCCAGGAGCTTAGTTCTCTTAAGCAGGGATCCCGGTTGCTTTGTTTTCTGCTGTATCTCTACACATTTGTCTCTAGTATCTCGAAGTGTCTTGAGTGTGATTGACATTCAGTAAAGAGTCATTGAATCTTCAAATTCAGTGAAGTTATTGGATTATTGGTAGTACTGTTTTCATGTTATAGAAGCAGAAATGGAGGCTTAGAGAAATGCATGTGACTTTACAGATACACAGTTAATAAGGAAGGGAGCTGGGATTTGAACTTGTCCTCCCTCTCTGTATTCCCTGGTGGCTCAGAGGTTAAAGCATCTGCCTCCATTGTGGGAGACCCGGGTTCGATCCCTGGGTCGCGAAGATCCCCTGGAGAAGGAAATGGTAACCCACTCCAGTATTCTTGCCTGGAGAATCCCGTGGACGGAGAAGCCTGGTAGGTACAGTCCACGGGGTCACAAAGAGTCAGACACGACTGAGCGACTCACTTTCTTTCCTCTCTGTAAAGATTCGTCTCTAGGCCAGCACGCTGCTTGGTCTCCTGCTTCTGTCCTTGTCAGGAAACTGCTTTCATATGTTTGAACATATAACTAATGGTGCTTACCCTTCTGGCTGTTTACTTTGATTTGTATTTTAGGGAAGAAGTATCAGAGAAGGCAATGGCACCCCACTCCAGCACTCTTGCCTGGAAAACCCCGTGGATGGAGGAGCCTGGTGGGCTTCAGTCCATGGAGTCGCTAAGAGTCGGGCAGGACTGAGCAACTTCACTTTCACTTTTCACTTTCATGCATTGGACAAGGAAATGGCAACCCACTCCAGTATTCTTGCCTGGAGAATCCTAGGATTGGGGGAGCCTGGTGGGCTGCTGTCGGTGGGGTTGCACAGAGTTGGACACGACTGAAGTGACTTAGCAGCAGCAGCAGCATGACAGGGAAAGTGAAAGTTGCTCAGTTGTGTCTGACTCTTTGTGACCCCATGAACTGTAGTCCATGGAATTCTTCAGGCCAGAATACTGGAGCGGGTAGCCTGTTCCCTTCTCCAAGGGATCTTCCCAGCCCAGGGATCAAAACCAGGTCTCCCACATTGCCATCGGGTTCGTGACCAGCTGAGTCACCAGGGAAGCCTGAGAATATTTGAGTGGGTAGCCTGTCCCTTCTCCTTTGGATCTTCTGACCCAGGAATTGAACTGGGGTCTCCTGCATTGCAGATGGATTCTTTACCAGCTGAGCTACCAGGGAAGCCCAAATATGACAAATGAAGTTCAGTCACAGTGGGTAGAAGGGAGGAGGGAGCCCTGGCTGTGCTGACCTTAGCTGGGGTGGTCTAAGCATAGTCCGGCAGGAGAAACTTCCAGAGAAGGAAAGCTGTACCCTTCTGCAGCATTCCTAAATCTTTTCCCCAAAATGTTCAGATACACACTGGAAAATTTTTCTGACTGAGCTAGAAAATTAAGCTATTAAGAAAAAAAAAAAGTATCTAATTCAATGACCCCTTATATCTTGGTTACAGGAATATGTGCCCCAGTAGTCTTTTTTGTGGACTATGCTTCCAACTGCTTATTTATGGAAGAAATCGAAGGCTCAGTGACTGTTCGAGATTATATTGAATCCACTCTGGAGACTGAAAAATCTCCCCAAAGTCTCCTGGACTTAGCCAGGACCATCGGGCAGATTTTGGCTCGAATGCACGACGAAGACCTCATTCATGGTGATCTCACCACATCCAACATGCTCCTGAAACCCCCCCTGGAGCAGCTGAACATTGTACTCATAGACTTTGGGCTGAGCTTCGTTTCAGCACTTCCGGAAGACAAGGGAGTTGACCTGTATGTCCTAGAGAAGGCCTTCCTCAGTACCCATCCCAACACCGAGACTGTGTTTGAAGCCTTTCTGAAGAGCTACTCCGCCGCCTCCAGAAAGTCCAAACCAGTGTTAAAAAAATTAGATGAGGTGCGCCTCAGAGGGAGAAAGAGATCCATGGTGGGCTAGAAGAATCACTGTGTGACAGCCACAGGCAGGACACTGTTCACGGTACATTTGAAGGAAGGCTATGAGTATGAGATCCTACCTAAATAAAGATGATCAGGTAATTTTAAGTGCTGCGATTGTGCTTGTTAGGCATTATCACCTGCCGTTGGCTGTTCTCACTCTGTATATGTCTGGCAGAACTGGGCATTCAGAAGAAATCTCAGGCTTTCTCTGCAGTTGTAAGGCATACACCTCAGATTGAAGGGCGTGACGTTACAAAATGCTGAACCACATACTGAACCAGTGAACCACACTGAACCACTTTTCAGTCCTTCTGGTGAGACAAGGACAGAACCTCAGTTGGTGGCTGTGTATCTTTATCAGCTCTCTAACCCAGCCTTTTTTGTTGCTGTGTTCATGACATATTCCTCTTGAAACCAGTACAGTGGGATGCAACCAGCATATTAAAAAATGAAATGGAATCAGAGATTAGAAAATGTTAAAGTGCATTGTATGTAGTATTGTAAATATTGTTTTATGAAACTTGTTTCAAATGTGTATATAGACAACAGTACATACTAGGTTTTGGTGTAAAATACAGTTCTTTTTGAGAATATGGTAAAAATGAAAAATGCTGCTTAACTCCATTGACCCTTTAAGAAATGAGATGCTGGCTATGACACGTCTTCAAATTATTACATTATGTATTGGCATTATATCACACTGTTTTTCAAAGAATTCCAAGGCCACAGAGGCTGACCATAATTTTTTCAATGAATATTCTCAACGAGACTGCAGGCTCATTCCCCAGTCTCCTCCTGTACTATACGGCTAATATGGCTAATCTCTGCCTCGTGGCGGGAATGGTTGACCCGTGTGTGCAGGCGTTACGTCAGCAGATACCTAGTGTTCGCTGTGTGCCAGGCCCCGGAGACCGGGGGCGTGAACCACTCGGGAAACAAACTAAGTACCTAAGACAGTTTCAGACAGTGATGAGGGCTGTAAAGGATGCTGAGATCCCAGGTGCCCTCGAGGAATGTGCGTCGCAGGGCGAGGGGCAGGAGTGGTCAGAGAAGCCTCTGATGAAGTGACGTTGGCGCTAAGACGCACCAGAGAACCGAGAGATGGCGGATGGAGCATGGTGTACCAAGTTGGTAAAGGAGGAACTTCCTTAAGGGACAGCAAGGCCAGTGGGACTGGTTGGCAGCCGAGCAAGGAAAAGCAGAAAGTGAAATCAGAGAAGTGGGTACGCGCTGGGTCATTCCGGGCCTGGTAATGAGGTTGGGTTTTTCTTCTTAACGCAACTCAGGAAGTTTTAAACGGAGCATCTGATCTGTGTTGTGAAAGGATGGCATCAGTAGAGGAAAGACTGTACGGAGTCAGAGTGAAGGCAAGAGAGCAGCGAGAAGGTTGAGCCTGTGATGATGGTCGACAGGTGGATGGTAAGCTACGTGACACGCTGGCCTGCAGCTGGGGGAGGTGTCGGTAGCAACAGGGAGGCAAAAACTGGCCTCTGCAGGCGGGGAGAAGGAGATAACCAGAGACTGGAGAGATGTCTGCCTGTTCCCAGGAGGCACATTCCATCTTCTTCCTCAGTCCAGGCTGGGAAACAAGGGTGAACAAGCCTTCCTGGGGGGGATCAGTGGATTCTCCTAGTTCAGTGTCTCACAGAGGCCAGGCTAGGGAACGCTCTGCGATCCCAGATCCCTCGACCTCCACAAGGGGACGGCCTGTGCTTTGCATCAGTGAGCCAACAGCACCAGCAGCCTTGTGTGAATTCCCCCTGGAATCCCCCCGCCCCCCAGACAGGGGTTCAAACCTCCATTTTACAGATAAGGAAACACTAAGCAACGTGGCCTATGATGTGCTAGGATCGCAGTAAGCGACAGAGCTGGGATTCAAGCTCCCATTTGCAACATCAGTTAACTGTATTGAGCAGTTAGGTTCTTTGTGTACATCGCCCCATCTTCAAGGGAAGGCAGTGAGGCACAGAGTAACTCAGCCTTGCTCCAGGTCACACAGTGAGTGAGTGCAGAGCAGGGCAAGGTGCTGACATAGAGGTGTCCCGCAGATTCAGACACAGGCCACATCTGGAGAACTGGCTGGGCCATGGGCCACGGAATGCAGTTACCCAAGCCCGGCCTGGCGAGTGGCCCATGCAGGCGTGCTCCTGAACCGTCTGAGCTGCCCTCGGGGAGGTGGGCGCGCTGGTAAGGCCCGTGGGCTGTAGTCTCTGCTGTAACTGAGGAGTCGGCCTGGATCCTGATGCCGCTTCCCTTACGATTTCCTTTAAACAGACAGGCGCCTGGTTGTGGCCCATAGTTTGCCAGGTTGATTTGTTTAAAATATCACATTAAAATATTTGTCTCAGTTACTGAGTCTTGGGGACCCTAGGCAAGCACTGCTCTGGCCTTGCACTCATCCTTAACTCCTAACCCCGCCGTCACCAACCGATGGAGACCCTGACTGAGTGAGTGCCCATGTCCTTATAAGGGCCTGCCCCCAACCCTCTTTTTGAGAACTAGGAATCTCCTCTTGTGTCCTGAGTTCAGGGCCCAGCAATTCCAAATGACCCAATTCCCCTTTCCCTGAACCCAGTGGAGTGGCTCTCCTTTGCCACCAGAGGTCGCAAGTTTCTGTCATTCTGGGTGCAAAGAAGTTAAACTTCCTACCCTTCCAGCCTCCCTTCCTCACTGTAAAAGGGGGCAGAGCAAATTCATTACTGTTTCTGCCCTCGCCACCCAGCATCCATTTCCTGATCTTCGCAGGAAACACCTTGCCCAGAGTCATCAGCCTGTACGGTAGAGGTTGTGCCAAACGTTGTCTGTTGCCTCCTAAAAGCCAACCCCCTTAATCCTTGTGGACAATTCCTCGATTTGTCCAGGTATTTACTAGGTGCAGGTGGCTCCAGGAAAGTTAAGCTCAGTCCCTGAGATAGGGGTGGGTGTGTGACCTTTTTCTGGCCAATAAGACACAAGAGAAAAGCTTTGGAGTTTGCTCTGGGGGAAGAGTTTGCATCTTACAGAAGGTGAGAGGAGTATGAGAATTCTAAGTTCTGACTCCAACACACCCCCATCAACAATGTCTGCTTTTATTTCTTCATTACATTTTTTAAATGGATCATCAGTTTTATTCCCCTAGTTCCGTGAAAGCAATGTAAATTTACAAGTGATTTGTACACTTTGCTGAAGAATTCACTTAATGCTCTAGTTCCCTTATCTTTTGACTTCTTCTCCTCAGAAGGAAATGACAGCCCACTGCAGTATTCGTGCCTGGAAAATTCCACGGACAGAGGAGCCTGGCAGGCTAGAGCCCATGGGGCTCCAAAGAGTTGGACACGACTGCGCAACTAACACTTTCACTTTACTCTCCAGTTACTCTCTTGCGTTTTGACCACTGGCCGTAGGAGTCGGGGCTTAGAAGAGAACTATGCCTTGAACAAATAGCTGTTTGGTATGGTAATTTGTTTTCCTGCTTGCCCTTTCAGTCCACTCCCATTTCTCCAAACACAGAATCAAAGTTTGAGATTTAAGCCCTTAAAGCTGTAGGAATTCCTGTCGGCTTTTTTGCAGAGGCATTACTTGGGATCTGAATGGTAGGGAGGCTCCTTGTGGAAGGTGGTTAGGAACCCAAAGCCAACTGTTCACATAAAGACAGCAACACAAAAGCTCCAGTCCTGTCCTTGAGAGGAATTACCTGGCACTGGTGTTACCGTCTGGCTCTGCTGTGTACATGTGTCCTTGGAATTAGACCCCAGAAAGGCAGCTCCAACTTTAAATTGCTAAAACCTGTTGTTGTTCAGTCACTAAGTCATGTCCAACTCTTTGCAACCCCGTGGACTGCAGCACACCAGGCTTCCCTATCTGTCACTGTCTCCTGGAGTTTGCTCAAATTCATGTCCATTGAGTTGATGATGCCATCTAAAACCTTTTGGTGATAGCTCAGTTGGTAAAGAATCCACCCTCAATGCAGGAGAGCCCAGTTTGATTCCTGGGTCAGGAAGATCCGCTGGAGAAGGGATAGACTACCCACCCCGTCCTTCGGCTTCCCTTGTGGCTCGGCTGGTAAAGAATCTGGCTGCAATGCGGGAGACCTGGGTTCAATCCCTGGGTTGGCAAGATCCCCTGGAGAAGGGAAAAGGCTACCCACTCCAGCATTCTGGCCTGGAGAAGTCCATGGATGTGTAGCCCATGGGGTCACAAAGAGTCAGACTCTACTGAGTGACTTCCACTTTCCCTTTAATTGCTTTAAGGGGGCAGGGGTATAACGGATCCACTTTAGAGATCTTGAAAGTGGAGAATTTGTCCCACAAAGATTCTTATAAAAGTTAACTGAAATAACTGATAAGGGTTTTTTATGGGCTAACTAGGAAACTGTCGATAGTCAGATCTCAGTAAAACCAGGTTGGTCAGTTTATAGTTCCTTTAGTTTTCTTATTGTCACAAATGTAGTTAATCAAGCCCCCAAAATGAAAATAAATCTGGGAGCCAGAAAAGATAAACACAAGCCCTCATGCATGGTGGCAGGGCACACTGGTTACCCTAACAGGTGCCCTGCAGGAGCCTGGTCACAGCGGTCACTGATGTTGAAGCCCACGGGAGGAATTCCTTTTCCTTTGCCTGTTCCTGACTATTTCAAGAGAAAGTCTCAATTTGGGTCTGTGTGCTTAGATTTCTATTCTTAAGGAATGTCCCTCTCAGAGAGCAAGGGGCCTCGGGTCACACCCCCTTTAGCTGATAAACTGGTTCAGCCCCTCCTGGGCTTGTATTCTTATTTCGCAGTTGCCTCCCAATTACAGCAACTGCTAGTAATTTCCCCTTTTTAGAGAATGACGCAAAATCTTTTTTTTTTTTAATATGTAATTTTAACTCAAAAAATATAAGTAGCAACACAATGTAAACTTCGTGACAGTAGTTCTGGAATGTCTGAAGTCTCAGATGGAGTCAGTTAGGCCAAGCTTGCCTCAGCTTTCCGTATAAGTGCAGTATCCAGATTGCTCTGAGGACCCAGGTGTCCAAAGCCAACTGATGCCATTAGTATTGGACGAAGTTTCCTATTTTACCTGAACAGAGACAAATGATTCTGATCTACTTTAATGAAATTTGGGAAAAACCAGCTGAGGCAGGCCCCATCATGTCCAGATTTGAAGGTGTTTGGGGGGATTAATGAAAATACCAGAAATATTTGTTTTTCTTTCCCCCCAAGCAAGTGTAATGGTTGTCAAAGTGTTGATGCTAATTTAGATCCTGATTACATATTGTGAAGCCTTAAATTCTGCTTCATTAGTTGTAGCACTGGTAGCTGTTTTGCACAATATTGCACGCTAAGCTGCAGGCAGCCTGACAACAAATACTGGAGGAAAGAGAATTTTAAAAACCAGCTTGATGAACCATTGTCCGTTAAGAACTTGAGCAAACATTAAAACCCTGAGGCTTTTGCAGGCAGACCCTCAGCAATGGCCTTCCAGAAGAATATTTCCTAGCTGACTGTTTGAGATGACAACTCATTGGTGGTGTTTTGCTGACATTTTCAATTATGCAGATAAGCTCTGTGATGAATAGCATTACCAAAACTAATAAAGCCCCCCCCCCAAAATTACAATGATTTGAAACCCTGAATTTTTACTAGCAAAAGTAAATCCTGTTCACAAGAACACAGCAATTAGCCCTTGCCCTCCCCCACCACCACCACCACAAACCCTACATCCTATTAATAAAGCCAACCCAAAATGTGTCATTTAAAAGAATTAGGCTTTCAGGTCCGCAATTGAAGAGTTCATCAAGGCTTTGCAGCTGGAGGGAATTTAAAAATTCTCACTTTCCAAAAATATCTGACAGTCAAGGGCCAGGAAACTAAGGTAACACTGATCCTCATGGGTGTGTGTGAGTGGGTGGCCTACGCTCCCACGAAGGGGCTGGTGCCAGCTGCCATTTTTGACTGGACCAGTGACTCTTTAAACCCGAGCTTGAGCAGGACGGCCGACATGCCCGCACTGCTTGAAACAACCATGTAAGACATGCCCCAGGAGATTAATGAGATTCCAGTGTGCAGCGACACGCCAAGAGCACCATATTTTTGAAAAGTCTTTCAGCTGCTGCGACGTGCTTTGCTTTTTCTTCCCTGTACTGTTGATGTTGCCTCCTGTTGTCGCAGTGACTTTGCTGGGGTCCTGGTGGCCATGGCAGTTCCCAAAAGGGGCAGTGGTGCCCAGGAGCTAGGTGGCACAAGACTGGACCTGGGCACTTGCTTTGCCCGCAAGACTCAGCAGCGCAGCAGCCCAGCCATGTTGTGCAGCCTGGCATGGGTGCCTGTGCAGCTGCCCACTGTGTGAACAATGCCTGCTTTTAAATGCAGTGGTGAACGAGGTTAAACCAGTGGCCTGAGATCCGGCCCACTCAGCGCCTGGCCCATCTCTCCACTAACTTCCTCTCTGAATTTAGGAAAAATCCCAGGCTTCTCTGGCCCTCCGTTTCCCCATCTGTAAAATGAAGGTTCTCATCTGGATCGGACTGGTTGTTGTACCTGTAGACATGTTTGATGGGTCCATGGAGTGTTTGTCTTTTTGGTTGCCAGTGTTAGATGATTAGGATGGTTTCACAGCAACGTCGAGATACCTGACTTCTCTGGAAACATCATCAGGAGATCAGCCACACTGGACCCTCATTCCAGCACTTCCCCTTTGGAGTGAGGAGGGCTTGTGTGTGCCAGCTTACGCCAGTCCCCACCCTGCCCTATTGCCCCTTGGCTCTGAGGCTGGCTGCTGGCCACAATTAACCCCATGCTCATCCTGCTCTTCTCATGATGCAGTTAAGAGGAGAGTGAAGCATTTCTTACTTGCAGACCTTCTCCCCCTCATGCTGTTCATCCCTGTAAGTATTGAATTTGCAGCCCCCAGATAAGCTGGTCTCTTGTCTTTTTCCAGGGATTGCACCAGCAGCTCCAAATGCAGTCTGTTAAAAAAAAAACTCCTGGTTCCAGCCCTTGGTCTCTGCTCCCACCCAGCTTCCCATCATAGGAAATGACTCCCCTTGACTCCTCTCTCTCATCCTCACACCCCGTTCCCCAACCCAGCAGTGAATCCTCTTAGCTTTACTTCCAGAATATAATCGGGAAGCTGGGAGAGTGGCTCCCCTTGGAGGAGGGGTAGAGACATGGAACAGGCTTCTGGGGGCTTCTGCGGGGGGAGGGGTAAGTTCCATTTCTCCGTCTTGACGCTGGTTACTTGGGTGGATTTGTTGTAAAACTTCATCCAACTGCACGCACACTTAGAATAAATGAATCTTTCTCTTGGAAAAAAAAAGTGAAAGTGTTAGTTGCTCCATTGTGTCCAGCTCCTTGCAATCCCATGCACAGTAGCCCACCAGGCTCCTCTGTCCATGAAATTCTCAAGGCACGAATATTAAGTGGGTAGCCGTTCAGTTCTTCAGGGGATCTGCCAGAAATTATGAATATACATTGGCTAGCAAAAGTAAATCCTATTCATGAGAACACAGAAATTAGCTTCTGTCCCCCCACCCAGCACACCCCACCTCCACCACAAAACCTACATCCTGTTACTTGGACCTTCTCCTCTTTTGTTTGAACCAGTCTGGCCGTCTCCTCACCACACTCCCTGCTTCTGCCTCACCCGCTTTGGTCTTGTTCCCACACAGCAGCCTAGGGAATCCTGTTCAAGGCCATTTGATATCATGTCATTCATTCCTCTGTCCAAAACACTCCAGGGTTGCCACCTCCCTCAGGGCCAGAGACCCACCTGCACCCACCCTCACCCTGTTGCCTTTCTGACCCCCTCTTCTCACTTGGGTCAGTCACGCAGTTCTTCCAATAGGCAGTCATTGGAGGAACTGTCTTCCAATGACTCGGGGCCACTGTACTTGCTGTTCCCTTTGCCTGCCACACTGTTCCTCCCACCTCCTCACGTGGCCACTGCCTTCGCTTCCTTCCAGTCTCTCCCAGACTCCACTTGGTCTTCCGGGAGGATCCTGTGCAGAAGGTGCCCCATTGCCTCCCCAGCTTTGTCTCCAACCCATTCACGAGCACTTGCTCCCATTTCCATTCACTTGCTCGTTTGCCTCTTGGCCACCCTGGGGGCCAAGGTGGTGTTTGCTTTGTTGCTCCAGCCCTGGTTTTTGCGCTGGCGCCTGGAAGGTAGTGGGTGCTCGGTAAACATTTACTGAATTGAATTCCCTCATACAAGCTCAGCCTAGATGTTGGAGAAAAAAATATCAAGGAGCCAGTGCACTTTCCTACCACTCTGTCAAACACACACACACACACACACACACACACACACACACCCCACCTACCCACAGTCTTCCCTGCTGGAGGCAAAGCAGAGTAGGGTCCTGGCCTGCGGCTTAGAACAAAAAACAGAACCCTTGGGGGGTTTGGTGCCGATCAAAGGCCTCCGGATGTTTGTAAACCTTGGCTGTCTGCCTGAGATAGAGGGGGTCAGGGGATGGCCCAGAATCCAGGGTTGCTTGCAGCTCCGGGCCAGGGGAGTCCATCGCCTGCCACTTTCCCCACAGTGAGGAAGGCCCTGAGTGGTCAAGCCGCGTGAGCCCCTCCCTCCAGGGCATCTCAAGGGCTGACTTATCCCAACCCCAGCCGCGACCCCACCTGCTGGGCCTGGCTTCAAAGCCAATATTGCTCTTGGAGCTGCAGAGGCTTCGACCAAGTGTCCCACTGAGATGCTGACCATGGTACCACGGGGCTCAGGGAGGGGAATGGGGGGCACACCTTCTGTGCGGGCAGAGTGGGGAGGCTGGTGCCCATACACCCCTCAGAAGACTGTCCCCTCCCCTGCTTTATATTTCTTCACTGTGCTAAGCACCACGTGATGCTGAATATAATGCTGCGTATTTCACGCACGCATCTTGCTGTAGAGCTGCCAAAACAAACGCTCTGTGAGGGCAGAGACTTTTGTTTCATTTGGTCCCCGCTCTTGTCCCAGCACTGAAAATGATGCCCGGTACACAGGACGCACTCAACTCACATTTGTTGCATGAATGATAGGCATGATTTTGGTTGATGTTCACAGTAATACAATACAGTGACTTAAAGCATGTTCAACTATTCAGCAGTTGACTGAGCCTCTGCTATGTCCCAGGCACTGGGACTGTGGCAGGGCGCGATCTGGACTTCTTGTTCTCACGGGGCTTCATCTAGGAAGAATTTCAAATGGTGAGTCATGCTATGAAGGATTTCACAGGGGATTTTATACAGAGGGAGGGTTGTCAAGTTGAGGAACGCTGTGTTTCACTAAATTAGGTAGTCACGGAGGCCCCACTGAGGAGGTGATGTCTGAATTGAGACCTGAGTGAGGAGAAGGAAGCGGCCACTGTGAGGGATGGTAGGAAGGAGTAGGGGAAGAGAGATGCAGTCAGAGGGAGCAGTCAGTGCAAGAACTTGGCGTGTTCAAGGAGCAGGAAGAAGGTCACAAAGAGGGTGGCACCCGGTGGTTGAAGGGAAGGTGGGTAGGACATGGGGTTGAAGTACTCAGCAGGACTCAATCATTCGTGTAAGTGCCCGGCACAGTGCTTGGCACACAGCAGCCCCCTTAGTAACTCCCCTGATGACTATAAACAGTGTGTTTACATATATGTGTATTTGTTACAGAGGTTGTTGTCTGCCTGTGTGCAACTTCTGTGCTATACACTCGCCTAATAATTCTCTCCACATCTTTATGAGTTATATACAATTTTTGTTCTCATTTTAGATGAGGAAACCGAAGCCTCGTGGAATTAAACGTCTTGCTCAGGGTTGTACAACCAGCAAGTGGAACAGCCAGAATTTGAATGTAGCTTCATCTAATGCAAAGTCATAGGCTCAATAAAGAAAAGAAAGAAAGAAAGTGAAGTCACTCTTTGCGACCCCATGGACTGTAGCCCACCAGGCTCCTCAGTCCATGGAATTTTCCAGGCAAGAGTACTGGGGTGGGTTGCCATTTCCTTCTCCAGGGGATCTTCCCAACCCAGGGATTGAACCCAGGTTTCCCACTGCAGGCAGATGCTTTACTGTCTGAGCCACCAGGGAAGCCCACAGACTCAATAAGGTAATGGAAGCAGATTATTGTAAGGATGTGGAAAAAGTAAATACATATAAAGTGCTGCAAACTGTGCCCTGCACATAGTAAGTGCAGGATATGTATTTGGTATTATCAATGCTATTATTGGGCTTCCCTTGTGGCTCAGCTGGTAAAGAATCCACCTGCAATGTGGGAGACCTGGGTTTGATCCCTGGGTTAGGAAGATCCCCTGGAGAAGGGAAAGGCTACCTACTCCAGTATTCTGACCTGGAGAATTCCATGGACTGTATGCTATTATTATTAATACATTTGAGCCACCAGATTGAAACATCTGCTCTAATAGAAAATATTTGTACTCTTAATCCCTTAGCTGGTTTCAGAATAAGGGAGCCTGTCCAGGGACACTGGGTCCAGTATACCCTGTCCCAACAGCTTCCACCCAGGCTTTGGGGAATGAACCTGAGTTTCTATGAAGTCAGCTGGTCCAAATCCCTAGGACTAGTTTTTCCCGTTTGGAGCACCCCATCCGCCCACATCCAGTCCTCAAATGTCCAAAGTGCTCCCTGTAGGGCCTTGCAGTCCATCCAAGACCGTCTGATGCTAACCTGGCTAGCACCTTTGATGAAGCCGACTATTGGACTGGCTCAAGGTCAGGTCTCCAACCTGAAAGGACACGGGAGGAGGTTTCATCACAGACTGCAAGGGTCCATTGGGAAATAACTTGGCCTAGGGTTTATGGGAATCACGGCAGCATGCCCTGGGTAGGAAGTGAATACTGCACCTCTGTCTGGGCCTTTCTCTTGTCTTGGCTTGGCTTCCAAAATTTCAGATCTTTGCATCTAATTTTTGGAATTTTGCCATAACCATGCACTCTCCAGAATTACTTAGTATTTTTCTTTGAATTGCTTCACATTGTAAATTTCAATAGATGTAGCTTAAAAGGAGGATTATTTTAAAGTCATGGGCTTTAGGGACTTCCCTGGTGATCCAGTGGGCCTTGGGGCCAAAAACACAAAATATAAAACAGAAGCAATATTGTAATAAATTCAATAAAACTTTAAGAATGGTCTTCATCAAAAAGAAATCGTGGGCTTTAATTAAAAAAAAAATCACTTGCTCTAAGTCAAAAGTAATTAGAAGAATAAACAAAATAAAAAGAAACCAGTGCCGTCAAATCGCAGCAAGATGTCAAAGTCTCTGGTCCTGAAGTCTTCTCAGGCTGTTAGAAAGGGAGTTACCAAGTGATGAGGAGTTAACGGGAGACTGACACCCAGCAGAGACCCTCTCTGTGGGTGATGAGTTAAAGAAAGTTGACACAGGAAATGACTTTCACTCTGTGGGATTAAATGTTATTTAAATACCGTCTGTGTGTGTGCATGCTCAATCGTGTCTGACCCCCATGGACTGTAGCCCACCAGGCTCCTCTGTCTGTGGGATTTTCCAGCCAAGTATACTGGAGTGGGTTGCCATGCTCTCCTCCAGGGGATCTTCCCCACACAGGGATGGAACCTGCATCTCTTGCATCTCCTGCATCGGCAGGCGGGTTCTTTACCAGCTGAGCTGTCTAGTGCAACATAAAATGATCTGTGTTTCCTCATGGGTCTGCCTCTGTCATGTTGAGAAATATTCCACCACCACATTTGGTCTCAACAACAGCTCCTTTCTGTCTCATCTTCAGAGATCTGAAGACAGATCCACATAAAAACCTGTACACAAATGTTCATAGCAGTGTTATTCATAATAGCCCCAAAGTATCCATCAGGTGATGCATGGATAAATAAAATGTGGTATATTCATTAAACAGAACATTATTTGGTTGCAAAAGGAGAGAAGTACTGATGCATGCTACAATGTGGGAGAACCTTGAATGAAATCATGCTAAGTGAAAGAAGTCAGACACAAAGAACCTCATATTGTATGATTCCATTTATGCAAAATGTCCAGAACAGGCAAATCTAGAGAGACAGAAAGTAAGTAGATCAGTGGTTATGGTTATCTAGGGCTTTGGAGGTTGGGGGGCAATTGAGAGTATTAATGGGTATGGGGTTTCTTTTTAGGATGATGAGAAAGTTCTAAAATCGGTTGTAGTAATGATTGCACACTTTTGTGAGTATATTAAAACCTATTGACCTGTTGGCTTTAAATGGGTGGATTGTATGCTATGTCAGTTATATCCAAATAAATCTGTTATTAACATAATGAAAGCAGAATCTGTTACTCTGCTTAAGTCCCTGCAATGGCTCCCCTTGTCATTCAGTGTAGAATGCAAAGTCCTCATTCAGCCTTTCAAGATGCTGTGTGGTCTTGTCACTGGCTCTGCACCCCAGTTCCCTGATGGCTCTAAGCCAGGTCTTGCTTGCTCCTGCCTTGGAGCCATTGCTCTCCGTTTTTCCTTCCTCTTGGAATCCTTCCTTCACATACCCAGACGGTCCCACTTGCTCACTTTCCTTGGGTCTCTGCTTAACTTAAGGCACTTGGTCACCTAATCATCCAGGGCTTCCCTGACCACCTTATCCAAAATGGCACCCCACTCCATCACTCTCCATCTCTGTCTCCTGCTTCGTTTTCCTCCGTAGCCCTGGTTGTCTCCTCTTCTTTCTGCTATCATATTTTCTACTCATTTGTTTATTAAGTGTCCCCTCCAACTCCACCTCCCCTCTCTTCAACCAAATATAAGTTCCGTGTATGCAGAGATTTAAAAATTTTGGTCTTATTCATTGTTGTATTCATAGCCTAGTATATAGTTGCCATGTAGTCAATATTTCTTGAATAAAAGGAATAATGAAAGGCTTGGATGCCAAGTTTGCTGATGAGGAAAACCAAGTCTGGTATCCAAATATTAATTTAGTAAACATTACCAGAATGTCTACCACAGACCATGCCTGGGCCCTGGAGATGTAAAGATGCAAAATTCGGTAGAACTCAAGAGGGCCATTCCTTGGTGAGCCATACCTGATTCCCTGGTGGCTCAGATGGTAAAGAGTCTACCTGCAATGAAGAAGACCTGGGGTCGATCCCTGGGTCGGGAAGATCCCCTGGAGAAAGAAATGGCAACCCACTTCAGTATTCTTGCCTGGAAAGTGCCATGTATGGAGGAGCCTGGCAGGCTACAGTCCATGGGATCACAAAGAGTCAGACACGAGTGAGTGACTTGACTTTCTTTCTTTTAGGAGGGCCACGAGAACTGGATTGAAGTCTCTAGATGTGAAGTGATAGATGCCAACTGAGATTTTGCATCAGGGAAATGATTCTACCAGAATCTGACCAAAGATGGACTAGCTTTTAGGGATGTGGGGAGTTGGAAAGCAGTGGAGTTGTTCCAAAAGTGACTCTCAACCCTAATTGCATATTAGAATCTGCTGGGACCTCTTAAAAATTCCGATGTTCGGGCCACATCCCAGACAATTAAGTCAGAGTCTCTAAGGGCAGGGCCTGGCATCAGCATTTTAAGTTTCCCAGGTGAGTCATGCTGCAGCCAGGGTTGAGAACCACTGTGTTAGATTTTAGGTTATAAGAGTGTCGGTGGTCCTTGTTACCTGATGGTACTGAGTACTGGGAAACCACTTCATGACTGAATTACCCAAATTGTGGACAGGTCTTACAATATTTGAGGGGATTGGGTGCTATTTTACTTTAGTGTTCAGTGTAAAAGTCACATATCTCATATCTAGTGAACACATATGATGAAACATAGCTAATAAAACATACACTGTGAGTCATGACTATGTTGTGGTTAGGCATGGAGACTACTGGAATTTGAGTCCCCCTTAATAGCCGTGTGTTGTTTGATAAGTTGCTTACCTCAGTTTCCTCCTCTGCAAAACGGGAATATATTAGGATCTATCACATAAAGTCATTTTGTGTTTAATGAGTTAAATCATATAAATCTTTTAGAATAGGGTCTGGCACAGAGTAAGTACCAGTGAATGCTGGCTGTTATTCATTAATAAATAAGAAAGTCAATATCCCTTGCACATTTGACATAGATCACTAATTTTATTAAATTCTCTTGAACAAAATAAACTGCAACTATAAATGTCAGTAAATCTGATTCTTTTGAATGGTTCAAGCATATTAAACAGTAGAGAAAGTAGATACAAATTCATTGTGGATGAAACTTATGAATACTTTTACACCAAGATCAGTTACAGAAGTCCTTATCCCATGGAGTTTATTTTAATTCTTATTCATATTTTTAGAAAATCATGCTTTTAAAAAATTCATAGATAGAACTATAGAAATTACATTATCTGAACAGCAGAGAGAAAATAGACTGAAAATGAACAGAGCCTCAAGAATCTGTGGGATTGTAACAAACAGTCTAACATCTGTGTCATTGGAGTTTTGAAAAGAGAGAAAAAACAGGAAGGAGTATAAAAGTATTCAAAGAGATAATAGCTGAAAACTTCTCAAATTTGGTAAAAGAATAAACCTACAGAGTTCAGAGGCTGAGTTAACACCAGACAAGATAACTGAGAGAAACTTTTTGCTAGGCAAAAATACTGGACTGCTAGGCCCTCCTCCAGGGGATCTTCCCAACCCAGGAATAGAACCCAGGTCTCCCACATCCCAAGTGGATTCTTTACTGTCTGAACTACCAGGGAAGTCCAAAAGAAACTTACACCAATGCATAGAAGTTCGACTCTTCAGAAGTCAAACTTCTGAAAACTAAAGACATATCTTGAAAGCAGTGAGAGAGAAATGACATCTTACCTCTAGAGGAAAAACAATTCAGATGACAGCAAATTTCTCACCAACATTCATGAAGTCCAGAAAAAAGGGGCATAACATTTTTCAAGTGCTGAAAGAAAAGAGCTGTCAATTCAAAATCCTATAACCAGTGAAAATATTCTTTAGGAATAAGGGGGAAGTCACAAGCTTCTCAGATGAAGAAAAACTAAGAGGGTTTGTTGCCTACTCTAAAAGAATGACTAAAAGTTCTCAAAACCAAAATGAAATTATAAACAAAGCAATATTTGAATATCAGGAAGGAAGAAAGTACACAGCAAACAAAAAATATAGGTAACTGCAATAAGCTCTTTTTCTTCTTGGCTTTTCTAAGTTCTGTTTAATGGTTGAAGCCAAAATTATGGCATTGCCTGATATGATTCTTTTTGCCTTTTCATACTGTTCATGTCCTGAATATTCATTGGAAAGACTGATGCTGAAGCTGAAACTCCAAAACTTTGGCTGCCTGATGCAAAGAACTGACTCATTGGAAAAGACCCTGATGCTGGGAAAGATTGGAGGCAGGAGGAGAAGGGGACAACAGAGGATAAGATGGTTGGATGGCATCACCGATTCAATGGATATAGATTTGAGTAAACTCCGGGAATTGGTTATGGACAGGGAGGCCTGGTGTGCTGCGGTCCATGGGGTCACAAAGAGTCAGACACGACTGAGTGACTGAACTGAACTGAACTGAACTGAGTCTGTGCTAAGTTATGTATATACAATGTAATACCTAGAATGAACACTAAACAACCTATACTAATAAATGCACTAAAAATCAAAATGAAATTCTAAAAAATTTTCAAATAATCCACTGAAAGGCAAAGGAAATAAGAAATAGAGAAATAAGAAAGATAGAGATAGAGAAATAGAGAACATACAGAAAACAGAGTGGCAGATTTAAGCCCTAATATATCATGATTATGTTAAGTGTAAATGGCCTAAAAACACTAATTAAAAGACAGACCCAAGCAGAGTAGGTGTTCTTAAAGCTTGACCCAACTGTATGTTGTCTATAAGAAGTTCATTTCAAATATAATGATATATGCATATTGAAAATTCACTTCAGTTCAGTCATTCAGTCATGTCCGACTCTTTGCGACCCTGTGAACCACAGCACGCCAGGCCTCCCTGTCCATCACCAACTCCCAGAGTCCACCCAAACCCATGTCCATTGAGTTGGTGATGCCATCCAACCATCTCATCCTCTGTCCCCTTCTCCTCCTGCCCTCAATCTTTCCCAGCATCAGGGTCTTTTCCAGTGAGTCAGCTCTTCACATCATGTGGCCAAAGAATTGGAGTTTCCACTTCAACATCAGTGCTTCCAGTGAACACCCAGGACTGATCTCCTTTAGGATGGACTGGTTGGATCTCCTTGCAGTCCAAGGGACTCTCAAGAGTCTTCTTCAATACCACAGTTCAAAAGCATCAATGTCATGAACTTCCGTCCATAGTTCATCAAGCACTCTATCAGATCCAGTCCCTTAAATCTATTTCCTACTTCCACTATATAATCATAAGGGATTTGATTTAGGTCATACCTGAATGGTCTAGTGGTTTTCCCTACTTTGTTCAACTTAAGTTTGAATTTGGCAATAAGGAGTTCATGATCTGAGCCACAGTCAGCTCCCAGTCTTGTTTTTGCTGACTGTATAGAGCTTCTCCATCTTTGGCTGCAAAGAATATAATCAATCTGATTTCGGTGTTGGCCATCTGGTGATGTCCATGTGTAGAGTCTTCTCTTCTGTTGTTGGAAGAGGGTGTTTGCTATGATGAGTGTGTTCTCCTGGCAAAACTCTATTAGCCTTTGCCCTGCTTTATTCTGTACTCCAAGGCCAAATTTGCCTGTTACTCCAGATGTTTCTTGACTTCCTACTTTTGCATTCCAATCTCCTATAATGAAAAGGACATCTTTTTTGGGTGTTAGTTCTAAAAGGTCTTGTAGCTCTTCATAGAACCGTTCAACTTCAGCTTCTTCAGCATTACTGGTCAGAGCATAGACTTGGATTACCGTGATATTGAATGGTTTGCCTTGGAAATGATCAGAGATCATTTGGTCATTTTTGAGAGTGCATCCAAGTACTGCATTTTGGACTCCTTTGTTGACTATGATGGCTACTTCATTTCTTCTAAGGGATTCCTGCCCACAGTAGTAGATATAATGGTCATCTGAGTTAAATTCACCCATTCCAGTCCATTTTAGTTCGCTGATTCGACGTTCACTCTTGTCATCTCCTGTTTGACCACTTCCAATTTGCCTTGATTCATGGACCTAACATTCCAGGTTCCTATGCGATATTGCTCTTTACAGCATCAGACCTTGCTTCTGTCACCAGTCACATCCACAACTGGGTGTTGTTTTTGCTTTGGCTCCGTCTCTTCATTCTTTCTGGAGTTATTTCTCCACTGATCTCCAGTAGCATATTGGGCACCTACTGACCTGGGGAGTTCATCTTTCAGTGTCTTATCTTTTTGCCTTTTCATACTGTTCATGGGGTTCTCAAGGCAAGAATACTGAAGTGGTTTGCCATTCCCTTCTCTAGTGGACCACATCATGACCCAGATAATCACGATGGTGTGATCACTCACCTAGAGCCAGACATCCTGGAATGTGAAGTCAAGTGGACCTTAGGAAGCATCACTACGAACAAAGCTAAAAGAAGTGATGGAATTCCAGTTGAGCTATTTCAATTCCTAAAAGATGATGCTGTGAAAGTTCTGCAGTCAATATGCCAGCAAATTTGGAAAACTCAGCAGTGGCCACAGGACTGGAAAAGGTCAGTTTTCATTCCAACCCCAAAGAAAGGCAACGCCAAAGAATGCTCAGACTACCGCACAATTGCACTCATCTCACACGCTAGTAAAGTAATGCTCAAAATTCTCCAAGCCAGGCTTCAGCAATACATGAACCGTGAACTTCCAGATGTTCAAGCTGGTTTTAGAAAAAGCAGGGGAACCAGAGATCAAATTGCCAACATCTGCTGGATCATGGAAAAAACAAGAGAGTTCCAGAAAAATATCTATTTCTGCTTTATTTACTATGCCAAAGCCTTTGACTGTGTGGATCACAATAAACTGTGGAAAATTCTGAAAGAGATGGGAATACCAGACCACCTGATCTGCCTCTTGAGAAACCTGTATGCAGGTCAGGAAGCAACAGTTAGAACTGGACATGGAACAACAGACTGGTTCCAAATAGGAAAAGGAGTACATCAAGGCTGTATATTGTCACCCTGCTTATTTAACTTATATGCAGAGTACATCATGAGAAACGCTGGGCTGGATGGAGCACAAGCTGGAATCAAGATTTCCTGGAGAAATATCAATAACCTCAGATATGCAGATGACACCACCCTTATGGCAGAAAGTGAAGAAGAACTAAAGAGCCTCTTGATGAAAGTGAAAGAAGAGAGTGAAAAAGTTGATTTAAAACTCAACATTCAGAAAACTAAGATCATGGCATCCAGTTCCATCATTTCATGGCAAATAGATGGGGAAACAGTGGCTGACTTTATTTTTGGCGGCTCCAAAATCACTGCGATGGTGACTGCAGCCATGAAATTAAGAGACACTTACTCTTTGGAAGGAAAGTTATGACCAACCTAGACAGCATATTCAAAAGCAGAGACATTACTTTGCCAACAAAGGTCCATCTTGTCAAGGCTATGGTTTTTCCAGTAGTTGTGTATGGATGTGAGTTGGACTATAAAGAAAACTGAGCACTGAAGAATTGATGCTTTTGAACTGTGTTGTTGGGAGAAGACTCTTGAGAGTCTCTTGGACTGTAAGGTGATCCAACCAGTCCATCATCAGGGAGATCGGTCCTGAGTGTTCATTGGAAGGACTGATGATGAAGCTGAAACTCCAATTCTTTGGCCACCTGATGCAAAGAGCCGACTCATTTGAAAAGACCCTGATGCAGGGAAAGATTGAAGGCAGGAGGAGAAGAGGACAAGAAAGGATGAAATGGTTGGATGGCATCACCAACTCAATGGATATGAGTTTGAGCGGACTCTGGGAGTTGGTGATAGATAGGAAGGCCTGGTGTGCTGTGGTCCATGGGGTCATGAAGAGTCAGACACGACTGAATGACTGAACTGAACTGAACAGAAAGATAATATGAAAATCTCCAAATACTTAGAAACTAATTCCTCACTTCTGAATAATCCATGGGTCAAAAAAGATATTGCAATGGAAAATAAAAAATGCATTGAGTTGAATGAAAATACATCACATAAAATTTGTAGGATACAGCTAAACCAATGTATACTTTTGAAAAGAGGAAAAAAATCTCAACTCAATAATCTAAGCTCCCACTTCAATGGCCTAGAAAAGGAAGAATGAGCAGAAGGATGGGAAAAAGAAATATAAGACCTGAAATCAATGAAACTGAAAACAGAAAAAACAACCTCACAGAATTAGTTCTTTAAAAAGAGGATTAAATTTAAAAATCTCAAGTAAGCCTGATAAAAAGAGAGAGAAAAGATGCAAGTTACCAAATGAATGAATCAGGAATGGATGAAGGAATCAAGGATATCACTATAGAACCTGCAGACATCAAAAGGGAGTACTTAAAACTCCACATGCAAACATTTAACAATTTGCGAGAAATAGAACACCTCCTCAGAAAATTCCATGACGTCTTACAGAAAAACCCTAAAGAACTTTCTGGCCAACTCATAAACTACCACAGTGCACTCAGTATAAAGTAGATAATTGAAATAGCCCTATTTCATACAGAAAGGAAAAAATAAACCAGTTCTTATTTGTAGATGACATGATTGTCTATATAGAAAGTCTCAAAGATGTGACCAAAAAAAAAACCCCAAAAAACTTCTAAAACTAATAAATGAATTGAACAAGATTTAGGGTATAAGGTAAACATTCGAAATTCAACTTTATTTCAATATACTATCAGTGAGCATATGGATCCTGAAAAAAATAGAATACCATTTACTTTGCTCAAAATTGCAGTTGTTGTTGTTGTTTAGTCACTAAGTCGTGTCCAGGCTCCTCTGTCCAAGGAATTTCCCAGGCAAGAATACTGGAGTGGGTTGCCATTTCCTCCTCCAGGGGATCTTCCCAACCCAGGGATCAAACCTGAGTCTCCTGTGTCTCTTGCATTGCAGGTGGATTCTTTTCCCCTTGAGCCATTGGGGAAACCCTGTATTGGTAAAGGGATAGACAATTAGATCAATGGAACAGAATAGGGAACCCAGAGACAGATCCACCAAATATGCCTGATTGATTTTTGACAAAAGTGTAGAAGGAATTCAATGGAATAAAGATAACTTTTTAAACAAATGACGCTGCAGCAATTGGTCAATGATAGGCAAAAATAAATAAAATAAAAACCTCAACCTAAGCCTTGTACCTGATATAAAAATTAACTCATGGTCTTAAATATAAAACATAAAACTATAACTTATCAAACATCTCGAAAAAAATCTGAGAAAATCTACAGGATCTAGGGCTATGCGAAGAGTTTGACACTGAAAGCATGATACAAAAAAAGGAAAATTTCATCATTTTGACTCCACCAAAATTACAAGTGTTTGCTCTGTGAAAGGTCTGTTAGCAAGATGAAAAGCCAGGCTATAGACTGGGAGAAAAATTTTGCAAACAACATATCTATCATAAGACCAGTATTTAGGCTATATAAGGCACTCTCAAAACTCAACAGCAGAAAAAACAGTCCAGTGAGAAAATGGCAAACAACAGGAAGAGATAGTTTTCCCCAAAGAAGATATATGAATGACAAATAAGCACATGAAAAGATGTTAAGCGTCATTAGCCATTAAGAAAATGAAAATTAAAACCACAAGATTTCTCTACACTCCCATCAGTGTGGTTAAAAAAAAAAAAATACAAGTCCAGTGTTGGCAAGGACACGGAGAAACTGGTTCACTTCTCCATTGCCAACAGAAATGTAATATAGTGCTAACAGTTTGGAAAATTGTTTGGCAGTTTCTTAAAAAAAAAAAAAAAAAAAACCGAGGACGCAACTGCCATACAACCCAGGACTGTCTTCCGTGCACTTATCCAGAAGGAACAAAAAGACTCCTCCAGGCAACCTGTAAAGTAGGAGACACTGGTTCAATCCCTGGGTCGGGAAGACCCCCTGGAGGAGGGAACGGCTACCCACTCCAGTATTCTTGCCTGGAGAATTCTATGGACAGAGGAGCCTGACGGTCGGACTGTAGTCTGTGGGGTCCCAAAGAGTCAGACTCAACAAGTGATACAAACACACACAGGCTCCGACCTACAGATGACTGACTCACACCGGAAGAAAAATAAATACCAACTGCCAGAACTCCCAACAGACCTCTTTTGTAGTTCCGACTGATATTATCATCACCCCAGAGGCCAACGTCAAGGCCACGCAACTAGTATGCGGCAGAGGCGGTGTACGAATCCAGTTAAGGCTAGTAAGTGATTCAATCCTCAGATTGTCTGGTGTGGCCCTTTTCACAGGCAAGTACGGAACCGTGAAGCCTCGGGCCGCATAGCTGGAAAGTCAGGCGGCTACTCGGTCTTCTGGGCTAGAGTGCGCTTCCCTGGTTCTTGGGTCCAACTTTTCCTAACTTTTCCGGGCCTCTTTCGCCCAGTCCCAGGGGAGCAGGCACCACCCTTTTCCTCCGGGAGGCGCGCGTAGTGGGGAGGGCGGGTCCCCGACCGCAGTCGCCTCCCCAGACCCTGCCCCCAGGCTATAAACCCGGAGCCGGGGGCCGGCGCGGGCAGTCCCGGGCTGGCCCGCTCCGCGGGGCGATCGCACAGATGGCGGCGCTGGCGACAGTGGCCAAGAAGGTGTGGAGCGCGCGGCGGTTGCTGGTGCTGCTGTTCACACCGCTCGTGCTGCTGCCGGTGGTCTTCGCCCTCCCGCCCAAGGTAACGCCGCCTCTCCTGGGCGGTCCCCCCATTCCGCCCGCCCTGGGCGGCCGCGCCACAGTCAGGACCCTGTCCTCCCGAGCCTCGGAGGCGGAATACCACAGAGGTCCCAGTCTAGATTTCACCAGACCCCACCTCCCCACCCGCTGCGTTCCCTCGCTTTCCCTGCCTTGCACTGCTGTGAACACAATTCCCCTTTCCCACCTGCGGTTGCTCCTGGGAGCCCTGGGTCCCACTAGCCTTCTGGATCTTGTCATTTCTGCAGGAATGATTCCTCTTTATCGAGCTCTGACTGTGTGCTTGGTGATGTGTTGAACATTTCACTTGATAATCACAAGAAACTTGATGCTTGGCAAGCTCAAGCTTAATGAATGGCAAGCTGTGTGATCTGGGGCTTAACCTCTCTGAACTTCAGCTTGTTCATTTGTAAACACTGGGAAAATGATCATACGGATCCATTGGACAGTGGTGAATATTAAAAAGAGGCAATATATGTTAATCTCTTTGAACTGAGCCTGGTACCCAGTAAGTGCAGAAGACTGCACTGGCTGGTCTTTATCAACGTGCCATATATGATGGAGACAGCCAAGATTTAAGAAATGCTTACTGGGAGCAAGTGTGAGCACAGTCGTGTCCTACTCTGCGACTCCATGGACTGTAGCCCACCAGCTTCCTCTGTCCATGAAATTATCCAGGCAAGAATACTGGAGTGGGTTGCCATGCCCTCCTCCAGGGGATCTTCCTGACCCAGGGATCGAACCCACGTTTCCTGCAGTGCAGGCAGATTCTTTACCATCTGAGCCACCAGGGGCAAGGTGCAGCGCTAAACTTTGCCTACGTGCTGCATCTGACTTAATCCAGACTGAAAATGCCCCTCTGAGTGGGGAGGGTTATTTGCCTTATTTTCCAGAGGAGAAAAGTGAGGCTGGGAGAGAAGTGTCTTGCTCACAGTCACACAACAGGCAGCTGAGTGGGATCAATCCCTGGCTTATCAGAATCCAGAACCTAGGTTGTTTCTAGACTCTCAAAGAAAGTAATCCATAGAAGATCAAAGGCTGCTGATTGAGGTCGGGAGTGTCATGACAAAATTCATCACCAGTGGGAGAAGGAGATGGTATCGCAGGTCCCCCGGTGGGTCCCTCACCTGTGCCCAGCACATTCGGGGCATCAAGATTAGGTGTGAGGCTCGTTAGACAAGGCTTCTACCTCCAAGAAGTTGTTTCACTGTCCCTCAATGAGATATTCTTCAGTTGCTAAGTCGTGTCCGACTCTTTGCAACCCCGTGGACTGCAGACCACCAAGCTCCCCTTGTCCTTCACTGTCTCCCTGAGTTTGCTCAAACGCATCTCCATTGAGATGCGTTTGAGCAAACTCCATCCAACAATAAGATATTACTCATTAATTGCCATCAATGAAACATTAAATGTTCATAAAAATAGAAGTAAAGAGAGGGTATAATTTAGTGAGACCAGGGGAGTGGGGAGAAGTGTTCAGAGAGGGCTGCCTGGAGGAAGGGGTGAGGAAGTGATACTAAGAAGATGGTGTCGAAAGATCCACGACAAATTCTTCGGTGTGGAATTATCCTAGCAATTAGACTTTCTTGACATGCAAGAGAAAAACAATAAATGCTGGTATAAGGATTAGGTTGCTTATTTAAAAGCCATCCCATCCCTGGCCACTTGCTAACTTCAGGACCTTGCACCAATCTCCTTTCCTCTTTGGGTCTCCTTTTCCTTGTCTATAAGGTGGAGGATTGCCATGCTAGCTTCCGACATTTGATGTGAGGGTCTGAGCAAAGACGTTGCCTCACTTTGTGAAGCATCACTGGTGGAAGGCAGGATGGGTCTGGGGGGTCCCAGGCGGAGTTCTGGGGAAGAAGTGATGAAACACACAGGGTCTCTCTCCTCTGCAGAGGGTTCTGAAAGCTCCGCTCTGCAGTGAACCCAGGGGCAGGTCCAAGTGTTATGGGGCCAGAAACTTGTACTAATTGAGGGGCTTTCTTTAAGAAAAAGCATACAGATTTACAAGTACACAATTTAGTACATGGCTTGGGAGTGGCTCTGAACCTTTAAAAGCTTCATTAGCTTCACAGTGAACCCACTTCCATATGACCCCCAGTGTGGTAGGTAACAGCGCATGTCTGATTGATAAGGTGTTTCACTGTGCTTCACTCTTCTGTGCTGAGTTTCTCGGGTGTTGTCCTATGTAATATCCACATCACCAGGGAGTCAACTGCTATTAGCATGGAACAGGTGAAGAAATGGAAGCTCAGCAAGGTTAGGTGACTTGTCCAAGGTCACACAACCTGTACAAAGCCAGAAGGCATTGTCTGTGTCTGACCACTTCACTTTATACTCTTTCTTTAGTTCTAATTGAGTGAGAATGTCTCCTGATTCCCTCCGGATCCCCAGTGGGGACTCTTTGTGTGGCTCTAGATCTCACTGCCTTTTAAACTCGCTAATAAATCAGGGCCTCCTCCCAGGAGGCAGCTCTGGCTTCTTGGGAGATCTTAGCCTCCCTCAAGTCTCTATCAGCACACTCAAAGCCCCCTCTTCCTCCATGTTATATGTATATGTTTATCACATTGTATTATTATCATATTCTTGGATGTTAATAACTGACATGTTTCTTAATCTAATGTAGAAGGCGAATAAAAGCATCCTTAGAGAATAGTGAGCAGAGAAATTTGTGGTTTTTGTTGGTCTATGACATACGCATAAAGCAAACAGAGTGGGTGTGCTACGCACACAGTTTCAAAGCAATTCCTGTAATCTTAACCAGTTTAATCCTGTGATAACCTCTCCAGACGAAGGCTGGCACTATAAAAAAGTGTGCTTTCTGTGCAAATGAAGCTTCAAGGCAAGTGTGCTCAGTGTCCACCCTCACCCCTAACATTAGGCTGCTGCTTCTAAGCCTCTTTCACCTAGAAATTCTGGAACCACCAATGCCTGTTATAGGGTTCATATCCCAAAAACTTTTGCAAAATTGTTGATATCAGGGAAGAAGTTTGAGATCCTTGGCATTGGTCATTTGCCCCTCACTGGGTCCTGCTTTTCCAGCTTGATAAGGTCTCCAGCATCGCTGCTCTGATGTTCCAGAAGTCTGTATGATTGTAACGGTTGGTTATCATGCACCTGTCCCCTGGCGACTGGTGAGGGAGGCTGCAGGGAGGCTGGGGTTAATCTGAAGAGTAGAGCCAGGGCTGGGGGCGGGGGATGGGAACAATTCTTACATTATGTCCTCCTGGCTTGGAACACTGTCAGCAGGGGTGAAAAGGAGTGGGATGCCCTTCTGGAATGCAGTGGCTGCAATTTCCAGGGCCACGGGGATCATGGCTCTTACCCCAAAGAGTGCCAGAGACTGAGGAAGTCAGGATCCTGCCAGAGGGACTGCCTCACAGTTTTCTAAGAATGGCCATCCTGGGAGCTGGGTGTTAGAGGACTGGCCTTGGGCGGCTAGGGGAGACAGAGGAGAGTATTAAATCAAGCTTGCAAATAAGCACCAGCCCCATGTATTTGCAGAGAATCTCACCTTCTTTCCCAACTTACTAAAAGCAAATCTTGCTGGACTGACCATCTGGCCATCAAGAGTGCTTCCAGTGGGTACTTCCACTGGCTCTTTCTAAGGATGCTTTGAGAGGGAGGAGGCATGTAGGAGTGGGGGGACTCTGGGCAGGGCCTCCTCCCAGGCTGCAGGTCTGGCTTCTCGGGAGATCTTTTGTTGTTGTTCAGTTGCTCAGTCATATCGACTCTTTGCGACCCCATGGACTGCAGCACGCCAGGCTTCCCTGTCCATCACCAACTCCTGGAGTTTACTCAAACTCATGTCCATCGAGTTGGTGATGCCATCCAACCATCTCAGCCTCTGTCGTCTCCTTCTCCTCCTGCCCTCAATCTTTCCCAGCATCAGGGTCTTTTCTAATGAGTTGGCTCTTTGCATCAGGCGGCCAAAATACTGGAGTTTCAGCTTCAACATCAGTCCTTCCAATGAACACCCAGGACTGATCTCCTTTAGGATGGACTGGTTGGATCTCCTTTCAGTCTGAGGGACTCTCAAGAGTCTTCTCCAACACCACAATTCAAAAGCATCAGTTTTTCACTGCTCAACCTTCTTTCCGGTCCAACTCTCACATCCATACATGACTACTGGAAAAAACATAGCGTTGACTAGACAGACCTTTGTTGGCAAAATAATCTGACTTCACTAATTTTAGCCTCCCTCAAGTCTTTATATCAGCACACTGAAAGCCCCCTCCTGTTATATGCATGTATTTATCATGTTATATTATTGCCATGTTCTTGGATGTTCGTGACTAACATGTTTCTTTATGTAATGTACAATGGGAATAAAAGCCTCTGGGCAGGACGCTCCAGAGCATTGTGAAGGCTGTGCAGCACACAGAGAGAAGTGAGGAGGCGAAATGAGACCGAACCCGCCCGCACTCCACCTGCCGAACCTGGCCTCCCGGTGCAGTGCTGGGCCCACTGAGGAAGAGCCCCTCTCCCCAGTTTGCACGAAGGTGTTGTCTGGCTTGCAGCAGTCTTGCTCTGGGGTGGCAGTTACACCTGTGAAGTCAGAGGCCCACTGTTTTGCATTCACCTAATCTCCATGAGTGGGGTATGTTCAGGTGGATGACCAAGAAAATGGGCCTTTCCTTCCCAGTTTTGAGGCTTTGGAATCAGAACTGGATTCTCATTCCACATCCCTGGTCTGTGACCTTAGGCAAGTCATTTGACTTCTCTGGGCCTCGGTCTCTTCAGTGGTAACACGCCCATAGTATCACCTTCTCCCCTGGTTATTCTTTGGGCCTAGTGAAATCATATGATATGCTGGCATCATAACTTCGTACTTTTTCATTCAGCCCTCAAGGTATGTTTTCACTCTCCCATCTTGCAGATGAGGAAGCTGAGACTCAGAAGTAAGAGGATGGAAAGAGCATGGGCCTTGGAGTTGGGAAGACTTGGGTTTGGGTCTTAGCTCTCAAACTGTACGATAAGGGGCTTGGGCGGGAGATGTCCCATTTCTGAGCCTCGCTTTCCTCACTTGTGAAGTGGGGAAGACTCACGGGTCCCCAAAGGGCTACTATGAGATTTAATTCAGTTAGAATACAGAAATCTTCCCGTGCTGGGTCAAAACAGGGTGGGAATTGATAACAGTAATAACTGCTAAGTGTTTTCCTCATCTGCCCCATGCTGTTTTACATGCCTTCCACATTTTAGTTCATTTCATTTAATCTCTGAAGCCTACCTTCTGGATAACGGGTGAAGGGAAGTAGACGTCAAGCTCCCATATTTCTATTCAGATTATAGTAAGCCCTCAAGAAAGGATAAGAACACCTCATACTTATTGATTACTTACTAGAAGCTGGCCCCCTCTCTCCCTCTGTGACAGCCACCCTGGCCTTCTTGGTGTTCCTTAAATATCCCAAGATTGCTCTCACCCCAGGGCCTTTACCAGCTTCCCAGGTGGCACGGTGGTAAAGAATCCACCTGCCAATGCAGGAGACCCAAGAGACTCAGGTTTGATCCCTTGGTCAGGAAGATCCCCTGGAGGAGGTCATGGCAACCCACCCCAGTACTCTTGCCTGGAAAATCCCATAGACAGAGGCGCCTGGCAGGCTACAGTCCACTGGGTCACTAAGAGTCAGACACAACTGAGCAGCTAAACACGTGCACACCTGCCTGCGGGGCCTTTGCACTTACTGTTCCTTCCGTTATGAGCTGCTCTTCCCCCAGATGTCTGCAAGCCTTGCTCCCACACTTCATTCATCTTAGTTCAAAGATGAACCTCCTCAAAGGCCTTCCCTGGCCACCCTTTCTAACATAGAAAATAAAAATTCCTTTACACTCTCTTCCCTGCCTTATTTTGCTTCATGGTCTTTGTCACTATCTGGCAATGTATTGTATTTAAGGAACGGGCAAGGCAGAGGAAGCAGGCTTAGAGTTGGTTAGTCGAATGATTTCAGTGGGCTCTGGGACAGAGAGGCTGTCCCTGGTTGTCTGGTCCCTGTCCCTGGGTGATGAGGGCAGGCAGATAGTGGCCTGGAGTGAGAGAGTCCAAGAAAGGAGATGGTTGGGGGTGTGGGTCTGGGATCGTCTGGTTTACATTTGAAAAGCCGACACACAGGTGAGTTGTTTACTATTTCTAGGAATGAGCTAGCCCTGGGAGGGGCAGACCCTCCAGTGTTAGCAAGGTCCCAAGACGCCAGAGCATCACATTCAGAAACTGGAAAACATGGTTGTTACAATCTCCCATACTCTTCTCTCTCACTTGTGGTCCAGCCTTATAGGCCTTCCTTTGGTTCTTTAAACCTGCCAAACTTGTTCCTGCCTCAGGACCTTTGCACTTGTTCTCGCTGCCTGGGACGCTCTTGCCCCTGATCTTCCACACGTGGATCTGTCTGGTCATTCAGGTCTTAGCTCCAAAGGCACCTCCTCCAAGAAGACCTCCTTGATTACCTCTTCTCAATAACACTTGCCCTCCTCACTGTACAAAACACTCTCTAAAACAGAGTCCTGTTTTATTTCCTTCATGGCATTCATTCCAACCTAAAATGTTCATTATTTGTTCACTGCCTGCCTCCTCCACGAGACTATGAGTGATATAAGGGCAAGGCCTGTGTCTGTCTAGTTCCCTCAGCATCCCCAGCACCTAGGACAGAGTCTGACACATAGTAGGTACTCAGTAAACTAGCCAATGAATGAATTTGCATTTGAGCCAGGTAGCTCTGATTTCTGAACACGTGCACTTGCTAAACTCCTAGACTGCTACTAATTTGTAGAAGATCTAAGCTGCAATCAGTGTTTGCAGCCCTTTCCTTTTTCAGCGGGGAAAACTGAGGCCCAGAGGGCACATGGAAGGACCTTCCCACCCCTCCCAGCCAGGTGGTCCCAGAACCCTCATCTGTGTCCCCTCCATGCTCTCCCGCCAGGTTTGACCCATTGCCCACACAGACCCCTTGGCCTTGGAACCGCTCCTCTGAGGCCTAGCCAACTTTCCACTTTCCTGGAGATCCTGCCAGGTGTGTAAACAGACCGACAGAATTCCTGATGAGGCGAAGGGGAGCGAGATTGTGTTTCCTGACCTGACTCAGCTGGGCAGTGCCCTCTGGACTGATGAGCGGGATTGTGAGACACCGCCCCCAGACCTTGAGGACACAAAGTGAGCACCCTAGCTAGACCGGACCTGAAACAAATGTCACAGGTGCACCCCAACGGCTCTCTCCAGCTGAGATGCACCAGGGACAAGAGAGATGCACAAGGCCATGCCATCCTGGCAAGCCTCAGCTTCCTCATCTGATAAATGGGCATAACGACACCCACCTGCTCAGAAGGCTTGGCAAGTGCCTGATGCAACATAGGTACTCTGTAAAGAATTGTGGCTATTGCTATTATCTGCAAAATAGGGGTATTAGGCATGTGACTCTATCTACTTGTTCCTGAAATTCACAAGGGGAGGGGCAGCCAATGGGAAGGAGCCTGTGCTGGGGGCAAGGGGAGTCAGCAGGACTGATACACAGGGCAGAACCGTGATGCCCAGCTCAATTAAGACATTGGAAAAAGGCTGGCGAGGCCAGCGTGCCCCTGCTGGCAGCCCAGTGGCTGCCCTGCCCAGTTCCTTTTCCTTTCCTCTCCTGCGAAGCCCTCTCTTGGCCTGGACTGGAGAGAGGGATTTGATTTCAGCCACGTTAAGCTCTCCAGCAGGAATGTGCCAGTCCCTGGGGGTTCAGGATGTGAATTCAAGGTTGCTGATGTCCCAGGCCACATGCCTTATTCATACGCTCTCCTCTGTCCCCCAGGAGGCCCCTTGAGAGCCATAGCCAACACCTCTCTAGCATTTATGAAGTGTCAGGCATGGTTCAACGCACTTGAGATAGGCTAGCTCATGTATGCTTGGCCCGGCTCTGTGGCACAGGTGCTATTATTGTCCACATTCACAGATGGGGAAACTGAGTAACAGAATTGTTCAGTCACTTGCCCTAGCTCCCATGGTTTGGAAGTGGCACAGCTGGGATTCTGACCTGGCATTCTAGCTCCAGAGTCTGTGCTTTTAGCCTCTATGTGACACAAGGGGGATGGACCCATTTTACAGATTAGAAGCCTGAGGCTCAGAGAGATGAAGACACTTGCCTAGCACCTCACAGTCACTGAACGAGTAGTCAGGCTGCCATTCAAGCCTACGTCTGCCTTATTGAAAGCCCACATTCCTTCATGGTTCAGTGGAGGCAAGGGGAAAGGGGCAGGGAGTACATTAAGAACGGCTTCCCAGTGGAGAAACCTGTCATCCTGACACTGGAGTGGGAGTTTGGAGGTTTTGGGTGTTGGGGGCTCTGAAGATAGGAACTAACATGAATTGTCAAATATGATATGTAGGAGCTTGGGTTTGGGTGCTTGGGTGCAAATTCTGGTTTTTTAATATGCTGTGTGACCTCGGGCCAGTTGCATAACTTCTCTATGCTCAAGTTCCTAATCCGTAAATAGGCCAGTTGCATAACTTCTCTATGCTCAAGTTCCTAATTTGTAAATGGGTACGATAATAGGTGATGATGTAAAGGGCTCAACAAATGCTGGCTGGCTTCATGGCTAAAGCACCTCCTGTGTCCTGGGCTCTGTGGAGTCCTTTAAAACAGAGTTCCGAAGTGTTTTGCTCTCCAGGAGACATTCAGCAAGGCCTGAAAACACTTTTGATTGTCACAGCTCGATGGAGATGCTGCCAGCATCTAGGGATGCTGCCACACACCCTGCAGTGCACAGGATTGCCCCCACAACGAAGAGCTCTCAGGCCCCGAATGTCAGTGGTGCCGAGGCTGGAAGCCCCTGCCCAGTGCATTTGCTTGGCGTCCTCTCCCAGCAGGCCCGTGAGGCAGGTGTGATCAGGTCCCATTTTCTGTCAGGAACACTGAGGCCCAGAGAGGGGGAGGGCTTGCCTGTGGACTCACAGCCTGACTGCAGAAGGCCTCCCAGGGTGGAGGGGATTTGGAAATGGAGGGCCTTCCAGACAAGAAGGCCCTTCCAGGGCCTGTGAGCCCTGCTCCAGGCGCTGCTGCGTGGAGCTGACGGTCCCCTCTGCCCTCCTGGCTCCCAGCGGGCGGGACCAGCCTCCTTTCCCGTGATCGGGAGAAATAACAAGAGCGGCCCTTGTTCGCTGCCACCCACAGCCCCGATTGTCCCCTCGATTCCACATGACAGTCCACCTTTCTCGCATGACGAGCCGCTTTGCTGGCTGGCCCCCATCAGCCTGGAGGAGTGCGGGAGAAGGGAGGAAACAGCTCCCTGCTCCTTTAGGCCATTTTCTGCCCCGTCTGGAGCCCCCTTGGATTCCTTTCAAAAGGGCTGGGACTCGACAAAACTTCTCCTGGTGCCTGAGCCGAGCGTTTGACAGCATGGAGTCCGAGAAACAGAAGTGTGAGCAGTTTCCTGAGACACAAGTCTTGGAAATGGGCTCTGCTGTGTTGACATCTGGGACCAGAACGCGGGGTGTCCAGGCCTGGGGGAGCCAGCAGAGGCCTAATGCACGGCCCTGCCTGCAGCCCAGCTCTCACTTCTTCTTGGAGAAACTGAGGCAGTCCTGAGAGGCCCTTCCTATCCCCACTAAACTACCTATCAATCCGGGATACCTGGCTTCCTTTCCTGCTAATCTGTTTCTTCTATGGGGTCTGGACCTCCTCCAGACCTTGACTTTCCTCCCCTGGACAAAGGGTCTGCCCAGAGTCACTGAGCTGGTTTGTCCTCCAGAATCAACTCTCTGAAGGGGCGGGGGTAACATCGTGAGAGTATGAACTCTAGCATCAGATCTCCTGGACTCCACACTGGCTCCCCCACTTCCTTTGTGACCTTGGGTAAGTTATTAGCTTCTCTGTGCCTCAGTTTCCTCCTCTGTGCGAGGACACCAATAGGATCTACCTCAGAGGGGGTTGTGAAGATTGGTTTTGATACCTGAAATACTCTGGGCTGCTCCTGATCATAAGAGGTACTAGTTAAAGATCGACTGTTGTTGTTCAGTCGCCAAGTCGTGTCCAGTTTTTTTGTGACCCCATGGACTGCAGCACGCCAGGTTTCCCAGTCCCTCACCATCTCCCGGAGTTTACCCAAGTTCATGTCCATTGCATGGGTGATGCCATCCAACCATCTCATCCTCTGTCATCCCCTTCTCCTCCTGCCTTCAATCTTTCCCAGCATCAGGGTCTTTTCCAATGAGTTGGCTATTTGCATCAGGTATAACAGTAATAGTAGTAGGATTGTTATTTGCATTACAAATAAGCCTGTGGATCTAGGGGTCTGGAGGTACTTTATAGGGGATGAGACTTGCTTCTGCATCCTCTTGGCTTCTTCCCTTTCCTCTCTGTGTAGGTTCTTGTGTTCTCTGAGCCTCCAATTCCTCCACTATAAAATGGGGGACAGCTGATCTCCTAGGAGCTTCTGGAATTTTAAATGAGATAGTGCTTATTCAGAAAAAAAATCCCAGTGAAAGTTCCCTTGCCATTCTTACTCTAACTCTGAAGCTCAGGGCCCCAGAGACCTAAGAAGTGAAGGATTGTGGGCAGCGGAGGGTCATTGTCAAGAACGCCTTGTGAACGTCATAGCTTAGGCCTCAGTAGCAGGGGTCAGCTTTCCCATCATCCCCTGCATTGACTCCCAGGAGGCCTGGGGCAGAGTGAGCTGGACCAGAGTGGAGGTGGGATGATGGTAAATGGTAGAGACTTAAAATGTCAGGGGCAGGGAAGACCTCAGTGCCCAAGAGAAGTTAGGCTAAGTGGTGGGCCCACAGCTGATCCAGGATGGATCCCTGCCAAGGACTTGCTCTGGGGGTGGGGGTGTGGGGTGGGCGGAACAAGGCACTTCCCCTGCCATCCTGGGTCTCCCCATCTGTCTCATGCATCCACTCGCCTCATGGGGCCATGTTGAGGAGCCAGGGAAACTAAGCACTTTGTAAAGAGTGAAGTACCTGCAAATAGTAAGGTACAAATAAGGGTCCTTCCCGTCTGGTTAACCAGTGTATCCCCAGTGCTTGGCAAACAAAGGTGCTTAATAAATATGTGTAGAATGAATATGGAATCAATGCAAATATTTCTTTATGTTTCCTGTGTGCCAGGCACTGTCCACGAGTGATCCTTACATTTAAAAGTATTAATTGAGCACCTACTATATACCAGCTACTAGTCTAAGAGAACACGGCAATGAACCAAATAGTCACAAATCCTTTTACTTGTGGAGCTGACATTCTAGAGGGGTAGACATTTTTTTTGAAAAGCAAACACATAAATAGATAAGATCTATGTGTGTTTGTGTGTATGTGTTAGTCCCTTGGTCATATCTGACTCTGCAACCCCATGGAGTTCAAAGGAGCTCGCCAGGCTCCTCTGTCCATGGGATTCTCCAGGCAAGAATATTGGAATGGGTTGCCATTCCCTTCTCCAAGGTAAGATCTATAGTATGTCAAATGATGATCAGTATTATGGAGAATAAAATCACAGAAGGCAGGGAGCCAGGAATGGGGTGAGTGTAATATTAGAGTCAGAAAGATTCAGAAAAGGGAACATTAGAACAAACACCTGAAGGAGAAGACACTGGAGCAAAGAGTTGACGGAGGTGAAGGAACAAGCCCTGAGTGCATATAAAGGAAGAGGATTCCAGGTGAGGAGACAGTAAGTGCAAAGATCCTGAGGTGGGGGCATGGGGGATGTTCAAGAAATAAAAAATGGTCTTCCTGGGTCCTCATGACAGCCCTTCCAGGAGCCTGACCACGGACCCCTTGATCACAGAGAAACTCAGGTGAAGAGCATAGGCGGCATTTAAAGGCAGACCCCACCATAATGCCTTCAGGCTGGATTTCATTTCAGCCCAAGAGAGGCCTCCTGTTAGTACAGGCCTCCGAAGGTGTGGGACAGCTGCCAGGAGCAGGGGGAGGTGGAGAAGCCCTGAGGGGGCCTTTGGCACACCCACCACCTGTGTTGGGGACTGAAAGGCCCTTGGGACACATGGGGAGACTGAGGCCCACTGAGAGGAAGGCGCTGCCTGAGGTCACACGGTCACTTGGCCTCTTTTTGGGAAGAACTTGTTCCAAAAGTTCTCAGTCCTCTGGCTGAGTCAGGCCGCTGGGGGAGTTTTTGGGGGGGCTCCTCTCTATAAAATGGGGAAAAACTGATCTCCTAGGAGTTGCTGGGATTTTAAATGAGATAGTGCTTATTCAAAGAAAAATCCTGGTGAAAGTTCCCTTGCCATTCTCCTTCTAACCCCAAAGCCCATAGCCCCTGAGCCCTAAGAAGTGAGGGACCGTGGGCAGCAGAGGGCCACTGGGCAGCTGCTCCCCCGCCCCCACCCGCCTGCCTGGCTCATGAATGATTAGTGAAGCTTGGGGGGTAGTGGGGTGTGAGCTGCCCCTTGAACACTTTTCATGAATGGTTTGAAGAACCTGAACTCGTGACATCTGCTAATAAGTCCAGGGATCTAACACAGTCCGTTCAAGTGGAAGGAGTGGAAGGATGGGGTGGGTAGCCTTGAAGGTCTTCCTGGGCAAGTCTCTCCCTCCCATTTCTCTTCTTTCCCCCGTTGAGTCTTAGGCCCAAATGGATACAGGGGGCTTCTAACTGCTGTCTCGGATTGTTTGGGGGCTGAGGAGAGGTTAGGAAGGAGCCTTGGCTGGAAATCAGAGATCAAGACTTCTGGGCTGTCTTACGTATTTCCCGCTGAGTTACCCTGAGCCAGTTTCAGGCTTCACCTTCCAGGCCTCAGTCTCCTCCTCCAGAAGGTAGATAACTCTAAGATCAGCCAGGCTTATCCTCAGGACTGAACAAACCCAGAAAGGATGTGAAAGGACCTCTGAAGTGCTTTTCTATTGAATACCTGTCCTTCCGTTTTCCTTCATAGAACCTATCCGAATGTGGGAGGAGCAACATTCACGCTAAGTTTCAAGGGCTTAACCCAGCACCTGCATGCAGTGAGTCAGTAAATGCTGACTGTTGCCGTCACTACAGTAATTCTCTTCCCTGAGCCCAGGGCCCTGGGCTGGGAAGAGCCCTGGGCTCAGACCACCACGCTGAAATCACGCTCTGCCCCTTGCTAGAGACTTGGGTGAAGAGGTGGCCGAACCTCCCTGAGCCTCCGACTTCTGCTTTCTAAGCAGGGCCGTGAGACGAGCAGGGGAGCTCAGCGTGTCCAGGGCGAGGCTCGGGCCCAGGTCACAGTGATCCCTCAGTGAGCGGTAGTTTCATTGCTGTCACCTGCCACTCACAACGGAGGCAGTGTGAACTCGGGCCAGTAGCTCAAGATCTCTGAGCCACACATAACCTGGGGACAGCGGTCATTACTGCCTCTTAGGGCTGTGGGTAGGCTGAATGAGGGAGTCCATGGGCACCATGCCTGGCACGTCTCAAGTGCCCAGCGTGGGCAGCCGTCTCAGATAAGAGTGCTGGTGCTCTGAGGTCACAGGGGCAGCTGCTCAGGAGACCGCAGGGAGAGATGCTGCCAGCCTGGCAGGGCTTCCAAAGATGCCACGTCCACCCATGTTCCCTTTGACTTCCTGCCCAGCTCTGTCAGGATGGCGACCAAGCACCCTGATTTGTGGATGGGGATATGGAGGCTCAGAAAGGCCACCGATCAGCCCAAAGGTCAAAGCTTGGAGGTGGTGAACCAGGATTTGCACCTGTGAGTCTGGGACCCCTTTGGGCCTTGTCACCCTGAGCCCCAGCTGCCTTACGTAACTCCCTCTTTTCAAGCGGAGGCTCGTGACTCTTGGCCTCAGCAGAGAGAGTTTCTCTTGTATTGCCTCTTGTCTTGCTGGGTCCTTTGCCTGGGTCTGCTGTGTGTGCTCCAAACTCCCTTCCTTTTGGGGTTAATATCTATCCAGCATCCATTGCCTTCATCTGCACATGAAGCACAGACTGGGAGCGCCTTAGGGATCATCGAGATGAAGCCGCTAGTGTAAGGAAGGCAGGAAATGGGCAGAAGTAACAGATCCTGTCAGTAGGAGCTAACGTTTTATAACTTAATCTGCCACGCACTGCTCCCAGCACTCAACCTACATTCCCTGCATTTAATCCTTGTAACAGTAACTTTGTGAGGCTGAAATTCTTAGCATCATTGTCATCATCCCCATTTTCCAGATGAGGAAACCGAGGCACAACAAGTCACTTGTTCTAGGAAGCAGTAGAGGCAGGATCCGAACCCAGGCCCTCTACCGCTAGATGCCAACCTCGCAACTCAAGCGCCTCTGCTTCTTGACGTCGGGCTCTGATTTCAGCCCCCATCTCCTAACTAATTCCCTGTCCACTGTTCTTTCTGTTGATCCCAACGGCTCCTGCTTCTCAGGGGCTGGTCATTTCTAGGTGCAGCGTGATGCTGTAGTTCCTATGTTATCTACGAGCAAGCTGAGGTCCGAACCTGCCCAAGGTCCCTCACACCAGCTGTGGGTGCCTGAGCCACTATTTCCAGCCCCGAGTGGCCTCAGGGGTTTTGACCACTGTGGAGGCCCAGCCTTGGGATGGAGGGGATACCGAGAGATTGAAGGCCTGGCTCTGGCCATTCTAGAGTTCAGAGTTCAGGGCTCCCCACAGCCCTGGCCCTGGACATTCCTGGGGAATGGGCCTCTAGTAGGCAGCAGGAGGGCACCACTGTGAGCACCTGGCCGTGATCCTGCTTCCCGAAGGGCCTGGCATAGCGCCTCGCTCACAGCCCAGCGCCTTGACAAAAAGGCAACCCAGCAGGAAGATGGATGTGGGGCGGGGGAGGGGGTGGTGGGGTGGACACGGTTTCCGAACAGCTCCCGCCCCGGACTCAGAGAACACCCCAGTGCTCTTTCTTTCTTTTCCTGGGTGAGGGGGCAGGCTTGGGGGCAGTGGGGGACAAGTTGCCTTGTGTCTGTCTGGAAATCATTCCCCCAGCTCAAAAATTAACTGCCTGACCTGGCACTTTCTTCCTTCTCGTTGTCACCTCTGCGTGTTTTGCCTGCAGACTTTAATCCCCATACTTACGGACCAGCTGAGCCTGAGAAGCTGGGATTTCTTCAGTGGGCGGATTACAAGGCTTTCTGTCAGAAATGTCTGGGTCAGGCTGGCATGAATTGGGCTGGTGAGGGACTATGAGGACCCCCCCACCCCTGCCATCCCGGCCCAACTGTTGCTCCCAGCCAGGGCCAGGACTAGGGACAGCCAGGTGAAGGACCCCAGGAACAAAGTTTCAGGAGGGACTCACTGTCAGGGTCATGTACCCGCCTCACCCTCATCCCAGCTCAGCCCCCAACTTCTGCCACCCGATAGACCTCAGAGTGCAATGATCTTTCCACGAAACGGGGTAAAACAAGTCCTTGCATCTGCCTTGCTGTGTGACCTCAGGCGAGACACTGTCCTTCTCTGGGCAGTCATTGTACTAGGGGTTAAATTAGGCCAGGGTTCCTCAGCCTCAGCAATGGTGACTTTGCTCCTACTGGAAACAAGTCATTTTCTGTTGTGGGGGGGCTGTCCTTGGCACTGCGGGATGTTTAACAGCCTCTGCCCACTAGATGCCACTGGCATCATCTCCTCCAATCACCCAAAAATGTTCCCTTTGTCCCCTGGAGGTCAGAGTCATCCCCTATTGAGAACCGCTGGATTAAGTAATCTCAGGTTAATTCTAGCTCGGATATTTTAGGATTTATTTAAAGATTTAAGAATAGTTTATTTGAAGCTCAGCTTTAAGAAATTTGGGCTTCCCTTGTGGCTCAGCTGGTAAAGAATCTGCCTGCAGTGTGGGAGACCTGGGTTCGATCCCTGTGTTGGGAAGATTCCCAGGAGAAGGGAATGGCTAACCACTCCAGTATTCTGGCCTGGAGAATTCCATGGACTGTTAGTCCATGGGGTCACAAAGAGTCGGACACAATTGAGCGATTTTTCACTTTCACTTTAAGAAATTAAACTTGTATTATTATTTTTTAAATAATTTTATTTATTTTTGGCTCTGCTGGGTCTTCGTTGCCGCGAGGGCTTTTATCTAGTTGCGGCAAGTAGGGGCTACTCTCTAGCTGCAGTGCATGGGCTTCTCGTTGTGGTGGCTTCTCCTGTTATGCAACAGGGGCTGCAGGACACCCAGGCTTAAGTAGGTGCGGCACGTGGGCACCATAGCTGTGGCTCCCAGGCTATAGAGCACAGACTCAATAATTGTGGTGCACCATGGCATGTGGGATCTTCCAGATCAGGGATCGAACCTGAGTCTCCTGTATTGGTAGATGGATTCTTTACCACTGAGCCACCAGGGAAACCCCTACCCTTGTATTGTTATTGCAATGTAACAATAGCTCAAATTTATTGAGCATTCCCATGTCCGTGGTCATTTCATATGAAATAAATCACTCTCCAAGGTAGAGACTATTATTACGTGCCTATAGCACACAAGGAAACTGATGGTGAGGGCAGTTAAATAACTAGATCACACAGCTAGAGTGTGGAAGGATTGCATTTAGTGTTCAGGCTTGTCTGATTCCAAAGCCAATACTATTTCTGTGCGTGCATGCTAACTCACTTCAGTCATGTCTGACTCTTTGTGACCCCAGGCTCCCCTGTCCAGGGGATTCTCCAGGCAAGAATACCAGAGTGGGTTGCCATGCCCTCCTCCAGGGGATCTTCCCAACCCAGGGATTGAACCCGTGTCTCCTACGTCTCCTGCATTGGCAGGCAGCTTCTTTACCACTAGTACCACCCGAGAAGCCCAACACTATTTCTACTGCATGTTTATTATAGGAAGATTAGAAAAGACAGATAAGCAAAAGGAGATGTAGTACTTTCTGATGACAAAATTACTACGTTGGTGGAGTCCAGACTTTTCTATTCCATTCACCTTTCTGAAGCAGTCTGGGAAAAGTAACAAAAAGCAACAAAAGAGGAGAAATTGCCATATCTGATAAAAGAAGGGCAGACCACAATCCCACCCTGTTTGTGAAGACTGACAATGACTGTGGGATTTGGACCAAAGTGCAGAAGGGAACCAAGAGTGGTATGTGCTTCTGCAGCTCCTGAGCAGGAGGTAGAAGTCTCCAGAAGGGTTTTTCAACTCTATGAACCCTTCCTAATCCTGGCAAAGCCTGAAGCCTGCGCAGGGGAAGGGAGAGTCACTGAGATGTATGTGACAGTTCAGAGTTCAGATGAACTGCATGAAGAGACTTGAAGACCCTTGGCAAGAAGTAGGATGTTAAAGTGGCAGGTGAGAGAAAGGATAGATAACAATCAGCCGTTTGGTTCTAAGGGTTCTAATTTTCTCTCTCAGTGAGTCAGAGACTTACTCAAGGAGACACTGAAGAACTGTGATATTCTTAGGTCTTTAAACTTAATCTCCACTCCAAGTCTATTGCTTAGAGTAGAGATATTAATATATTTCAGGGCAGCGCTGGTGACAAAGGATCTAAGATAATCCACAGGGTTACCTGCCTGCCTCAGCTTCCTTCCAGCTCCTGTCCACACACTTTCCTTTAACAAATATCTGTGACAAGCAGCCAGCACGGGACCTACAAAAAGGTTGTGTGAGAAATAAGAGGAAAGAGAACATCAAATGAAAAATAAACAAAGACAAATACCGGAAGAGCTGTGTTATGAAGTAGGAGACGCTGCTGAACTGACATTTCTCTGTAAAACACACACACACAAACAAATGATGACCTTCCTAAAATAAGTCTCAAGATAAGAAATAAAAAGTTCAAAGAAGAGAATAAAAAGCAGATGCAGTTGAGAAAAGCAGTGTCAGAAGAGAAATGAAAGTGGGTGACAGAGAAAAGTGAAGCCACACTATTAGAAAAGCTCTACTGGAAATAGCAAAATGTAAACTATTAAAAACATAATCCAGAACTTGTTACACAAGCTAAAGAAGATGTAACAAAATTAAGTCAGAAAGAGTAAGAAAGGATGAAAGAAAAATGGTCAATATGGAAGACAAAGGAAATCCAACTTCTGCGTAATTGGTGTTGCTGAAGAAGAAAGAAAAAGAAATCAAACAAATAAAACAGAAAACAATATTGGAATCTTTAATAGTAGAAAATGAATTTACCTCTAATTCTAGAGGATTAATTAATTAAATGACCCTGAAGTCAAATTAATTTAAAACATATACAAATTTTCTGTCTCCAAGGAAAAATAACGTATAGAGACTCATCAACTCTGAGCTATGTCATGGCAACATGAATGAATTGAGGATTAAACCAAATAATGTTATGGATATCCAGGCAAAAAATTTGATGAGCTCTAAGGAGGAAGAAATCAGGCTGGCCTCAAATTTCTGCACAAGGAAGTATCCTAATTCTCAGAAAAGAGAATGCAACCTCAGAATTTTATAGATACATTACATATGTATTCAGGGAATGTCTATTTTAAAAAAACATGTACATATATAGTTGAAATTTGGAAAAATGAAGAAATTCATTTGTAATCTCACTCCTACTCTGCCTGTTAAGTACGCATTTCAGAATGCGTTTATGTGCATCCTTTCTCGTGGGATCCTCTAGGATGTAGGCATCGCACCATTATTATTCCCAAGTTGCAGATGGATGAACTCAGTGACTTGACACAAGAATCAGTGGCAAAAGCACTATGCCCAGGCTTCCTGGCCCTCGGACCTGAATCCTCTAGAATGACTCTGTCCAAGAGAACTTTCTGCAGTGATGGGGACGTTCTAGATCTGCTCTGTCCAGAATGACACTCATCTTATGTAACTGTGGAGCACTTGACATGTGGCTCGTGTGACTGAGAACCTGGAATTCTAAATTTCATTTAATTTTAATGAATTCAAACTTACACAGCCACCAGTGGCCCAGAACTGGTATATTTGGACAGCCTAGTTCTAGAGATTTCCTTGGCATTCTTTTCCCTTCTGAAAAAGAAATCTGACCACTTTCCATTTCATCCATCCCCCAACCACATCCGCATCAAATCCTTCCAGATTCTGGCCTCTGGGGTCAATCAGCTTTCACAGTTAGGACCAGCCTTCTGGCTTCTCACCCCAGTCTTCTCGGACTGCAGTCTCCTTCTGGTAGTCCCCCCTGAGGGTTTTAGCTGAGTCATGGCAGCTTCTGCTGGCAGAGGGCACAGGCTGGGGCCGTGAGCAGTGTTTCACCTTGAGCCACAACTCCGTCTATCCTGTGCCATCTCAGCAAATTCCCCTTCCTGAAGCAGAACATCTAGACCGAACGGAGTGGCCAAGGGGCGTACTGATGACTCTTGAGATGACCCAGAAAGTGAGCCTTCGAGAGCAGACACCTCCCCCTACCTCTGGACTCCAGAGGTTAAAATTCAAAGGAACAGGGCCTTGGGTTCATGTGACGCTAGGCTTTACCCAAACCTGCCCTTGAGGGAACCAAAGGAAGATTCCATTCGGCAGACACGCAGACTGACTCTCCCTGTGGCCAGGTGGCTGGTCTGAGTTCACTGAACAGGGGGCCCAGAGGTAGAGGTGGCTCGGACGTGCTGTGTGCCGGAGTAAAACCGACCCCACTGGACCCCGCTCCCTGATTCACTATTTGGACCAGGAACCATGAGATCTGCTCTTGTGCTCCATGTGGCTTCTCCGTGACCTCAGTTTCTGTCCCTGTAAAATGAGGGTTTTTAAACAGAACAAGGACTTCTCACAGAGCATCCTGTGATTCCTAGTAATCCATGAACAACTTGACATTAGATCAGAATTGTGTATGTGTGAGCTCTTTTCTGGGACTTTCCACCCATTAAGACCATTTAGACAAGAGGTCGTACATTGGTGACCGTGGGTCTGATGCCTTTTGCGGACATGGGTTGTTTTTTTTTTTTGGCCCATACTTTCATTTTAATGAGCAAATAATTTAAAACTGTGAAATGTCACATAAAAGCACAATTTCAAGCCTTTCTTGAAAAACCAGAGCTGGCATCCTGGGCCCCATGGCAATAGTCAGGAGCTGAGCAGCAGTTGCTGTTTTCAAGGGGCCTATACTCCCCACTTCACCAGAGTCCCCACTTCTTCCTGTTGCCCCCATGACATGAAAGCCCAGTGCCAGCTGTAATTTATCATCAAACTTGGTCATTTTTTTCCTGTGTTGGAAGATCAGTTCCCTGTACCCATAGCACTGTCAGAAGTGCAAATCAGACTCCAGAAAAATGAAGTGATTTTCCTTAGGCTAGCCCACTTCACTCATTAAATTGTTCCTTGCACTTGAGGTTGTGATGCCTGATTTAGAGCATTTAGTCATTCATTTGGGCTTCCCCAATGGCTCAGTGGGTAAAAAATCTGCCTGCAGTGCAGGAGACCAGGAGACATGGGTTTGATCCCTGGGTTGGGAAGATCCCCTGAAGGAGGAAATGGCAACGCACACCAGTATCCTTGCCTGGGAAATCCCATGGACAAAGGAGCCTGGCGGGCTACAGTCCAAAGAGTCGGACACAACTGATTGACTAAACACACACACACACATACAATCATTCATTTAACAAATGTCCACTGAGGCCCTAAAGAGAGAGGTGAGCAAAACAGACAAGAACGCTGTTTGCCTGGAGCTTGAGGTCTGGTGGGAAGAGAGCTAATGATAAGTGAATGAATAAATTCTGCAGTCATTGGAAAGTGCTTGACAAGAATGAGGCTGGGTTGTGGGGATCAGATCGTGGACAGTAGAGTGGTCCATGAAGAGGCGACCTTTGAGATGAGGCTGAACAAGGAGGAGTGAGGTAGGCAGAGATCAAGGCTGAAGGCCGGGCAGAGGAGGCAGCAGGTGCAAAGCCCTGGAGGTGGGAACCAGCTTGGCCGGCTGAATCACTGAGTGCCCCCCACTTAGCGTCTGCAGGTCAGCTCTCTGGTCTTGCCTCCAGACCTCCTGGGAGACTTTTGCTCTCTGGAACTCAGCTCTGGCCTAGAGGACTGCAGGGATGGAGGGGTGGGGGTGAGGGGTAGCAGTACTTATTAATTCCTCACCAGATGCCTGGCGCTCAGCTAGCAATTCTGAATCCAGTTTGCCCACAGGAAGCTCAACCCAGGCAGGGGAGCTACTTTGGGTCACCCCGGCCCTGCTCCAATTCCTAACCATCGAGGCAACGAAACACTGTTGACCCACTTACTGCCGAAGCCCCGTGAGGGCCAACGATCGACTTCCCGGTTCCTGCCATTTCCCTTGGGTCACCCCCACTGGCTGACATGTGCTGGATCTGGAGTCATTTCTCCACAAAAGATGAATGTTGACCTCCTGGCAAGAGCACCCAGAGAGGGAAGAGAAAGTGGGACAGAGTGAGACAAACAGAGGGAGGGAGAAAAGAGGGGAAAGGGAGAGAGAATCCAGGCCTGGGACTCAAAGGCCTTTGAAAGGCCACCCAGGCAGCCCAGAATTTACCAACAGCCCCTCCCATCATATAATGCACAGAATTTATAGCGTTGCACTAAAGGACTGGCAAGATGTCAGCCCTGAAGCAGAAGTGCTCGAATACTTACAACAGGTTTATTTACAATAATACCAAACTGGAAGCACTCCAGTTTCCATAAGCAAGAAGATGTACAGAGAAAGAGTGGTATATTTCCAGAATTGAATGCCATGCAGCTATGAACAAGAGAAAACTTCAAACACACACAACCTCCAGGATGAACCACAGGCACTACTCTGAGCAGAAAATACAAAGGTCCATTCTGTATCATTCCGTTCAAGTAAATTCCCAGAAGAGGAGAAAAAAGCTATAGTGATGGAAATCATGGCCATGTTTTGAAGGGGTCCTGAGGACTGACCTGAAAGGGGCTGAGGGGTACTCTCTCGGGGGATGGAAATGCTCTGTGTCTCTTTTTTTTGAGCTATAGTTGATTTACAATGTTTTGCAAGTTTCTGGTGTACATCAAAGTGATTCAATTATATATATATATATTCTTTTTCAGGTTCTTTTCCATTATAATTTATTATAAAATACTGACTATAATTCCATGTGCTGTATAGTAGGTCCTCTATTTTCATATATAAGTAGTTTGTTCTCCATGTCTGTGAGTCTGGTTCTGTTTTGTAAGTTCATTTGTATCGTATTTTTAGATTCCGCATGTAAGTTTTATCATACAATATTGGCCTTTCTGACTTATTTCACTTAGTGTGGTCATTTCTCGGTCCGTGCATATCCCTGCTGAGTAGTATTGCATTGTACATGTTCACCAGATTTCTTTACTGGAAACGTTCTGCATCTTGATTGGGATGGTGATTGTGTGGGTTCATACATTTGTCGAAACACAGACTGTACACTTACAATACATGCATTTTATTGTGTGTAAACTATAGCTCATAAAGCTAATATTTTAAAAATCATGTTTGTTTTTCTCTCCAGTTGTCGCTCTAAAAATGTAGAGGGGACGTTCTTCCCCTATTACCCACGTAGTCCTGAAGACCACGACTGCCCCATCACTCTTGAGAAGTGTTAATAATTAAAATCCTCCAGTTACTTGAGTGCACACACATGATCTCTGCATAGAAAGTAGAATGGTCAGTTTCTGCCATGCCCTTCTCCAGGGGATCTTCCCAACCCAGGGACTGAGCCTGCGTCTCTTATGTCTCCTACAGTGGCAGGCAGTTTCTTTACCACTAGCGCCACCTGGGAGCCTTTGTAATGTTGGTCAGGTTACTTAACCACCCTGTGCCTCAGTTTCCTTATCTGTACAAGGGAGGTAAGCATGGGACCTACTTCCTAAGGCGGTTGTGACAGTCACAACTAAACTGAGATCATGCAGGGACAGTATTTGGGATGGTGTCTGGCCCGTAGCACGTTCTCAGTAAAGGTTGGTTCTTAGTAGTCTTACTATGGTGCTGGTGGTGGTTGCTCTCATATGAATGAGAGCAAGGATGATAGCTTCCAGTTAGATCATTCTCTGGAAAAGAAAAGACAAAATGGAAGGGTGAGGCTTCTGGAATGGGGAAATCGGGAGGGGACATGATGGTCATTAAGAGCGTGTTCTTTGGGGACAGTGGGGGCACAGATGAGAAGTGATGGAGGGACATAGATGGCAGGCCAGGCCAGTGAGCTTCAGAGGGGTTCTTTTGATCTAGGAGTTTGAGAGATTCCAGGGATGCTAGCGATCTAGAGGATGCAGGAATTTGGCAAGGGCAGCCGCGGATCATGCAGAGATGTGGAGTGGTACAGAGTGCAAACTCTGGAGTCAGGCCGCCTTGAGTTCAAATCCTGGCTCTGCCTCAGTAACTTTGAGCAAGACACCTGGCTTATCCCCTTTGCCTCAGTTGTCCCATCAGTAAAATGGATATTAATAATACCTGCCTCCAAGAGGAGCTAAGGAACGGAATGAGTTAATGCATGTAAATTACTAGGAAAAGTACCCGGCCAGTTGTAAGCACTTGTTAGCTCTCGTTATACTCGGAGTCCTTCACATGTTTAAGGGAAAGGAGTTTAAAAATTAGAATTTCTGTTTAGATGTGCAGTTCATGAATTGCAACACCATCATGGGACTGACTTATCTGGGTCACAGCTTCACACGCATGACTAAACCCATGTCTTCTGTAATCCCCTCTGAAAAATAATAGGGCCTCTCGTTAAATGAATTAATACATGTCAAATGCCTGGAATTTAATAAATACTCAAAACATGTTGGTGGTTGTCATTATTACCATAATTATTCTGCTGCATGGTGATGGGAGGCAGGATTGAGAAGGCAGTTCTAAATAGAGCTTCTCAGAGCTCGAATTTTCCAGGTGACCTCAACTATTATAATATTCTTTTCTTTTCGCTTCACACCTTTATCAGGATAACCCAGGTAAGAGGGTTACGCTGGCCTCACAAAATGGATTGAGAGGTGCTCCTTTTTTCCTTCTATTCTCTGGAAGGATTTGTGTAAGATAGATATTATTTAGTCCTTAAACATTTGGTAGAATTACCATTGAAGCCAGCAGGGCTTAGAAGTATTTTTTGTTTTTGTGTTTTTGCAGGGGGATTTTTAATGATTAATTCCATTTCTTTCAAAGTCAATGAAACAGTTTTTCTATTTCTTTCTCTAATAATTGAATAAGTTATGTTTTTCAAGAAGTTTTTCTATTTCCTCCAAGTTATCAAATTTATTGGTATCAAGTGGTTCATACTATCTATTTAGTATCCTTTTGAAGCTGTAAGATTAGATCAGTTCATGAGGGTGGGGATGGAATTGTGCTATGTGCTATGTGCTAAGTCCGACTCTTTGTGACCTTATGGGCCATAGCCTGCCAGGCTCCACTGTCCATGAGATTTCCCAGGCAAGAATACTGGAGTGGGTTGCCATTTCCTCCTCCAGGGGATCTTCCTGACCCAGGGATCAAACCCGAAACTTATGTCTCCTACCATGGCAAGTGGGTTCTTTATCCACTAGCGCCACCTGGGAAGCCTGGGAATGAAATTATAGCTCTTATTAGAAGAAAGCATGTTTCTCTATGCCTGGCACCAAAGAAGGACCAAGTAAGGACGTAAGAAGAAGACAGTCATCTATGAGTCACAAACGGAGTTCTCCCCACAACCCAAGTCTGCTGACACCTGGACCCCAGAGCTTCTGGTCTCCAGAACTGTGAAAAATAATTGTCTGCTGTTTAAGCCACCCAGCCTATGGTATTTGCTTGATTAGACACACATGTCTTTTTCAAACTGAAATACCTATTGGCCTGTCAGGTTGTATATAAAACAGGATAGATGTGGCATGTCTTCCAAAGCCAGCAGCAAGCTTTGACAGCAAACAGTTGTATTATTTTTAAACGATGGGTGCATGATGGAGCATGATACCACACATGGGTTGAAGAATGTCAAGTTTGCACCAGAGTGACCTTGACTCCTTGGGGAGTCCATGTTTGTGTTTCTGCCTGGAGGCCCACAACCGTGACTGGAGCCGTGTACTTCTGGCTCACGAGACCCGATGGTTAGATTTTCATGAACTTTGCTAGCTAGTTGTTGAACGTAGACACTATTTAAGGTGAAATTTTATGAACTGGTGTTAAATAAAATATATCAAAACAAAGGTAATAGATAGTCAAAGCTCATCACTTCCTAATTGTGTTACTATTTTGTAAGGTCTTGATGTTATTTACATCTACGGTTATCTACCTCTACTATTATTTACCTCTAACTGTACAGTAGAAATACTGTAGAGTGTTGTGATACTGTCCATCTCCCAGCATTCTGTGCCCAGTGATGTAACTTGGTGGCTTCAAATCAGCCATGTGGAGGTATTCACACCATAGGAATCAGTAAACACTACAAATCAGGGCTTGGCTTATTGTTTGGGTGCTTGTCTAGTTTTAAGGTGATGGGAAAATTTAGTAATGCAGATCACACTTAAAATGTGTTGTCTATAGCTGGGACATTGTGAATAGCACAAAAAATGAGCAACTTTTCGTCCAACGTCTTTTCATGCGGATCATTTTTTAAGTCTTTATTGAGTTTATTACAATATTGCTTCTGCCTTATGATTTGGTTTTTTGACCATGAAGCACGAGCGATCTTGGCTCTCCAACCAGGGAACAAACCCACACCCCTCTGCATTGGAAGGCAAAGTTGTAACCACCGAACCGTCAGGGAAGTCCCCTCCTCCAGTATTTGAAAACCATCATTTGATTCAGTAAAGAAGACACACCATTGATAAATGGACTATTCATTGAGTCCATTTTGTCTTAATAATTAATATAAAGGAAAATATAACTAACATTCCAGGTGGCACTAGGGGTAAAGAATTCACCTGCCAATGCAGGAGATATGGGTTCAATCCCTGGGTCTGGAAGATATGCTGGTAGGAAATGGCAACCCTCTCCAGTCTTCTTGCCTGGAAAATTCCTGGACAGAGGAACCTGGTGGGCTACAATCCATGGGATCGCAAACAGTCGGACACAGCTTAGCACACACACATTCACAGTGGAACTAAACTCATTGATCGATGACTTGAGTGACTTCTTAGCTGAATTGAGTAGTAGTTAAGAACTTTTACACACACATACCTGCAGTTTTTCAGAGTCAGTTGTTAATCATTTCCCAGCACACCACTTGAGGAATACTAGGTGGGTAGGGTCTGATAAGGTCACTTGAGTTTGAGAAGAACTAACTATTGAAAATGGTCCTATGATTGGCACAGATTTGCTGGTAAAAGTGCATGACAGTGTCCCAGTCATTTTCCTAGTCTCAACTCCCAGTCTGGTCAGGAGTAATGTTTGCAGAATAGAAGACAGGGAGCATGTTGTAAGCACTGTCTCTGAGTTACAAGTATTAGTCATGTCAACAAATACTTTGGGTTCCTACTAAAAGTTCCAGACACTGCTCTTGGCTTCAGGGATATAATCCCAGCCCTCCTAGAGTTTACATTCTAGTGGAGGAGAAAACCAGTAAGGTATAAAAATCTGCTTTCAGGTTAATTTCATCAGTCAACTTGACCATGCTAAGAGATGCCTAACTCGTTGGTGAAACATTATTTCCAAGTGTCTGTGAGGATGTCTCTGGAATAGATTGCACTTGAATCAGCCTCAATCTGTTTTGTTTTGAATCTTTGAAATTGCATTGTCAAGCTGTCCTAGATTCTAGTAATCAGCTGACAACTTGGTTAAGAGAGTTGGCTCTGGAGGCAGACTGTTTTGGTTCACAGTCATTGCCTCGCTAGTGACCTCCTTGCATCTTAAATTGCCAATCCATCAAACGGTCATATTAATTGCACCTACTTCACTGGGATTTTGTGAGGAATAAACAACACCTGGTACTTAATCTCCCAAGGTTGTCGCTATTGTTTAGTCACTAAATCGTGTCTGACTGCTTTGCAATACCATGGACTATAGTCCACCAGGCTCCTCTGTCCATGGGATTCTCCAGGCAAGAATACTGGAGTGGGTTGCTGTTTCCTCCTCCAGCGGATCTTCCCCACCCAGGGATCGAACCTGCATCTCCTACATTGGCAGGTGGATTCTTTACCACTGAACCACCTTGGAAGACCAATAACTCAATAAATATCAGTAACTATCGTCACTCTTTATAGAGTGTGTACCGGGTATTGGACATTGTGCTAAATGCCGCGTGTGGGTGCAGCAGTAGCTACTGGTGCTCTTTCTGCATCCCCTGTGGCACTCACCATTCTGCACAGGCTGGTAGCTTCTTACTGAACCCAGGATGCTCGGCAGGAGCATGTTCTCTGGCTGCTGCACAGGGCAGGCCCAAGTGCTGGGGAGTTAACGCTCCCACGAGCAACCCTCAACCAATGATGACCAAGAGTTGGCTGCTTCCTTGCCTCCCAGGGGGACTACTCTGAGGTCTGATCTACCCTTTCTTCAGGGGTCCTGATCAAGATCGCACTCCTGCTGCCCACAGCGGTAACCGTCTCGTTAATAAATCATCTTGGCTTCCTTCTCTATTTCACTTCCTCAGTGCCCTTTCAGAGCTTTCTAGGCTTGCCCATCAAGCAAACTACTTTCACTTTCACACACTCTCTTTTTGGCTGTGCCATGTGGCGTGAGAGACCTTAGCTCCCCCACCAGGGATCGAACCTGTGCCCCCTGTGGTGGAAGCACTGAGTCTTAACCACTGGACCACCAGGGAAGTCCCTCAAACCGCTTTCACTCTCGTGCTCATCTCAGGGACTACTTCAAAGACAATGGGGCTATTTCACGTGACCTTCACACAGTCCTATAAAATGACAGGTATGGCTCCCCCACTTTATAGTTGAGTAAAATGAGGCTCAGATCAGTGACACCACCTGCTCAAGGTCTGAGCCTTGGGCACGTACCCTCTCCACTGCCTCCCCAAGGAACGTGCCTCGGGGATGGGCCCTGCTCCAGGATCTCTTCTGTCCCTGCCACCCCAAGTTCTGCTGACCCTCCTAAGCCTGCATCTCCCCGCTGCAGGAAGGTCGTTGCCTGTTCGTCATCCTGCTCATGGCGGTGTACTGGTGCACCGAGGCCCTGCCCCTCTCGGTGACAGCCCTGCTGCCCATCGTCCTCTTCCCCTTCTTGGGCATCCTGCCCTCCAACAAGGTCTGCGCCCAGTACTTCCTGGACACCAACTTCCTCTTCCTCAGCGGTCTGATCATGGCCAGCGCCATTGAGGAGTGGAACCTGCACCGGAGAATTGCCCTCAAGGTCCTGATGCTCACTGGGGTCCAGCCAGCCAGGTAAGGCCAGGTAATGGGGTCCAGCCCAGAGGTGGAGAGGCAGAGGGGCCCCGTTCTCGGAGCCCAAACCCACCCTTCCCGCTCTGGTCATCTGATGCAACAAACTCATCATGTCCCATCATCCACTTGTTCAATCATTTCCCAAATATTTAGTGAGCCCCACTCTGTGTGCCAGACACAGTGCTAGGCTCTTGGGTGGTTTTCAGAATTACATAAGAATCACTTGGGAGTCAGTTGAAATGCTGGTTCCCAGACCTCACCCAGGGATTCGTGTCCAGTAGTTTTAGAGGGGGGCTGTGTTAGTAGTTCGACTCAGGTGACTTGGGGCTGAATCCTACCTTTCCTGCTCTGGGAGTGACTTACCCTCTCTCTGCTTTTAAAATGACAATATGAGAGTCTGTACAGTAAGCGCTGGCTCTGTCATCCTGGTTTTCTATTTACCAGCCAAGATGACCCAGTGGGTGGGGAGTGGATGGAAAGATGGCCTTGGAGAGACAGGAGATAGGGTCCATTCCTATGGGGCCTCGGGCCTCCTGGATAGGATTCAGACTTTCATTTTAAGAGAATTGAATGGCCTTTAAAATGAAGTTATTGGTTTTTTTTTTTTTGCAGTTTGCTGCATCTTAAGGCGTCCTTCCCAGTAATGTTATTTAAATGCATAAAGCACATGTAGGAGTTAAAACAACAACAATCACAGCAAAATGAACTTATCCAAATAATGTTTTAAAACCACACAAATCTGTGATAGAAAAAAATTTCTGATAGAATACCATGTGAACTTCTTTATTAACACAATAAATGATGAGATCTAGCGACAGCCTAGTAATTGTAGTTTTGAGGCTGTAACCAAGTCCCTTATAATAATACTGAACTTTATTGTTTTCATTAATCACTGAAGGAAATGTTCAATTTCTATTGAAGTGAAAGTGAAGGGAAAGTGAAAGTCACTCAGTTGTGTCTGACTCTTTTCAACCCCATGGACTATACAGCGCATGGAATTCTCCAGGCCAGAATACTGGAGTGGGTAGCCTTTCCCTTCTCCAGGGGATCTTCCCAACCCAGGGATTGAACCCAGGTCTCCTGCGTTGCAGGCAGATTGTTTACCAGCTGAGTCACGAGGGAAGCCCGAGAGTACTGGAGTAGGTAGCCTATCCTTTCTCCAGTGGATCTTCCCGACCCAGGAATCGAACCAGGGTCTCCTGCATTGCAGGCAGACTCTTTACCAACTAACCTATGAGGGAATATTAGATGTTAGTAAAGTAGAGTTTCATTTACTCCCATCATTTCCATCCTGAATTATATCCATGGCCCCTCTGTCTATGAATCTCTGCTTTAAAGAATTCTAAGCTGGGGAGTGACATGACTGGATTGGCATTTTTTAAAAATTCCTCTTGGCTGCCACGTGGGGAGCAAACGAGGATGAGAAGCTGGATGCCACCCAGGTGACTTCCTTCTGGAGGAGGTTGTATTTGACACTAAAGAAAGGATGAGGCTACTATCAAACACGTTTTAAAGTTTGTTGCTGTTCAGTCACTAAGTTCTGCCAAACTCTTTGCGACCCCATGGACTGCTGCATGCCAGGCTCTCCTGTCCTTTACTATCTCCTACAGTTTGCTCAAACTCATGTTCATTGAACTGATGATGCCATCCAACCATCTCAAGCTCCATCGTCTCCTTCTCCTCCTGCCCTCAATCTTTCCCAGCATCAGGGTATTTTCCAATGAGTCGGTTCCTCATATCAGGTGGCCAAAGTTTTGGAGCTTCAGTTACAGTCCTTTCAATGAATATTCAGGGTTTTAAAGTTATAACAATGAAAACAGTATGATACTAGTTCAGAAACAGATTTTTAAAACAAATAATAAATAATCTGGAAGAAATCTAGATCTGTGGGGAAGGGAAGGATTCAATAAATGGTAGATGTTGGTATAATTAATTCATTAAAAAAAAATCTTAGATCTGACTCTGCTTTATCAGTTCAGTTTAGTCACTCAGCCATGTCCGACTCTTTGCGACCCCATGAACCACAGCACGCCAGGCCTCCCTGTCCATCACCAACCCCCAGAGTTTACCCAAACTCATGTCCATTGAGTCGGTGATGCCATCCATCTCTTCACATCAGGTGGCCAAAGTATTGGAGTTTCAGCTTCAACATGAGTCCTTCCAATGAACACCCAGGACTGATCTCCTTTAGGATGGATTGGTTGGATCTTCTTGCAGTCCAAGGGACTCCCAAGAGTCTTCTCCAACACCACAGTTTAAAAGCATCAATTCTTTGGCGCTCAGCTTTCATTATAGTCCAACTCTCATATCCATACATAACTACTGGAAAAACCATAGCCTTGACTAGATGGACCTTTGTTGACAAAGTAATGTCTCTGCTTTTTAATATGCAGTCTATACATCTAAATAAATTTAGGGTGGATTAAGAGTTCAACGTAAAGGGAAAAAAAACCACTAAATTTAGATTCTTATTGGTGGGAAGGACCAAGTGATGGCAGGCAGTCTGGGCATCAGGGCATGTTTGGGGGCTGATGAGAAATTCAGCAGAGCCTGAGAAGGGTGCCTGGGAAGAAGGGATGAGGGAGAGGAGGCTGAAAAGACTGTTTAGGGTAAAATAGTGGAAAATCTTGGTGTCAAGGCATCTTTTTTTCTGCAATGGGAGCCATTAAGGATTTGGGGGCAAAGGAGAGAAAATTTAGGGTTGGTGCCCCTCCGGAACTATTTTACCCTGGGTACCTGAGGTCAGTTCACTTACATACAGCTAGTCAATTTCCTTAAGAGCTAGAATAAGCATGGTGAGTGGATTTGGTTTCCATTGGTCACTGGCTCGTCCTTGCTGGGCCCTGACTTTCCATCTGTAGACAAGTGGGATGCAAACTGGGACCAGGGGCCCCGGTTCTAGATCTACCCCCTAACTCCCTGTGTCCCCAGGCTCATCCTGGGGATGATGGCGACCACCTCGTTTCTGTCCATGTGGCTGAGCAACACTGCCTCTACCGCCATGATGCTGCCCATCGCCAATGCCATCTTGAAGAGTCTCTTCGGCCACAGGGAGTCTCATAAGGACCTCAGCTGGGAGAGTGAAGAGACTGCGGGTGAGTCTGTGGGGAGGGACTGGGAGCAACTCCACCAGGGTGGGAGAGTGGGAGTGGGGATGATCAAGCAGTGCCGGGGAAGGCAGAGGGGATGCACTTACTGAGCACCTACTATGTGCCAAGTTCAATAATGAGAGTAACTGAGGATTAGCTAAATCAAACCACGGTACCTTTTTAGCATTTACTATGTACTAAGCAATGAGTTAAACACTTTACGTACATTACCTCCTTGGCCTCTCAAAACAGCCTTATGAAGTAGGTACTATGTAAATTGAAACAACAATGAAATGTACTTCCATGAGATTGGCAAAAATAAGAAGGCTGGAGAGTGCCCAATGTTGGCAGGAATGGGGGCCACTGGAACTCTCTTTGCTGCTACAGAGTGTGAACGATCGCCCTTTCTTAAGGGCATTCTGCAAATATTTAATCAAATTAAGGGTTCATATACCCTGGAATGCAGAAATTTAGCCCTGAATGCAAGTACCAAAAGTCCAGAAGGAGACCCATGTCATGTGACAGTCTTTAGCACAGCAGCCCCTGTGGTGTGCTGGGTCAGGGCCAGGGTTCAGATATGGCCACCACTGCCGGTAATGGAGGAGGTAGATTGTGGAGGGCACCCTCACTGAGCACCAAACTGCTTTTTGGAGGAAAGATTCAGAGAGACATAAAGTTATATAAGGCTTCGCCATTGGCTCAACAGTCAAGAATACGCTTGCAATGCAGGAGCCACAGTGAATGTGGGTTTGATCTCTGGGTCGAGAAGATCCCCTGGAAGAGGGCATGGCAGTACTCTTGCCTAGAGAATCCCATGGACAGAGGAGCCTGGTGGGCTACAGTCCACAGAGTCACAAAGAGTCTGACACAACAGAAGCAACTTAGCGTTCATGCATATTTATATAAATCTCGTAAAACCTAGTTGTTACTGGGAAAGCCAGAATGAGTTATTTTGGTTTGGCCCAAAAGTTCACGGGGCTTTCTGTAACACCTTATGAAAGTGAAAGTCGCTCAGTCATGTCCGACTGTTTGTGACCCCATGACTATACAGTCCATGGAATTCTCCATGCCAGTATACTGGAGTGGGTAGCCTTTCCCTTCTCCAGGGGATCTTTCCAACCCAGGGATCGAACCCATGTCTCCCACATTGCAGGCGGATTCTTTACCAGCTGAGCCACAGCAAAACTCAAGGATACTGGAGTGGGTAGCCTATCCCTTCTCTAGGGTATCTTCCCGACACAGGAATTGAATCGGGGTCTCCTGCATTGCAGGCAGATTATTTACCAACTGAACTATCAGGGAAGCCTGTAACACCTCCTGGGAAAACCCAAACAAATGTTTGGGCTGACCCAAGAGAACACAATACCACTATGTAAATTAAAAATACTTACAACACAAACAAAGGAAAAGCTACACATTCGATGCATCAGAGGGGTTGCTCTGAAAAGGATGGAATTGGGAAATGGAGATAAAAGGGACCAAATTAATAAATAAAAAGAGTGGCCTCGTGCAATACAGAATGAGAACCTACTGTGAGCTGAGGAATTAGATTCAGTTAAATCTCAGAAATTGTGTTCTAAAGGCGACAAAACACAAGTGGCTGCTGTATCTTTAAATGACTAAATGAGGGCTCAGAGAGGAGAACTGATTTCCCCGAGTCACACAGCATGCAAATGGCAGAGCCCAGCTTTGCACCCAGGCAGCCTGGCTACAGAGCCCACTCCCTTCCCCGTGGAATCAGCAGCATCAGTGAGAACTCTTTTGGCTGCAGATAAGAGGATGTCTGTCTGCAAGTGACTTAAAGAACAAAGGGTTATCTTCCTTGTCAGAGAAGGGCAGTGCCAGGTCATTTCACAGGCACAGGGATGTCAAGACTGTTCACTGGCTTCTCTGTGATTCCCTTGGTCTTCCCTTCCTAATTTCAAAATGGCTGCCATATCCTGTCTGCTTTAAAACGTCTTTCTTTTTGTTTACACAGTTCAGTTCAGTTGCTCAGTCGTGTCCAACTCTTTGCAACCCCATGAACTGCAGCATGCCAGGCCTCCCTGTCCATCACCAAGTCCCAGAGTTCACCCAAACCCATGTCCATCGAGTCGGTGATGCCATCCAACCATCTCATCCTCTGTCGTCCCCTTCTCCTCCTGCCCTCAATCCCTCCCAGCATCAGGGTCCTTTCAAATGAGTCAGCTCTTTGCATCAGGTGGCCAAAGTATTGGAGTTTCAGCTTCAACATCAGTCCACCAATGAACACCCAGGACTGATCTCCTTTAGGATGGACTGGTTGGATCTCCTTGCAGTCCAAGGGACTCTCAAGAGTCTTCAACACCACAGTTCAAAAGCATCAATTCTTCGGCCCTCAGCTTTCTTTATAGTCCAACTCTCACATCCATACATGACTACTGAAAAAACCATAGCCTTGACTAGATGGACCTTTGTTGACAAAGTAATGTCTCTGCTTTTTAATATGCTGTCTAGGTTGGTCATAACTTTGCTTGCAAGGAGTAAGCATCTTTTAATTTCATGGCTACAATCACTATCTGCAGTGATTTTGGAGCCCAGAAAAATAAAGTCAGCCACTGTTTTCACTGTTTCCCCATCTATCAGGAGATGACAAGAGTGAACATCGACACTCTAGGAATCAGTGAACTAAGATGGACTGGAATGGGTGAATTTAACTCAGATTTAACTCAGATGTTTACACAGATGTGTTTCAAAAGGAGGTTTTTAAATTGGTATATAAGGGGGCAGAGATTGCAATCTTAATTCTTCCTTTGCAGTTTTAATAATAGAACCCCTACCTTGGCACATGACTGTGCAGAGAAAAGGCTGAATGTCTCAGCTTCCTTCGCAACTAGATATGGTCATGTGATCACGATTAGCCAATGGGGTATGATTAGGAATGGTGTGTGCAGCTTCTGGTCCTTCCCTGCCTGCTTCCTACTCGGTCTGGCTGAGATGTGAATAGGATGCTGCGGATGAGAGATGCTACCTGGGACCCAAAGATGGAAGGTGTGTGTTGAGAGCTGAGATGGTAGGTCTGCCCCAGTACCTTTCGATCATTTACCCCAACAAACACAACAAGCCTTATCTATGAAACCACGAGCATTGTGTGTGCTATTTTTTTTGAATATACGTGAAAATAATTACCTGTTAAAAATCTAAACTCTGATTCATGTACCATCTAAGTTGGCTTCCCAGGAGGCTCAGTGGTAAAGAATCTGCCTACCAAGGCAGAAGCCACAGGAGACATAGATTCAGTCCCTGGAGGGCATGGCAACCCACACCAATATTCTTGCCTGGAAAATTCCAGGAGACTGGGGGCTACAGTCCCTGTGGTTGCAGAGTTGGACAGGACTGAGCGACTGAGCACACAAGCACACACCATCTAAGTTAATCTCATTTACTGTGATATGGGTATTTCTCCATCATACACTCAAGGGTCTTGCTTATTTTATTTTCATGACAGCCCTGAAAGCTAGAAATAGTTATAAGTCCTTTACAGGTGAGGTTCAGAGAGGTGACATGCTATGTCCAGAATCAATCACATTGTTGATAAAGTAGCAACGCCATGATCTATACAAGGTCAAAGTCTTCCATGTGGGCAGGAAGAGCTGTTCTATAGCAGGGGTCAGCAAACTCTTTCTGTAAATGACAAGACAGTAACATATTTAACCCTTTGCTGGCCATTCTGTCACAACCACTCAACTCTGCCCTTGCACGGAGAAACCATCCATAGATGATATGTAAATGAGTGGGTGTGGCTGTGAGCCAATGAAATTTTGCTTGTAGGTGCTGAAATTAAAACCTTGTATAATTTTTACATCACAAAATATTATTCTTCTACCGATTTTTTTTCCATTCACTTAAAACCACAGCTGGCAGGCAGCAGGCAGGATTCAGCCTGTGGACCATAGTATGCAGATCTCGAGCATTCCCTAGCAGATGCCTAGTATTGGCTCAGACAGTAAAGAATCTGCCTGCAATGCAGGAAACCAGGTTTGATCCCTGGGTTGGGAAGATCCTCTGGAGAAGGGCATGGCTACCCTCTCCAGTATTATTGCCCAGAGAATCCCATGGACAGAGGAGCTTGACAGGTTACAGTCCGTGGGGTCATAAAGAGTCAGACACAACTGAGCAACTAACACCTTCACTCTTCAGTATTGGCTTTGTCAGTTTCCAAACTGTTTCCCCTGAGTCTTGGGGCTCCAAGACACTGCCTCATAGTCACTGTGGGGTGGCAGCAAGTCATTAACTCTGCTCCTTCTCTCATTGCAACCCAGCTGCTCCCTCTTTATCATACTTTATACCCTGAGCTTCCAAGTAACTGTCTCTGATGTTTGTTGAGCACTTACTTTGTGCTAAGTCGGTCTTATCTTAGGACCTTACCTCTGACTGACTGACATGGAAGTAGTATTGACCTCATTTAGAGGAATAGAAAAGGAGGGAGAAACTGAAGAAGTGGTTGATTGTAGTCCCCAAGGTCACGTAGTTTCAAAACAGCAACTCTGGTATTTTGAATCCAGTCTGGCCGACTTTACAGCCTGTGCTCTTCTGTTGATCTACCTCCCACAGAAGTTTCCCCCACCAAGAGTTTAGTGGCAAAGCGGGGGAAAAAGTGTGAAAGCTGATTATGTGAAAGAAGAAGTAAAACCTGAGACTCAGGAAGGGGAAGGGGCTTGCCCAAGGTCACACACAGCGTCAGTACATAAGTGAGATCCAGAGTCTCTCCCCTTGCTCTGCAGGATGTCAGGAGGCAGGAGACCCTGTTGGGGCGGGCGGCGGGGGCAGACATCTGCTTTCATAGGCGGTGGGATCAGAGAGCAGGGATTGGTTAATGATCAGCCCTCAGACCTAAACCAGGTAATTCCAGGGCAAAGAGAGTTGCCTTTCATCCAGTTTCTGTGTTCTGTCCCGGTGGCAGGAGGTGAGGGCAGGGGGTAGACAGAGTGGAGACTCTGGTCGGGGCCAGGACAGGGGCGGGGAGGCTCCTGGAGGCTCGAGGTCCCTGAGGGGAGCCCAGAGCAACAACAGTGAGGGTGATGTGAGCTGCCATTGTCTAAGGACGCCCTGTGCCTGTGCTAAATTTTTCAGACCCATTCCCTCATTTAATCTTCATAACCGTACTATGAAGAAGATCATCCCCATTTTAAAGATGAAGAGACTGAGGGTCAGAGAGGCAAAATGATTTGCCCAAAGCAACATGGTGTGTTAGTTGCTGAGTTTTGTCTGAATCTGGAATCTGTGCTTACAGGCACGTGCCAGGACAAGATAGAGCCTGGGGCAGGGCAGGGCTCGCTGGACAAGACCCTGGGGGTCCTCAGTCTTGGAGGGCAGCCCTGCTGCTACTCTGCAGTTCTGCTACACACTTGGCTCCTTGCACTGCCTGGGGGACCAGGGCTGCATGGGTGGTGGCTTCTCCAGCATCCTTCTACAACGCATGCTCTGATTAGATCCTGCACTTCATCCCTGAAGGGGTGGTCCATTTCAGAGGGTGAAACTGGTGCACAAAATGGTGAAGTATTTGCCCAGAGCCCCTCAGCCAGTAAGGGGACCACCAGGCTTTTGAACCTAAACTCTACAACGCTTTCCCCTCATTTTTTCTGCCCAAAGAAGGCTGGCTTGGGACCTCCTTGGGAGTTCAGTAGCTAAGACCATGCTCCCAATGCAGTTTGATCCTGGATTTGCTCCTTGGTCAGGGAACTAGAGCCCACATGCTGCAATTAAAGATCCCTCTAGCCACAACTAAGACCCAGCACGGCCAAATAAATTAACCAAAAAGAAAGAAAAACAGGCTGGCTTGCCACTCATGTCTTTCCTTTAGGAATGCCGAAGATGCCACCATTCCAAAAGCAGTCTTGTCGGCTCAGCTAAGCACTGCCCTCTCCTTCCCTTTTCATTCATGAGGCTGGGAGAGGGGCCTCTTCCCGAGGCTCTTTTCTCATCTATTAAATGAGGACAAAATCTCCCATCTTGTGTATATCATTGTGAAGCGTACAGGAGAAATGAGATCCTGGCACACAGATGTGGGTAATACTTGGCAGTTATACAGATGCCCAGTGTTCTTGCCTGGAGAATCCCAGGGACAGGGGAGCCTGGTGGGCTGCCACCTATGGGGTCACACAGAGTCGGACACGACTGAAGCAACTTAGAGCATACAGTTGCCATTATATAAAAACCAGTATAAGGGTTCCAAGAATCAGAAAGAGTGGGTAATAAGACCCTACATCTCGATTCATATTGAAGTTTCCCATGACTCCTAATTGAGAAGGATTTATTTGTTGATTACCCATCTCCATGGACTCCAACTTCCAAGGGAGCTTATGTCCATCCTTTTCCTTGCTGTGAACTATAGTATTGTTCATCTAGAACACTGTTTGGCATGTAGTAGGTGATCAATAAATGTGTGGAATCTATCAATTAATAAACAACCCAGTTACTGAATTGCTCTAAGCCTCAGTTTCCTAATATATAAAATGGAGAGATAAGTCCTTACTGCCTGAGTGGTTGTGAATGTTAAATAAAGGAACAAGTATACACCTGCCTAACCTGGGATCTTTGTTCTCCCTGGGGTGCTCTTTTCCAAATTCGACACAAGAACTCTTTTCTAAGGGCCTTCCATGTGCCAAACTTCAAGAACATTTCAGTCATGCTGGGGAGCTTACATTATAGTTAGCTGTTCTAGGTTTGAGCCAGGTAGGTGCCTTTGGAGATGGGGCGAGACTCAGGGGTGGCAAATCAGCAGTCCTGGGAACAAGCCCAACTCTGCCATTAAAAACTCTGCCCCCAAAATTCAACTGGGTCATTATGATGACCCAATGGGTCATCTCAATCCCAACTATGCCCTATCTGTCCAGGCCTGTTTCCCCAGGTGTAAAGAGGAAGGTAATAACCCTGCTCAGCTCTCCTAGGTTGTTCCCAGACTGCTGTAAGATTACAAATGTGAACGTTCAGCTCCCCCTGCCTGATACCAGCTCCGGGATTGTTATTATTTGAATAAGACCTTACATAAGCACCAAGCTCCTAACCAGCCAGTGATTTCTGGACCCAGGGAAGTTACAATCTTTGGAGACTTTGGCCTGTTTTCATGTGGTCACGTGGGTCACCGTGGTCACAGGAAGCAAAGGGATGAGGGGCTGAGTAGCACCTTGGTTTTCCAATGTTTTTTTCTACTTCATCTTCACTGACTTTATCATCATCGTTATTCAGTTCAGTTCAGTCATTCAATTGTGTCCGACTCTTTTCGACCCCATGAACCTCAGCACGCCAGGCCTCCCTGTCCATCACCAACTCCCAGAGTCCACCCAAACCCATGTCCATTGAGTCGGTGATGCCATCCAGCCATCTCATCCTCTGTCGTCCCCTTCTCCTCCTGCCCTCAATTTTTCCCAGCATCAGGGTCTTTTCTAATGAGTCAGCTCTTCTCATCAGGTGGCCAAAGTATTGGAGTTTCAGCTTCAACATCAGTCCTTCCAATGAACACCCAGGACTGATCTCCTTTAGGATGGACTGATTGGATCTCCTTGCAGTCCAAGGGACTCTCAAGAGTCTTCTCCAACACCACAGTTCAAAAGCATCAATTCTTCGGCGCTCAGCTTTCTTCACAGTCCAACTCTCACATCCATACATGACCACTAGAAAAACCATAGTCTTGACAAGATGGACCTTTGTTGACAAAGTAATGTCTCTGCTTTTTAATATGCTGTCTAGGTTGGTCATAACTTTCCTTCCAAGGAGTGTCTTTTAATTTCATGGCTGTAATTACCATCTGCAGTGATTTTGGAGCCCCCCAAAATAAAGTCAGCCACTGTTTCCACTGTTTCCCCATCTATTTCCCATGAAGTGATGGGACCAGGTGCCATGATCTTAGTTTTCTGAATGTTGAGCTTTAAGCCAACTTTTTCACTCTCCTCTTTTACTTTCATCAAAAGGCTCTTTAGTTCTTCTTCACTTTCTGCCATAAGTGTCATCTGCATATCTGAGGTTATTGATATTTCTCCCGGCAATCTTGATTCCAGCTTGTGCTTCCTCCAGCCCAGCGTTTCTCATGATGTACTCTGCATATAAGTTAAATAAGCAGAGTGACAACATACAGCCTTGACGTACTCCTTTTCCTATTTGGAACCAATCTGTTGTTCCAAGTCCAGTTTTAACTGTTGCTTCCTGACCTCCATACAGGTTTCTCAAGAGGCAGGTCAGGTGGTCTGGTATTCCCATCTCTTTCAGAATTTTCCACAGTTTATTGTGATCCACACAGTCAAAGGCTGTGTTAAAGGCATCATTATTAGAGGGAAATAATACTTGGTATCAAACTGTTTCACATTACTAATGGAATGGAACTAATTGCTACCAATAACTACTGTTTACAGTCGTGTGTGTGTGTGAATATCCTCCTCTGCTTTGTCTGTGGGCTTTCCTGGTGGCACAGGTGGTAAAGAATCTGCCCACAATGCAGGAGACCCAGTTTCCATCCCTGGGTTGGGAAGATCCTCTGGAGGAGGGAATGGCAACCTGCTCCAGTGTTCTTGCCTGGAGAATCCCATGGACAGAGGAGCCTGGTGGGCTACAGTCCATGGCGTTGCAAAGAGTCGACTTTGCACGACTAAAGCGACTTAGCATGCATGCATGCCTTGTTTGCAGCCCTAGGATTTTATATCCAGCTCTCCAGATCTGATGCTGGCAGCGAGCAGGTTTCAGGGATGAGAAAGGGGCCAGGTGGGGACTGTGGCAAACTGGTCAGCACACACAACCCCCCACCCCGTAGGGTCATGGACAGCCACTGGAGACATCAGTTCCACATCTCTAACTTGAGGGACGCTTTCTCAACCCTGGCTGCACAACAGAACCACCTGTAGAGCTTTTGAAAAATACTGAGGCCTCAGAGCCTCTAAATCAGAACCTCCGGAGTGGGACCTGGGCTTTCTCAGGACATTCTAATGTTCATCCTGGGCTGAGGAGGGCGGGCTGTGGTTATACCTGAGATGCTGGTGAGCTTTGCAAGTATCTGATGCTGCGGGACAGCCTTTCCTGACCAAGTAAGAAGAGTACAGAGTGAGTGAGAGCTGGGTGGCAGCTGGGAGTCACTGGGTCAGAGTTCTCCCTGTCTGGTCAGCCCCCAGGGAGTGACTGTGCATCAGCCCCCCCACCCCAGCATCAGTGTCCTATGAACAACCCTTCACTTCCTGCTTTAGTGCCCTGGCCTCCAGCCTCAGGCATGGCATTTGAATGCGAGCTCCCACCACGGGAGCCCTGAGGCCCTTGTCCCCATGGCCCAGGGGGAGACGATCTGAATTTAGCCTTCAGACCCCAGCCTTAGGCACAGTAAAAACGACAGTCAGCCACGGTGGAACCCTGCTCCCTTGTGGTACCAGCAGGAAAAGAACAGCCCAGAGTGGAGAAGGGAAGAGACTTCCCCAAGCCCCTGGGGTGAGACAGGGAAAGGGCCAGAGCTGGAGCCTAGACCCTTCCTCCTTTGTCCAAAGTGGCCAAAGTGCATTTGTAGTTAAACAGGGTGAGTTTGTTATCACTGCTGCAGCGAGGAAAAGCACACACCGTGGACAATGACAAAGAACTCAGGGATATTAGAAAGAACCTCTCACTATTTGGACTTTGGTTGGGGCATTTGGGGTGGGGGTGGGGACCTAAGGAAGCAGGGTTTGCTTTAGGTTGGGTGCTGTCAGAAACTGGCGGTCCGGTGGCTAAGAATCCACCTTGCAATACTGGAGATATGGGTTCGATCCCTGGTCAGGAACTAAGATCCCCCAAGCTGCAGGGCAACTAAGCCCATGCACTGCAAGGATGACCCAGCTCAGCCAAAAATAAAGTGAATAGAAAAAAAAAAAAACCTGGGGACAATTCTGTGATTAGGTAAGAAGTAGCCATTTCTTTAGCAAGAGAAGGGGATGCTTGGTATTTTGTGGGTGGCAAGTGGCTTTGCGCTTAAACAAGGTCACAGTGTCCTCACTCTGGCTCATTTTATCAGTCTCAGAGTGACTGGAGTCAGTGATGTAAGAGTATCTACGTCCAACAAGACAATGATGTGTCGTAGCTGGATCAGACCCGTTCCAGACTCCAGGGGCCATTTTCTTGTACTTTCTTAATAGTAACCCACATTTCCTGAATCCTCACTAGTGCTCAGATTCCTGTTAATTTTTTAAACTCAGGGGCTGGCAAACTTGGGTGCACCAAATCTAGCCTGCCATCTGTTTTTCATCTAGCCTGTGAGCTAAGCATAGCTCTTATGTTTTTAAATAGTTGTATAAATCAAGCAGAAGATTTTATGACATGTGAAGATTATATGAAATCTTCAGTGTCCAAAAATAAAGGTTTAGTCACACTTACTTATTTCTGTATCATCTAGGGCTGCTTTCATGATACCATGGCAGATTTGAGTAGTTACAACAGACATCATATGGCCTCCAAAGCCGAAAATATTTACTGTCTGGCCTTCTGCAGAAGAAGTTTGCCGGTCCTTGCTTTAAATGGAAATATTCTGTCTATAGCAAATAAATCAACTCTTTAATTCTCTTGATAACCCCAGGGGAATTATTACTTCCATTTTATGGATTAAAGAAATTCAAGGAGATTAAGGGATTTATCTAAACCAGTTTCTTAACTTTGGCACCATTTGACATCTTAGATGGGAAAATTCTTTCTTGTGGGGGCTGACTCATGTGCTACAAGGTGTTTAGCAGCATCCCTGACCTCTGACCATTAGGTACCAGTAACACCCCCAGTACCTTAATCTCAGTTGCTACAACCAAAAATTTCTCCAGACATTGTCCAATGTCCCTTGGAGGCAGAATCCACCCTAGCTGAGAACCACACTGATCTAAGGTCACAAAGCAACAGATGGAGACTTGACCCCTGAACCCATGTGTTCAGTTATTAATCACACTTCCAATGCCCAGGGATGGATTCTTTTGCTCTTGGTGATGGTTTCAGCTGCAGGAAATTTTAATCTCTTCAGTTTTCTCCTGTGGGGAGGCTGACCTGTCAAGCAAGGGATTCTTTAGAAACGAAATCATATCCTTTTCTGACTCTCCTCTGCTCAAACTCTCCCCTGGCTCCACTCCCAGCTGGCTCAGAGGAGAAGCTAAAATTCTTATGGTGAGCCCCAAGACCTCTGTGTGATCCAGACCACTTTCTGCTACCCCAGCCCCTGCCCCGTCTCCCACCTCCTCCTAGTCTCCCTCTCCATCACGCCCCTCCAGCCCCACTGGTCTTCCGTCTGCTTCCCAACATACCAGACACACTCTCACCTCAGGGCCTTTGCACTTGCTGTTCCTGTTGCCCCAGTCCCTCTTCCCACAGCTCTTCAAATGATTGACTCCTTTTAATCCTGGAGGTCTCAGCTCAAATGCCATCAGCTCATATGTCTCCTCTGTTGACCTGATCACGAGTCTACCTGCTCCTCCTCCTCACTCTGCAGTCACTTTCCATCGCTTCGTCCAGTTTTACTTCTTCCACCACTTTCATCACAACCTGAATGTTTTGGTCTTCTTGGAGATTTTCAGAGCTGCCATGGCCTGTATTGGAATTTCTTCTTCCCAGGGGTTTTTTGGTTTCATCTTTATTTTGAACACCGGAGGCTCCCTTGGGGCAGATCTTCCGAAGAGGGAGCCAGGTGAGTTCTTTAGATCCATCTGGAGAAATACAAGCATACCCCTTTCCCTGTAAGATTAATTTCCCAGATTCCATTGTTTAGTTAGCCCATCTTGATACCAAATGAGCAGAGGAAGAGAAGTTTCCTTCAATTCCTCAAGATGTTTTTCTGCTCTTGTCAAGATATCTCCTTGTGGTAAGTTTAAAAAATTTAAAACAAATAAAGCTGTATTAACAATAGTTATAGGATTAAAGAATATCTTGCATGGGAATCTAGTAAAGTCTGCTCTGGATAGGAAAGATAGAATTGTTCCTGTGTATTCCCCCTTTTTAATTTTTTTATTTGTAGTTTCAGTGTGTGATGTGCTCATTCAACTATGTCTTATGCTTGTGGATTAAAAAGAATGCCTGTAATATGTTTGATAGAAAAAGATTGTAAAAATTGTTTGAATTGCTTAGAGATATAAGCAGGGCCATTGTCTGTTTTTATGCAACTAGGTGTTCCCATTACTGCAAAGCAAGCTAACAGGTGGGTTATAACGTGTTGTGTAGCTTCACCTAAAAGAGGTGTGGCCCATATAAAAGAAGAATTTGTATCAATATAGACATGTAAAAAAGAAGATGGAGAAAGCTCAGGGCAATGAGTCACATCCATTTGCCATATTTCTTTGGGTTGTAATCCTCAAGGATTGATACCTTGTGAAATGGGTCGAAGATGTAGGGGTCTATAAGTAGAGCAATTACTAATGATTTCTTTAGCATGGCGGTATAGAATTTTCCAAATCTGGTATAAGGAGCCAGCATTATTATGTAATAGAGCATGTTGTTCTTTAGGAGTAGTAAAAAAAACAAGCTTATCAGTTTGTTCATTACCATAAGTCATTGGACCGGGAAGGCCGGAATGTGCTCGAATATGAGTAATATATAATAATGGATTGTAATTCAAGAAAAAGTTGTTGAATAATAGATTGATTAGAATTTATAGTAGAATTTTCTATATTTTTTAATACAAAAACTGAATATGAGGAGTCAGAAACTATATTAATAGGGTAAGGATGTAGGTGAATAACCTGAATAAGAGCATATAATTCATTTTGTTGAGCAGAATGAAATTTAGTATAAAAGACTTTATATTTTTTGAGAAACCAAAATGAGGCTTTAGAGTTTTTACTCCCATCTATATAGAAAACATCAGCTTGACGTATAGGTTGTGATGTAACAATGTGAGAGATAATAAATTCAGTATTTTTGAAGAAATTTCAAAGTTTATTAGAAGGATAATGAAATGAAATTTTTCCAAAATAGTCTAAGAAGGCTATTTGAAAATTGGTAGAAGTTTGTAATGCATTTTCAAATTGAGTTTCATTAATAGATAATACAATTTTATGGGGATTGAAGCCAATCAAAGTCTTAGTTCTATTTCTCCCATTGATAATTATTAGAGCGATTAAATCAAGATAGGGCGTAAGTGACTTTGTCCCTCTAAAATGTGTATAGATACATTCTGCCGGGTGTTCTTGTTGGGCAAGAAGTCTGGTGGAAGAATGGAGAGAAGGGAGTATAAACAACTCTCTAATATGAGTAAGAAATTGTTTTTGTAATTTATTTTGTACTAAATTCATGAGTTTACTAAAATACACGAGTTCCTCTCGTGTATCTTGTGAAAGTGAATGAGGGCTATTTAAATCAAGGTCTCCTTTCAAAGTATTAAATAAATTAGTCAGTTGATAATTTGCAATGCCCAAAGAGGGTCTAATCCAGTTTATATCACCTAAAAGTTTTTGAAAATCATTCAAGGTTGATAATTTATCCATACGAATTTGTGTTAGTTGGGGAGTGACATTTTGTCTATTAACAATAGATCCTAAGTAATGGTAAGGTGTAGAGGTTTGAATTTTTTCAGGGGCAATAATTAATCCAGAGTCTTTTAAGCATCGTTGAGCTATATTAAACATATGTTGAGTCTCTAAAACAGATGGGGCCAAAAACAGTATATCGTCCATATAATGAATAACAAGAAAGTCAGGAAATTGTTTTCTCACAGGTTCAAGGGCTTTGGCTACATAATATTGACACATGGTGGGAGAATTCATCATTTCTTGAGTCAATACAGTCCATTGATATCATTTATGAAGCCTGATATGATTAGGAAAAGGAAGAGAGAAGGCAAATCTTTCTCAGTCTAGAGGATGTAAAGATATAGTAAAAAAGCAATCCTGTAAATCTATAATAATAATATGCCAGTTTTGAGGAATAGTGGTAGGTGATGGAATTCCTGGTTGTAATGCACCCATAGGTTTCATAGATGCATTAGCTTTTCTAAGGTCTGCTGCTGCTGCTGCTGTGCTAAGTCACTTCAGTCGTGTCCGACTCTGTGCAACCCCATAGGTGGCAGCCAACCAGGCTCCCCGGTCCCTGGGATTCTCCAGGCAAGAACACTGGAGTGGGGTGCTATTTCCTTGTCCAATGCATGAAAGTGAAAAGTGAAAGTGAAGTCGCTCAGTCATGTCCGACTCTTCGTGACCCCATGGACTGCAGCCCACCAGGCTCCTCCATCCATGGGATTTTCCAGGCAAGAGTACTGGAGTGGGGTGCCATTGCCTTCTCCGTCTAAGGTCTGTTAAGAGATGCCATTTGTTAGATTTCTTTTTTATTACAAAAATGGGAGAATTCCAAGGAGAACAAGATTCCTCAATATGTTTCTATTTCAATTGTATATAGATAAAGTTCCTTAGCAGTCTCTAGTTTCTCTTTTGTAAGGGGCCACTGCTCTGTCCAAACAGGCTCGTCACTTTCCAAGTTATTTTAATAATTGCATCGTTTGTTAAGTGAGCAGTGGCCCATAGGAAAAACGTAGAATACATATTTGAGCTTGTCATTGCATAAGTAAATAATCTTCCTATTAAATTAAGGGGTGCATCTATAACATAAGATCATAATGCTGTGGGCTGGCCTTCTGGTCCCTCACATGGATATATTTGGACACTTTGATAAACCTCTTGTACTTTGGTTTGAGAAACTCCTGCAATCTGGCAAGAAATTCTCTGGATAGGCCACGATTTGGGCCATAAATGTTTGGAGATAATAGTAATATCAGATCCAGTATCAAGAAGACCAGAAAATTTTTTGCCATTAATTTTGATATTTATATTTGGTTAGGTATATTCAGATATAATTGATGTCTATAAGGATTGTTTTTGATCTGTACTGCCGAATCCATCTGTCCACATACCATCAGAGGAGTTAATAGAAATGTAAGGTAAAAGAAGTAATTGAGCAATTTTATCTCCCTTTTTAAATTGCCATAATATCTGAGATAACATAATTTGAATTTCTCCCTTATAATCTGAATCAATTACTCCAGGGTGAACAGTAAATCTTTAGAAGTCAGACTAGATTGGCCAAGTAAAAGACTGAAGGTTTGTGGGGGTAGGGCTCCAAAAGTCTGGCAGGTATTCTAAAAGGGACTGCTTGAGGAAAAAGGAGAAAATCGTTTAGGTATATCACTGGCAGCACTGCCGGATGTTGAGGGTTTGAGGGAAAAGATGAAGTTTGCCCCTGGTTTTTGTGGATGGGGACCTGGGGAGTCCCCAGCTTGGAGTTTCCTGAAATAGGCTTTCCTTCAACATCATATTTAGACCGACATTCCCTGACCCAATGTGTTTTATCTCCACATGCAAAACATCTTTCATTCCCCTTTTTAAAAGCAGCAGCAATTGTTTCAACTAGCATTTGCATTTTTTGAGTTTCTGATCCTAAATTGCGACAAGCCTTCAAATAGTCGATGATAGCCCCAGTCTCATGGATTGGAGTGATAGCTCTTTGACATTTCTGATTTGCATTCTCATAAGCAAGCAGTTTTCCTAGTTGCTTTTTGGCTTCTTCTCCAATAACACTATGGGAAATAGAAACTTCCAATCTAGCTAAAAAATCATCATAGGCTTCATTAGGTCCTTGAAATACTTTTGTGTAGCTGCCTTTAGGCTCCCCCTGAGTAGTAATTCGATCCCAAGCTTCAAGGGCAACTTACTTCAGTTGCTCATGTAATAAGGGAGGGCATTGTATTTGGGCTTTCACTGCATCAAACTGCCTGGTACTGGTTAACATTTCAAAAGTAATTTGATTTTGGGGAGCGCCAGCTCAAGCATTAGAATTGGCATGATCTCGGGCTACATCCTGAAACCACATTGTCCATTGAAGATATTCTCCTGGCTTAAGAAGAGCCTTTATCAAAAGTCGCCAATCATAAGGAACAAAATTTCCAATAGAACATGCCATAGAGTTTAAAAGTTCCTTAGCTTTTTTCATTTGTTGCATGTGAGAAAAATCAATGTTTTTGTATTGAGGTATAATTTGCCCTTGAGCATTAATTTTTGAAAACAGGAAATGTGGAAAAGTCATCAGCCTCAGAGATTCGAGATTGTAAAGCCAGCAATCCAGAAAGCCGTCATCGTGAAGGAGAATGAGTAGATAGTGTTTTCTCATAAATATGAGTATAAGCTAAAGGTGTATCATTGTCATCAAGGAAAGTATTGTCAGCCTCAGAAGAGTCATTATCAGAGTCATCTTGTCCTTGAGTTGAGAGGACTTTTGGTTTGGTGCCCGTTGCAAGAGAAGGAGGAGCACTTGGGGTAACCAGAGCAGTGCTGGTGGGAAAATTCTGAAATATTTTATGTTGTTCTAATTGGGCCTTTTGTAAAGTTTCATCATCTAATTCATATTCATGTAACAAGTGTTCTGCCTGTTGTCGATTATCAGGGGGGCTAGAATTTCCTTGAAATGGCAAAATTAAGCTTTAATGAGGGCCCATAAGGGCCAGAAATCCATTGGAATATTTTTTCCCCATCTTGTGGCTGATTCAACATTCTCTTTAACCTGATTCCAAATCTCTAAATCAAAAGTACCTTCATCAGGGAACCAGGGGTTATGTTCAATTACCGTTTGGAGACAAGCCTCTATTCACTGACATGAAACCAAGAGTCCTTGAACTTTAAATAAATGATGAAGCAAAGTAGAAAAGTGGTGGGGCTTTCCAGCCGTTTGTCCCATTACCCTGCACTTACCGACCTCAGTAGGTCCAGAGTCACCCTGTGAGCTTGCCAAGGGTGTACTCCAGGTCCCTGTTCAGGCGCCACTTGTTTCGGTCTTGACAGATGAGAACCTGGGGAAAGGAGTCAACGAAAAGAAGACAAAGAAAAGAAGGACGCGGGGGACCCAAGCCTCTAGTGGAACAAGGGTGCTTTAATCATGGCAGCATGTGCATATGTATTGTTATACACGGAAGCTTTAGGCAGAAAAATAAAGTTGAGCAAAAACACCGAAAGCAAAAGCATAACAACAGTAACTAAGGGAATAACAATCGTCACAGGGCCAGAAGACAACCCATGTATTGGAAATAGGAACATGACTAAGTAGTTCTATAGAAAAGTAAAAGGTTACTGAAAGGAATCCACGTATATGTTCCATCTCATGACCTCAGTCCTGAGAACTGAGTGCAGCTCTGCTGGTTCCTGTTTTCCAGGAACTGATAAGGAACAAAAGGCGCTTGAGAAACAGAAAACATAGGATTCCTTAACATTAAACGTTCCCTGACACCCGAAGTTTTATTTCTTGATTATTGTCAGTCATTGTCTCTAGAATAGTGCTTTCATGGGAGCAAGGACATTGTCCTATATTATTCAGTGTGTACCCCAAGCTGATGGTCAATGGTACACAGTAGGTGCTCAATAAATGCATTTTGAATGAGTGGTAGATTGGAGTCACCCATCCCATTGCTGATCCATTAACACTCATAGCTGGTCTTTCCCAAACATCCCCTTGACAATAACAGTTGAGGTTAGCCTAGGCTTGAGTTATGGCTTGTCCAGCTGCCTTGCAGCTAACTTCCTGCCCCCAGGCCTGAAGCCCTCTCCTAATAGGAACAGGTTGGGTAGAAGGATGGAATTTTGAGTGTTTTTTTTTTTTTTTTTTTTTAATCCAATGACTAGTATAGGCTGGGACCTGAGGAAGTACTCTTGATTGACTGCACAAGAAGGGGACGCTTCTGTCCCACCTGCTACATCCCACTAAAGACCTCGTGCTCTTTCCTCCTAGCTGCTGTGCGGAAAAACGGCCTGCACACTGTGCCCACGGAGATGCAATTCATTGCCGGCACAGAAGAGTGAGTTCTCCTGGTGATATTCATAGAGGAGCCCGTGCTTGATCCAAGGAGAGGATGAACAAGAATTCCATGCTGCAGGCAATCCCCACCCCCCATTCTTCTCCCGATGACCCAATGCCCAAATTTCCACTACTTCTCCCTGAGCTCCAGCCTCCTTGAAAAAAGAATATGTGGGATGGGCAGGGGAGTACAGTAAACCCCTAAAGGTCTGCTGAGGTGAAGGGTCTGGAAGGAGGGGCCAGAAGAGCAGGAGGCGCAAACCACATGACCGTCAAGGAGGAGAGGGTGTACCGGGCCAAGCTAAAGCTTTGTCTGCAGACAAAAGATCCCCAGACAGTAGCAGCCCTTCACACCTGTGTGACTCAGGACGCACCTGGACATTGATGGCACAGCTAGTCTTTGGTGTCTTTTGTATGCAGCAGCAAGGATATAAGACCTGGGTGCTTGGGGTCAAGCAGACTTGACTTTGAACCCTGGCTTTGCCACTTACCGGCTCTGTTGATTTGCACACATCACTCCCCCTCTCTGAAACTCAGTTTCACCTACCAACTGGACATGATGTCAAAACCCACCTGGGTTCTTTTTGAGGGTTGTTTTTGAGATTAAATGAGATCATGTAGATAAAGCCAGTTGTTAGGCCTTCCATGCACAGATGGTAATGCTTGTTATTAATGGTATCATTATCTCAATTTCATGATGATGAAGCAAACAGCAGGGAGTAAAGTGACTTGCTCAAGGCATCATTGCTGGGCATCAGTCAGGTCTGTTTCTTTCATTCAGCAAATTTATAGAGAACTTACTATGAGCCAGGTACTGTCAGGCACATGGCAACGAACAGGAGAACAAAGCATTGCAAAGCAGGCCAGGGAGGGGGTTGGGAGAGGGAAAAGGCAGTATTTAAATGTGTGTCAGGGGAGACCTCACTAAGAAGGTCATTCTTGGGCAAACACCTGGGGGAGGTGAAGGGTCCTAGGGAATCTGTGGGAAGAACATTCTTAGCAGAGGGGACAGCAGGTACAAAGCCCTGAGAGTTCAAGGCAGCCAGGATGGTAGTGTGGCTAGAGGTGGGGTCACAGAGATTGCTTGTATGGCAGGAGGGCACTGGTTGGGGACAGAGCATGTGGGACCCCACAGGCCACTGATGTAGTTTTGACTTTGAATGAGATGGGAATGGATGGAGGGTCTAGCAGATAAGGACATGATTTTACATTAGTTTGTCTTATCCTGAGGCCTGTGCTCCTCCCTGGCACCGTGTTTGGGGGCTTTGAGTCCACCTTTGATATACGGGTTCTGTAGTTGGCCCTGCCACTCACCACCTTGCAACCTGGGAATCTGTTTTAACCATCTACCCAGGCAAAGCTTGTGCTGAGTCTGTTGGAAAAGAACTGATCCCTACCCTCAGGAACTCCATGTCCATTGGTTGCAGACCTCAGCCCCACTCGCAGTTCAGTTCAGTTCAGTTGCTCAATTGTGTCTGACTCTTTGAGACCCCATGGACTGCAGCATACCAGGCTTCCATGTCTATCACCAACTCTCAGAGCTTGCTCAAACTCATGTCCGTCGAGTCGGTGATGCCATCCAACCATCTCATCCTCTGTCGTCCCCTTGTCCTCCTGCCTTCAATCTTTCCCAGCATCAGGGTCTTTTCAAATGGGTTAGTTTTTTGCATCAAGTGGCCAAAGTATTGGAGTTTCAGCTTTAGTATCAGTCCTTCCAAAGAATATTCAGGACTGATTTCCTTTAGGATGGACTGATTGGATCTCCCTGCAGTCCAAGGGACTCTCAAGAGTCTTCTCCAGCACCACAGTTCAAAAGCATCAATCCTTCAGTGCTCAGCTTTATAGTCCAACTCTCACATTCATACATGACTACTGGAAAAACGATAGCCTTGACCAGATGGACCTTTGTTGGCAAAGTAATGTCTCTGCTTTTTAATATGCTGTCTAGGTTGGTCATAGCTTTCCTTCCAAGGAGTAAGCATCTTTTAATTTCATGGCTGCAATCACCATCTGCAGTGATTTTGGAGCCTAAAAAAAATAAAGTCTGACACTGTTTCCATTGTTTCCCCATCTATTTGCCATGAAGTGATGGGACCAGGTGCCATGATCTTAGTTTTCTGAATGTTGAGCTTTAAGCCAACTTTTTCACTCTCCTCTTTCACTTTCGTCCAGAGGCTCTTTAGTTCTTCTTCACTTTCTGCCATAAGGGTGGTATCATCTGCATATCTGAGGTTATTGATATTTCTCCCAGCAATCTTGATTCCAGCTTATGCTTCACCCGGCCCTGCATTTTGCATGATGTACTCTGCATAGATGTTAAATAAACAGGGTGACAACATACAGCCTTGATGTACTCCTTTCCCAATTTGGAACCAGTCCGTTGTTGCAGTTTAACTGTTGCTTCTTGACCCGATACAGATTTCTCAGGAGGCAGGTAAGGTGGTCTGGTATTCCCATCTGTTGAAGAATTTTCTTCAGTTTGTTGTGATCCACACAATCAAAGGCTTTGGCATAGTCAATAAAGCAGAAGTAGATATTTTTCTGGAACTCTCTTGCTTTTTCTATGATCCAATGGATGTTGGCAATTTTATCTCTGGTATCCCTGCCTTTTCTAAATCCAGCTTGAACATCTGGAAGTTCTTGGTTCATGTATTGTTGAAGCCTGTCTTGGAGAATTTTGAGCATTACTTTACTAGCATGTGAGATGAGTGCAATTGTGCAGTAGTGTGAACATTCTTTGGCATTGCCTTTCTTTGGGATTGGAATGAAAACTGACCTTTTCCAGTCCTGTGGCCACTGCTGAGTTTTCCAAATTTGCTGGCATATTGAGTACAGCACTTTCACAGAATTATCTTTTAGAATTTGAAATAGCTCAGCTGGAGTTCCATCACCTCCACTAGCTTGGTTTGTAGTGATACTTCCTAAGGTCCACTTGACTTCGGACTCTAGGATGTCCTACTCTAGGTGAGTGATCACACCATCATGGTTATCTGGGTCATGAAGATCTTTTTTGTTTAGTTCTTATGTGTATTATTGCCACCTCTTCTTAATATCTTCTGCTTCTGTTAGGTCCATAATGTTTCTGTCCTTTATTGTGCCCATCTTTGCATGAAATGTTCCCTTGGTATCTCTAATTTTCCTGAAGAGATCTCTAGTCTTTCCCATTCTATTGTTTTCCTCTATTTCTTTGCACTGATCACTGAGGAAGGTTTTCTTATCTCTCCTTGCTGTTCTTTGGAACTCTGCATTCAAATGGGTATACCTTTCCTTTTCTCATTTGCCTTTAGCTTGTCTTCTTTTCTGTGATTACAGTTTCAGTGTCTTCCCTCTGATGCCCTCTCGAAACACATACCGTCTTACTTGGGTTTCTCTTACCTTGGACGTGGGGTATCTCTTCATGGCTGCTCCAGCAAAGCACAGCCGCTGCTCCTTACCTTGGATGAGAGGTATCTCCTCATGGCCGCCGCTCCTGACCTTGAACATGGAGTAGCTCCTCTAGGCCCTCCTGTGCCCATGCAGCCACTGCTCCTTGGACGTGGGGTTGCTCCTCTCAGCCGCCGCCCCTACCAGGGATCAAACCGAACTGTGGTGTTGGAGAAGACTCTTGAGAGTCCCTTGGACTGCAAGGAGATCCAACCAGTCCATTCTAAAGGAGATCAGTCCTGGGTGTTCTTTGGAAGGACTGATGCTAAAGCTGAAATTGCAATACTTTGGCCACCTTATGTGAAGAGTTGACTCATTGGAAAAGACCCTGATGCTGGGAGGGATTTGGGGGCAGGAGGAGAAGGGGACGACAGAGGATGAGATGGCTGGATGGCATCACTGACTCGATGGACGTGAGTTTGAGTGAACTCCAGGAGTTGGTGATGGACAGGGAGGCCTGGCGTGCTGCAATTCATGGGGTCTCAAAGAGTTGGACACGACTGAGCAACTGAACTGAACTGTCTTCTTTTCACAGCTATTTGTAAGGCCTCCTCAGACAATGATTTTGCCTTTTGAATTTCTTTTTCTTGGGGATGGTCTTGATCACTGCCTCCTGTACAAGGTCATGAATCTCCATCCATAGTTCATTGGGCACTCTGTCTATCAGATCTAATCCCTTGAATCTATTTGTCACTTCCACTGTATAATCGGAAGTGATTTGATTTAGGTCATACCTGAATGGTCTAGTGGTTTTCCCTACTTTCTTCAAGCCCCACTCTGGGCCTCAGTTTTCCATCCAAACAAGGAAGGGGGTACACAAGAAGAACACTTTCTGCTCTTATTCTCCTGTGAGGCTCAGTCTGGTTGGAGCCCCAGGTCCGAGGGAGCCCACAGGTCCCTGACTGGGCCTCTCACCCTGGATAATCAAGCATGGCATCTGTCTCCAGCTGCTTCCAGCCCTTGTCTTCTTTTTAGACCCCAGATCACATCCCCACCACCCACTGGAGAAGCGGCCCCTCATGTTAGTAATTAAAGCCCCAAGATAGTTGAAGTGTCTTACATTCTTTAAAAAAAAATTGATTTGTTAGACAAAACAATTCTTAATTTGATCCACTAATAAACATTTTATAATTTCACAAGTAAAAAGAAAAAGAACTCTTAAACAAAAAGAAAAATGTACTCAGCACCTCACTCCCAAAGATAGATTAGAAGAGTTAAGTGAATACTATTCTAGACCATTTATCTATATATATGTGTGTGTGTGTGTGTATTTTTAACAAAATAACTAACCATGCTACATATGCCATTTATAACCTATCATCTCAGCTAATTGAGTGTAGTGGATGTCTTTTCACCTCAATAAATTTGTGTCAGCATCATTATCTTTTATATAATTATAATTATATAATTAACAATTTTGACTTTATTATTTCCCAAATTTGTAAATTTTTATAAATTTGTAAATTTGTGTCAGCATCATTATCTTTTATATAATCATATAATTATAATTATATGATTATATAATTAATAATTTTTGACTTTATTATTTCCCAAACTCCCCAAAGGTACAAGGAAAATAACCCAGAAAATACAAATAAAAAGTAAAAGAGGAGAAAAAATCCATAATTCCATCCCCACGAAAATCCCCAAAGCAACTTTGTGTATATCATTCTAGACTTTTCTTAATACTCATATATTCATGAAATATGTGCAAATAAAAGTAAGTAGTGCTGTTACCTACCTTTTCACTTTATATAATGGGCATCTTTCCTCTGAATAAATACCCATCTAAATCACCATTTTTAATAACTGCTTTGGTATTCCATCCAGAAACAGGATCGTCTTAATCTAGCCAATCCTTTTTTGATGGATATTTAAATGAAGTTTTCCATTTAAGTTATATTTAACACCAAGTATTAGTTTAGGACAACTCGTTAGAGTAGAACACTTAAGCTGAAGGGTTGCACATTTTTAGAAGTGTTTGATTCCTATGCCAATTGCCTTCTAGAAAGTTCATTTAGCTCTCCCATCCCAGGCAGTGTGTTTCTCCATAAGGCCAGGAATTCTAAATGGCTTCTCTTTGGGTTTGTTTAAAGCAAAGACTGCCCTGAGGAGGCAGAGGCTCCAACGGATCTCCACCCTACCTCCAAGAAGGAGGAGGAATATCGCAGGAACATCTGGAAGGGCTTCCTCATCTCCATCCCCTACTCGGCCAGCATCGGGGGCACCGCCACCCTCACAGGCACAGCCCCCAACCTCATCCTGCTCGGCCAGCTCAAGAGGTAAGAGCAAGTGCTCCCTGTCCCTGGCACTGGGGCTTCTGCCTCTTCTACTCCTCTCCTCCTCCTTCACCCAACATCCAGGGATGTGTCTTGGGTGTCTACCATTGTCCAGGCTCTGGGGACCCAGCGATGCACAAAGCTCAGCAAAATTCCTGCTCTGGGGAACTTGCATTCTGGTGGGAGAGACAAACAATAAAGGAAAAAGCAAGAGAATATATAGTATGTTGGTGTGATATGTTATGAAATAAGATCGAGCAGAAGAAGGGGGCAGAGGTAACAGGAGTGGGTGCTGTTTTATCTAGGTTGGTTGGTATTGTGCCATCCCTCTAATATGGTGACACTTGAGCAGAGACCTAGAAGCAAGGGGGTGAACTTTGTGGACGCAGGAGGGAAGAGCACCCCAGACAGAAGGGATAGCCTGTACAAAGGTGGGAAGCAGCACAAAGACTGGCCAGGCTGGGGTGCAGAAGGGGGTAAGGTACGAAGACCAGGGCAGTCATTGTTAGGGGAGTCAGAGGACAGCTGAGAGCAGAGGGGTGACATAACCTGACATCTTCTAAAACCAGCCCCAGTGGGATGTACTGCTGTGTGGCTGTGATGTCCCGTGAGAAGCCTTACAGCCAGGCACATGGACTAGCAGTGGAGGGGACTCTGCCAAGTAAAATCTCCCTGTCACCAAAACTGTTCAAACAGATGTTGAGTGGCCATTTGTCAGGGCATGAGACTCAAAGAGATGGATTCTCTAATGGTTTGACATCAATTCCATTTTTCAAAACCTCTTAGTCTGAAGATGTTAAAAATCCTTATATTTCAAGATTCTAAGTATTTTCAGATTCCAAGATTCTGAGAGGTGGGGTTTCTAAGATTTTGTTACCGTGGAGATGTGCCATATATTAAATTAATACACATGAATCCAAATGTAAGCATTTAACAAACAAACAGCAACAAAATTTTCTGATATTCAACATGGCTCCATGTGCTGGCTGACGTCTTTATCTGGTATTCAGCCAAAGAATCAAGGATTTTTAGGGATGACGGAGGAAAAGCTAACTGCATTGGTCTTCCTGAGAGTGGGTTAGGTGTTCGTAAGTCAGTTCCATACTTGTGGGTAGTCGAAGTTATTTTCATGAGAAAACTTAAGTACACCCGTGTCTTACCTCACAGGCTGATTTTAAAACCTTAACTCTCTACCATATTCTAAGGTTCTCAAATCCTTTGATTTTTAGTTCAGTTCAGTTGCTCAGTTGTGTCCAACTATTTGTGACCCCATGAATTGCAGCATGCCAGGCCTCCCTGTCCATCACCAACTCCCAGAGTTCACCCAAACTCATGTGCATTGAGTCGGTGATGCCATCCAGCCATCTCATCCTCTGTCGTCCCCTTCTCCTCCTGCCCCCAATCCCTCCCAGCATCAGGGTCTTTTCCAATGAGTCAACTCTTCGCATGAGGTGGCCAAAGTATTGGAGTTTCAGCCTCAGCATCAGTCCTTTCAAAGAACACCCAGGACTGATCTCCTTTAGAATGGATTGGTTGGATCTCCTTGCAGTCCAAGGGACTCTCAAGAGTCTTCTCCAGCACCATAGTTCAAAAGCATCAACACTTCGGTGCTCAGCTTTCTTCACAGTCCAACTCTCACATCCATACATGACTACTGGAAAAACCATAGCCTTGATTAGACGGACCTTTGTTGGCAAAGTAATATCTCTGCTTTTTAATATGCTATCTATATTGGTCATAACTTTCCTTCCAAGGAATAAGTGTCTTTTAATTTCATGGCTGCAAACACCATCTGCAGTGATTTTGGAGCCCCCCAAAATTAAGTCTGACACTGTTTCCACTGTTTCCCCATCTATTTCCCATGAAGTGATGGGACCAGATGCCATGATCTTAGTTTTCTGAATGTTGAGCTTTAAGCCAACTTTTCCACTCTCTTCTTTCACTTTCATCAAGAGGCTTTTTAGTTCCTCTTCACTTTCTGCCATAAGTGTGGTGTCATCTGCATATCTGAGGTTATTGATATTTCTCCCAGCAATCTTGATTCCAACTTGTGCTTTTTCCAGCCCAGCGTTTCTCATGATGTACTCTGCATATAAGTTAAATAAGCAGAGTGACAACATACAGCCTTGACATACTCCTTTTCCTATTTGGAACCAGTCTGTTGTTCCATGTCCAGTTCTAACTGTTGCTTCCTGACCTGCATATAGGTTTCTCAAGAGGCAGGTCTGTAAAAAACAGTGATTCTCAGCCATGGGTGCGTTTAGAGTCTCCAGGGAAGGTGAAAAAAAATATGCTTGGATCTCAGCTGCAGAGATGCTGATTTCAGAGGCTGGGAATGGGGGCCAGGCATTGATCTTTTCCCAGTTGATTTCAGCCCCCTCTTTGCTGTCTTTTCATCTCCATTCTTTGAGCAAGGCCTGGCTGTGAGACTGAAAACCAGAAGCCAAGATGGTTCTGCTTCAGATATGGGGACCATCTGGGATGACCCGTTTGTCTCCTCGGTTAGTAGGAAGTGCCAGCAAAGGGGCAGTCGGCTGGGAGGACAAAGCAGGGTGTTCGGTGTTAGTTCTTGCTGGAGGCTGTCCACAGGGAAGGACAGGAAAGATGGGGGTTCTGAGGCCCTCAGGGGCTGGTCCTGAGTTGGGGGATGGGGGACATGGGAGGGCATTTGCTGTCAGAGGGTTTTCAGGCTGCTTATTCGCTCTGATATGAGCAAGGCTTGAAAAGATATTGGGGGAAAATGCTGGAACTTTAAGTAAAAGTATCCAACATGAAGGATTTTGAGTAAAGGTCATGCAAATTACATGCAAAACGTATACAACATTTAATTGCATAAGCCTGGAACTTCTCATCGGGAAGGAAGGTATTTGAAAGGAATATGGGGTTTATATGAGATTCTGATTTTCCAGCAGGGCACCTGGGGAGACAGGGAAATGGCTGCCCTGAGTGTTCACCTTGGTCTTCGCTCCCCAAGTACATTGTATTGGTTTATTCTGATCACACCCGATATAGGAACTTTATATTGGGTTGGCCAAAAAGTTCATTTGGGGTTGTTTTTTCCAGACCATGAAAAAATGGAATGAACTTTTTGGGCAACCCAATATATTACTCAGAAAATACAGGGGGGGAAATGTGAAGACCTTCAGCGCCACTGAATGCCGAGCATACTTCCTTTGGTTTTCCCTGTAGGGATGTGTGCACCCATCTGTCTGGCTGACGCTGGCGGGCTCTCACCTCCCTCTTTTCTCCAGTTTCTTCCCGCAGTGCGACGTGGTGAACTTCGGCTCCTGGTTCATCTTCGCCTTTCCTCTCATGCTGCTGTTCCTGTTGGTGGGCTGGCTCTGGATCTCCTTCCTCTATGGAGGGATAACCCTGAGGTACCCGGGCACTTAACTTGAGCTTTGCGGTAGATGGAACCGGGATGGAGTCCCAGCTTCCCGCTCCCTAGCGAGTGGCCCTCCTAAGTCCTTCCAGCTTCAGTCGGATGTAGTACCCGTAGTCATCCTGGCCTCCCAGGGACTGGGGGTTACAGGTGGTGTGGGTTCTTGCCTGCTGAGCCCAGGCCCTGGGTGAATGCCACCCACCATCAATAATCACTAATTGTATTGTTCCCTAAGTCAGGTCCACACTTGCCCCACAGGAAATGACGTGCAGTGTTTCTTATTTCATGGGGCCTCAGTACAGGAGGCAATTTGGGGCAGCCTGAGGACAAGGTATCAAACAACACTGACTCCGATAGTGAGAAAAATATTCCTTTATCAACGCTGCTTATGCTGGGGAGAAAGTCTCAGTAAGGTGGGGAAAAACTTTAACACCTCTCTAACATTTGCAAATCATCCTTTTAAAAAAGGAAGAGCAAGCCTCAGGCCCAAAGACAAGCCAGCAGTGGTATCCAGCCAGACGTAATAATGTTGCTTTGCTTTCACATCTTTATTTTTATGGGTACTTTCTATGTATGACAAGTGACTCTTGTTTGCTATTTATGGGAGTGATAGAAAGCTTTCTATTTAAAGATCTGCTTTTAGTTAAAATGCTAAATCTAGTTGGAGCCCGTGGCACATGGACATAGGAACATTTGTAAAGGGAGTCATGAATGTGTCAGTTCACTTCAGTTCAGTTGCTCAGTCGTGTCCGACTCTTTGTGACCCCAAGGACTGCAGCCCGCCAGGCCTCCCTGTCCATCACCAACTCCTGGAGTTTACTCAAACTCATGTTCATTGAGTCGGTGATGCCATCCAACCATCTCATCCTCTGTCGTCCCCTTCTCCTCCTGCCTTCAATCTTTCCCAGCATCACGGTCTTTCCCAAGGAGTCAGTTCTTCGCATCAGGTGGCCAAAGTATTGGAATTTCAACTTCAGCATCAATCCTTCCAATGAATGTTCAGGACTGATTTCCTTTATGAATGTGTGGGTTTGGGAAAATACTAACATAGGAGCTGCAGCTCAGGGCTGGAGTAGCAGGCATGTCATAAAGTCATTCTCTGACTCAGTTTCCTCACCCCTCTGGGCCTTAATTTTTCTCATCTGTAAAATGGGACCAGTAAGAGCTATTCTAGATGAAAGAGATGTGAAAACCCCTTGAGAATAGAAAAGCTCTGACTGTGGTGTTTCTTGGCCTGTCAGAGCAGAAACTTGGGGTTCAAAGTCCGGATTAGTCCAGAGAAGCAAGCCCAGACATTGGACTCAGATAAACCAGATTTCACATAATGGTTCTGCGTGACTTTTAGCAACTCTGTCCCCTCCCTGAGGCTTTACCTCTTTAATTTCTACAATTTTCACTTGTAGATAGGGGATAAAAACGAAGTCTGGGTTTCCTGAGTGGTTCAGTGGAATACAGCTTCCCTGATAACTCAGTTGGTAAAGAATCCACTTGCAATGCAGGAAACCCCAGTTCGATTCCTGGGTCAGGAAGATCAGCTGGAGAAGGGATAGGCTACCCACTCCAGTATTCCTGGGCTTCCCTTGTGGCTCAGCTAGTAAAGAATCTGCCCGCAATATGGGAGACATGGGTTTGATCTCAGGGTTGGGAAGATACCCTGGAGAAGGAAAAGGCTACCCATTCCAGTATTCTGACCTGCAGAATTCCATGTACTGTATAGTGCGTGGGGTCTCAAGAGTCGGACATGATTGAGCAACTTTCACTTTCAGTGGAAAAGAATCTGCCTGCCAAGTAGGAGACACGGGTTTGATCCCTGGGTTGGGAAGATTGCTTGGAGGAGGAACCAACCAACTGGAGGTAACCCACTCCAGTATTCTCGTCTGGGAAATCCCCATGGACAGAGGAGCCTGGTGGGCTGCAGTCCATGGGGTTGCAAAGAGTCAGATACGACTGAGCGACTAAGCACACACGTTCCCCCACTCACAATATATAAGGGACTTCTGTGGTGGTTCAGTGGTTAAGACTCTGTGCTCCCAATACAGGAGGCCTGGGTTCGATACCAGATCAGGGAACTATGATCCTGCATGCTCTATGGTGCAGCCAAAAAAATAAAAAATAAATACAATATATGAGAGCATCTGTTTCCATGCAGCAAGGTGGATTTTTGCCAATCTGATAAGATAAAAATAATTTGCATTTACTTTAGGAGTAATTTTGAAGAACCTTTCATACTAATGGGTAAAATGAAATCTTTTCAGATATTCATGGGGCACCCTGGTATTTCCTCTCCTGTGAATTGTTAAACTGTGTGTTTATGTTGCTGGTCTTGGTTTTATTGATGACTGAGTGACTTCACTTTCACTTTTCACTTTCATGCATTGGAGAAGGAAATGGCAACCCACTCCAGTGTTCTTGCCTGGAAAATCCCAGGAACAGGGGAGCCTGGTGGGCTGCCAGCTATGGGGTCGCACAGAGTCGGACACGACTGAAGCGACTTAGCAGCTGCAGCAGCAGCAGCAGCAGCAGCATTCTCTCTATATTGAAAGATTAGTGTTTATTTTGAATATGAGTTGCAACTATTTTTTCCTGATTTTTCACTTTGCATGTCATGCTTTCTTCTGTGCAGAAATTTTTAGAAACATTTTCTGAGATGAAATCATCAATTTTTTCTCATGTGGCTTCTGAATTTTCAATTGTAGTTAGACAGGTCTTCCCTTTATAGGAGTTATGAAAGAACAGTCTCATGTTTTAGTCTAGTATTTTTGTATTTTTTACATTTAAATCCTTTCATCTAGTTGGAGCTTGCCTTTTAGAGTGCAGTGTAAGGATGCAACTTACACTGCAGGGTACAGGTTTGGAATCAGCTTTTTTTTCATTTCAGATAACCATCAAGTTATCTCGATACATTTTCCTGACACACAAACGTTTTTAATTTTAATGAAGTCAATTTATTTTTGTTTTCTTGTGCTTTTTGTGTCATAGCTAAGAAATATGTGCCTAATCTGAGGCCATGAGAATTTATCTCTATGTTTTCTTCTAAAAACTTATAGGTCTAGCTCTTCTTATGTTTAGGTCTTTGAACCATTTTGAGTTAAGTTTTGTATGTACCAAGAGGTAGGGGGTTCCACGTTCATCCTTTTGCATGTGGCTGTCCAGTTGTCTTGGGGCTTCCCAGGTGGCTCAGTGGTAAAGAATCTGCCTGCCAAGGCAGGAGATGAAGGTTTGATCCCTGGGTCAGGAAGATCCCCTGGAGGAGGAAATGGCAACCCACTCCAGTATTCTTGCCTGGTGAATCCCCTGGACAGAGGAGCCTGATGGGCTACAGTCCATGGGGTCTCAAAAGAGTCAGACATGACTGAGTGACTGAGCAAGCACACATGCATCCAGTCGTCTTAACACCGTTTGATGAAAGACTGTTCTTTCCCCGTTGAATGGTGTTGGTACCTTTATCAGAAATCAATTGACCATAGAAGTGTGGGTTTATTTCTGGACACTCTACTAGGTTCCATTGATCTGTATGTCTCACATCATTGACTGAATATGTCATCTTTCCTACAACAAGCTGGGGCATCCACTTTATCATAGACTAAATCCCCATTTATGGTGGGGTCTATTTTGGACTTTGTATTTTATTTCCTTGGTGTGTATGGTTTATTCCTGAGCCTGTTTGACCCCAAAAAAGATTTTAAGCCTGGGAGCCAAATGATCAGATTCACATTTTTTAAAGACCATCCAGGCTATAGGTGGGCAGAACAGATTTTAGAAAGGGAAGAAGGAGGCAGGGTGACCACCCAGCAGGCTGTCACAGAGTCTCTAAAACAGAGGCAAAGGGGCCTGACTAGATGGAGGGGGGTCGCTGAAGTGTTTTAGACTGCAATGGCCACTCCTAACTTCCCCATTTTCTGTTTCAGGGGCTGGAGGAAGAAGAAATCTGAGCTCAGAACTGATGCAGAAAAGAGGGCTCGAGACACGATTCGGGAGGAATTCCAGAGCCTGGGGCCCATCAAGTACGTGGTGCAGGGATCCTTGCTTGGGGTGGGAAGAGAACTGGGCACTAGACTTTCAGGAGAGCTACCTCTCGGGGACTGAGTCCAGAGGGAATTTCAGGACCAAAAGCCTGGGAGCCTGGAGACGGAAGGTAGGGAGATGACTAACACAGTCAGCCTCTTGCCCTGGCACTGGGGTCGATACCCTGAGGACCAGCAAACCCCTCAGGCTGCACTTGGAGTGGGGACGTGTCACCTTCCTGCCTATTGCCCACTTTCCCTCCTTGTTCATGGGATACCTGGCCCTGCCTCAGTGGCTCCCAGGACCTCGTTCAGTGCATGTTAAAGTGAAAATAACCAGGAGTCAGCAGGCCCACACACAAGGTCTGACTCTGCTACTAACTTCCCGTGTGGCCTTGGGCAAAGCATTAACCCTCTCTGGGCCCTGCTTCCTGATCTGTGAAATGGGCACATTGGGTAGATATTTACCCCAACATGTGGGGGGTTTCTCTTTTGCCTCTGTCTGCCCCTCTCTCCATGTTTGTCGCTCTGCGTAGCTGCCCCATTCTGGATATCTGACTGTTCCTCTCTTTCGCCTACCTCTCTGTTCCCGTCAGTTGCTTTTCTCTCTGTTTTTCTGATTCTGTCTGTGTCTCGCTTTCTTTCTCCCTCTGGATTGTCCCTAGGACCCTGGGAATGATACGAAGTGTTTGCAGGGAGGCAGGCCTGATGCTCAGGAAGGATGCTGGGGGAACATGGAAGCCCCAGGAAAGGAACCAGTGACACCCGGCACTCCCCGCCCTCACTCTCAGGACCGCCGAAGCACCGAACTACTACTTCTGGCTCTCAGAGGCAGGGCCTGGGCCCACTCACACCCACCACACCCAGTGGGCCCCTGCCCCAGGCCTTCCCTTGCTGCTGTCAGGCCAAAGCCCAGGGTCACCTTGGTGTTCTCATCTCTGTGTCGCAGGTTTGCCGAACAGGCCGTGTTCATCCTTTTCTGCGTGTTTGCCATCCTCCTCTTCTCCCGGGACCCGAAGTTCATCCCTGGCTGGGCCAGCCTCTTCACCCCTGGGTGAGACTCTGGGGACCTGTGGGATGGAGTCCAACAGGGGAGCCTAGGGGCTGGGCCGCCCGGAGCTAAGGAGGCAGTGCCGCTGGGGAGAGCTGGGCTAGGTTTCCGCCTCTCGTCCTGTGTGGTTGTTACCAGTTCCTTCTTTTGCTCTCAAAAGAGCTTAGGTTTGGGTGATAAAATATCTGGGTTCTCGTGTGGTAAGAGCTCTGCCTTTGGAATCAGACAAAACTGGGTTCGAATGCCAGTCCCCCCACTACAAAGTGTGCAACCCTGAGCACGTGGTTCATTCATTCATTCTATTATTCAGTCAATCAATCAACTTTTATTGAGCACCTATTGGATGCTCAGTTGCCCCGCGGCATGTGGGATATTCCTGGACTGGGATGGAACACGTGTCGCCTGCAGGTGATTCTTAACCACTGGACCACCAGGGAAGTCCCAAAAACTTGCTTTTTTTTTTTAGTTTACAAGGTATCTCAGTTGTATTTCCATATCAAACATAACAGTTGATGTTATTTTTTATCTTTTTTTTAAATAAGCAAGGGGTACTTCATTATACATATGATAATACACAATTTATTTAAACATGTCCCTACTAAAAATCCCCCATTCTTTTTTTTGTTCTTATCAGTAATGAACATCCCAGTACATAATCTGTGTACAAGAGCCTAGTTATTCCCTGAAGATAAATTCCTAGACGTACAACAACTGGATCAAGGGGTATTCACACGTAAAGTTTTGAAACATACTGCCAGCTCCCCCTTCAGAAAGTTTATTTTCCCACCAACAGCCTGTGTTTCTCAACATCCCCATTAGATATTGTCACCCTTTTCACGGTTTACTTGTCTATTAGCGCGTGTTTTCATCTGTGTTTCTCTATTACATTGATACTGACCATCTTTCCCAGTTTCTTGGCCATTTGAATATTCTTCTTCCCAAATGTGTGGGCTGAAAGCGTCTTTGTTGGCATTTGGCTCTGTGCTTTATTGAACTCAGAGCCAGAAATAGCTGAGTTCAAAATCATCTCTTCTACAGACCATGGTCTGGCCCTGAGCAAGTTGCTGCTGTTCTCTGAGACTCAGATTCCTTATCTGAAAGGGAAGATACCTGCCCCTGAGGACTGTCTCTGAGACTTTGGTGGGCTTGATATCCCCACAGGACACGTTGTGGATTCTTGGAAGGTGGCAGGGAGGTCTCAAGGGGCTGTGAGGTGGGCTCCATCTGGGCTCTGCTTGTGTGAGCTGCATCTCTGGGTTGCATCTTTGTGTGCTAAGCTGCCCACCCCAGGAGGAGTGCAAACAGGAGCTGAACAAATACACTCAGGGCCTCACAGGAGCCCCGGGTATAGTGATGCGTAGGGGTTCCACAGACTCCAGCCTTCTGCGGCTCTCAGATTTCTCCTTGGTCAAATCCCTCTTCCTAGGGTCCTTGAAGTGGGAGGATAAACATTGTTTGGCTCCAGCAAAGTCTAAACGCCCCAGGGAGCTGTGGATAAAGAGCTTTCGCATCCACGGGCGGTTCGCGTCCCTGCCAAGCACAGTGCAGAACACAATCGTTGGCCTCCAACAACGTCCCCTTCCCAGAGGGCCTAATTCCCTTCCACAAATCCTCATTTGCAAAGCTGCCAAACCTTGGCCTGCTGACATGCCGGGGTCTCATGCTTTGGGGCCTTGTCCTTGTAGGTTCATTTCTGATGCTGTCACCGGCGTGTCGGTTGTCACCATCTTGTTCTTCTTCCCGTCACAAAAGCCGTCCCTCAAGTGGTGGTTTGACTTTAAAGGTAAGGCGGGCAAGGCCGGGGCATCGGTGGTCTGGAGCCTGGTGATCAGTGGCCTGAAGGCGGGGCCCTCCTGAGACTGACAGCCCCATTGTACAAACCACACCATCCTGCTGCTTCCCTCTCCCTGTCTGAGCTTTTACCACGTCTGGGTACAGAGCTGCCAGAAGTGACAGTCCAGGGCAAAGGTTAGCAATTAGAGTCTCTGGGTCAAACCCAGCTGGCTGGCTATTTCTGTACAGTCCCTGAACTCAGAATAATGGCTTTCACATTTTTTAAATGGTTGAAAAGAATAAATATATATATATATAAATTTCTGACTCGTGAACATGACATGAAATTCAAATTTCAGTGTCCACAAATAAAATCTTTATTTCTTGAAGAAGAAATTCGTGGACATTTATTTTCTTTAGTTGTGTGAGTGCCTCTACAATAGCCTCAGCTCTGCCCAGAAAAACTCTGGGCCCAAAGCAAGAGCCTAAGGAGCCAGAGATGGAAATCTCCTGCTGGGTTCTAAACGGATAGGAAGCAGGGGGACTGCGGCAAACCTAGACCCGGTGTTCAATTTCAGCCTCAGGAAATCACTGAGCACCCAAACCAAAGTGTCTGTGGGCTGGCCTTCAGATCTCCAGATTATGACCCCACTGGGATTTCAGCTGGTGTCTGCAGAAGAAGGTGCCAACATCTGCTGCCGGTGACAGAGGCCATGGCTGGCCTGTCACCCTCTGAGGCTGTGGGATGAGCTCTGGGTCAGAGGTCAGGACATAGGGGTTGTGATCTAACCGTCTTCTATTGCTGGGGGAAGAAAAGCGTATTCCAGCGGCAGCTCCCGTTTCCAGGAGGAGTGAAGGTTTGCGTGTGTGGACCCCAAGCCTGGGGTCAGGTGGCTTAGACTGTGGGCTTTGAGGCTCTGCCACTGAACGGGATTCAGTTGTTCTCTTCCTCCCTGCTTCTCTGTCTTACTTCCAACTGGCTTTCCTCACCATCCACTCCCTTTATCATTTGTTGATCTGTTCAGACTTTCTTGGTAGCTCAGATGGTAAAGAATCCGCCTACAGTTCAGGAGACCCAGGTTCGATCCCTGGGTTAGGAAGATCCCCTGGAAAAGGGGATGGCAACCCACTCCAGTATTCTTGCCTGGAGAATTCCATGGACAGAGGAGCCTGGCGGGCTACAGTCCATAGGGTCCCAAAGAGTTGGACACGACTGATTGTCTAACACTTTTTTAAACTTTTTTTTTTTTTCGGAGTTTCTCCTGTTTCTGAGCTTTGGCATCTGTAACTTCCTCTTCATTAGCGTTCCTTCCTAATTCTAGTTTCTGTTCCCTGGTAGAGTGGTCCCCCTCAGAACACCCACTTCTGCACAGTACCTACTCCCACTGCTCCTCCTACTTCCTGACCCCGGTTTCTGTCCCTCGAAGCATCAAGTCCCACACACTTTCTGCTACTCTCCTAAAGCATTGACTCCAGTACTCAACACCCATGTCTTCCACGCAGCCTTAGAGAGTGGTCCGTCAGTGCTCATGGAGAGAAAGTGACCTGATCAAGGTCACACCGCCAGTTAAAAAGAGACGGGAGGTAGACCCCAGACATCCGAGCCAAACTTGACTTTCCTCATCTTACCCACTGTCTCCCACTCCCCTGTGGGTCTGAGTGGTACTTGCAGCTCCCTTTATGATCGCTGCCCAAGCACTGAGGCTCTGCCTCCTGGGTGCTGTGCGCTGTGCTTGTGGCCTTTATGATCGCTGCCCAAGCACTGAGGCTCTGCCTCCTGGGTGCTGTGCGCTGTGCTTGTGGCCTTTATGATCGCTGCCCAAGCACTGAGGCTCTGCCTCCTGGGTGCTGTGCGCTGTGCTTGTGGCCTTTATGATCGCTGCCCAAGCACTGAGACTCTGCCTCCTGGGTGCTGTGCGCTGTGCTTGTGGCTGGTGATGGCGACATGGGTGATGATGAAGAGGGGGAGGAAGGCGAGGAGGAGGTTGCTGTGGATGATGCTGTTGACGTGGAGAAAGAGGATGCCCGTGCTGTGGGTGATGATGATCGCTTCCACTTCCTCTCTGCCCAACAAGCTCTTCCCCCAGACATCCGAATGGCTCACTCCATCATTCTCTTCAGCCTCTGTCCTGAGGTCACCTCTCCAGAGAAGCCTTCTCTGACTACACCATCTAGAAAAGCGCTCCTCCTTTGCACTCTCAGTCTCTTTCCTATATTTTCTTTTTTTTTTTTTTCCATAGCACATAAAATTTCCCAACATGATACATTTATTGATTTATCACCTGCCTTACTTACTGGGATGTAAGCTTTCCAACAGGAGGTTGGTTTTTTTTTTCCTGTTTTGGCCACTTCCATATCCTCAGGGCCTAGGGTAGGTCCCCAGTATACACTTGCTAATGAAATGACCAAGGACTCGCTCCGGGCCACACCCCCTGCTGAGCCCGTTGCACACACCGCTGCAGGTGTGCAGCCTCAAAGCCCTCAGGTCACTGTCGGAATTGGTCTTCAGAGGGGTGCTATTGCTCCCTTTGGCAGATGAGAACTTTGAAGCTCAGAGAGGTAGGGGCACTTGGCTCAAGTCACACAGCTGAATGGCAGAACCAGGACTGAATTCTAGTTCAACCTCAAAGTCTATGCCTTCAGCTCCTGCTCTAGATGGCAGAGTATAATGTAGAGCCAGAAGTGAGAAATTCAGTCAGAGGCTGCATTTATAAGAAATAGTGCCAAGCGTGGGAAGATAATAAAGGCAGTAACAGCTGACATTAACTGACTTCACCGGTGGGTCACTTTTTCAGACCTTGGGTGCCTCTTTAGTGAAATACTATTTTATCACCTAAAGGCCAAGGGCTGGGCTACCTGATGTCTTCCTCACACTTGGGTTTGGCCCACGAATCCGATGGCAGTGTGTGACATCAGAACCACATGTATACACCCATGGGCTGCGTGCATCTTGTGCGTGCTAAGTCGCTTCAGTCATGTCCGACTCTTTATGACCCCAGGGACTGTTTAGTAGAGGGGCTTTGTTAAGTATTAAGTAAGGGGCTTTGGATTGTCTTTATTATCCAGTTAGAAACTTTTGTTTTAGATAACCATGCTATAAAATTTTGAAAAACACCAAAAAGGGGAAACAAAAATATCAAAGAGTGTTTAACCAGGGACTGTCCTGGCAGCGGGGGAACCTTGAATGGGTCAGACCCATCCTCCTCCAGGGAGGCTGCTGGCAGCCTGCAGTGAGAAGGCCCGGTTCCAGGGAGCTTACTCGGTGCCAGGCACTGGGCTCCATGTGTTGTATATATCATCTGACAAGTGTTTATGGAGTGACTTCCAGGTGCCAGGCAGCTGTGAACTGAACCGAAATGTCCCTCCGTCCACAGCTCCATCACTGCCTCATCAGTGCCCACAAGGACCTACCAGCTTCCATTATCGTGTCAGGGGTCAGCTGAGGATATGGGGGCTCTGAGAGGCAAGGTCATGTTCCAGGGACCCGCAGCAAACCAAGGTCCAGGAGGATGCTCTCAGTGCAGGGATGACAAACTATCACCCGTGAGCCAAATCCGGCTGCCCCCCGCTTTGAAAATAGAATTTCGTGGAAACGCTGCCCCGTCCACGTGTGTCTGCCGTCTCTGTGGCTGCTTCCATGCTTCCATGGCAGCCTGACCACAACAGAGACCTGCAGAGCCTGAATTAGTGCCTCTCCAGCCCTTTACAGCAGACGTTAGCCAGCCCCTTGTTCTATCCACTGCAGACATCCCTGCTTTTGAAGAAATACAATTTGCCTCATGATTCCACGGACCAGACATTCCCTCAGTTTCTACTCTCCTGAATTTGCTTCCTCTTTTTTTCTGAACACGTTCAGTTACAAAAGAGGACCTTTTCTCGTGTAAACGAGGGTGAAAGTAACACTTACCCAGAAGGGCTTTTAGGAACTGAAAGGATGCTCTGCATGTGAATTGTGCAATTTCAGAAGATTCTGAGTACAGCAAATGCTCCGTCATGATGTTTGTGTCTTTTTCCCCTGAAACTCCTAAATGGGATGCTGAAGCCAGATTGTGGCTTCCGGGAGACCCCTGTGTGTCCCCACGGAGATGGGGCTCCAGGGGCTGATGTTCCCTCCTCCGGTTGAGGGTCCTGAGAATGTGTCGGGTCCCTTCCCTGCCCGGGGTAGGGGGTAGTGGGAGGAGCTGGGTATGCCCTCCCAAGCTGAGTGTCTTCTCTCCGCCCAGCTCCCAACACAGAGACAGTGCCCTTGCTGACGTGGAAGAGGGCTCAGGACACAGTGCCCTGGAACATCATCCTTCTCCTGGGAGGGGGCTTTGCCATGGCCAAAGGCTGCGAGGTAAGAGGGGCAGGCAGCAGGCAGCTCGGGGAGGTGAGCGCCCATCCTGGGGCAGCTGCAAGCGTGGGGCTGAGCAAGCCCCACCAGCCACACAGCCGCCCCATCTCCCATGTGGGGGTGATCACAGCTCCGTGCCGTGCCTGGTGCTGCCCAGAGAGAGAGGAAAATGGTACAGTGTGGGACCTCGAGGAGCTGGCAGTGAGTGTTGTGCCAGAACTGCTAACACTAATATCATGACCCGAGGGGCCTGTACGAACAGAGGACTCACCCTAGCAGGCTGACCCTCCACAGGCACTGTTCAACGTGCTGTACGCATGTTAGTGTGTTTAAACCTCCCAGCAAGCCTATGAGGTAGATGCCACCATTATCCCCGTTCTGTAGATTTGGAAACTGAGGCACAGAGAGGTAAAGTAATTTGCCTAAGGCCACACAGCTATGTCCTCAGGATTAGAGGCCAGGTAGTTTGGCTCTAGGGCCCAGATATTATGAATATTAACTACTTGGTGTTGCTATTAATGTGGTTCTAAAGGGCTGTGTGAAACTCCAATACTTTGGCCCCCTCATGCGAAGAGTTGACTCACTGGAAAAGACCCTGATGCTGGGAGGGATTGGGGGCAGGAGGAGAAGGGGACGACAGAGGATGAGATGGCTGGATGGCATCACCGACTCGATGGACATGAGTTTGGGTAAACTCCAGGAGTTGGTGATGGACAGGGAGGCCTGGTGTGCCTGGTGTGCGGTTCATGGGGTTGCAAAGAGTCAGACACGAATGAGCGACTGAACTGAACTGAACTGAACTGAAAGGGCTCTGTGAGCACAGAGGCAGAGCCAGGACTAGACTGAGGTGAGCGAGGCACTGACAGAGAAGAATTTGGGGAGGCACATGTTCTCAGCACAGCCAGACCTGCTCAGTGGAAGTGCAGCCTCAATGTCCAACACGTAGTAACCTATTAGCTCATGAAATCTCCACACTGACCCTCAGGGCTAGAGAATATTTTTATCCCCATTTTACAGGTAGGAAAACTGAGGCCTGGAAAAATTAAGCAGCTCTCTTAATGTCATGCAGTTGCCCTCTGCTTAGGCGGTGAGGTTTGAACTCCAGTCCATCTGATTTCAGAGTCCAGCCTCCTAACACTCATTCTTGAGAACTTCCCAAGTGCCAGGCACCACGGGAAGCGCTATGCAAATATTGACTCTGCTAATCTTCAAAGGCACCGCTGAAGTAGATGTGTGGTCATCTTCCTTTCAAAGATGAAACAGAGGCAACTCAAGGCTGAATAAGTTGCCAATGTTTGTGCAGCCAAAAGCCAGCAGAGTGGTATTTGAACCCATAGCTCATGAAGCTGGGCCCCACCCTACCCCCAGATTTCAAAACCACAGCTGGTTAAGGGTCAATCGGAAATTAAGGTAAAAGAAGCTGAAATTACTTCTCAGATTGCTTACTTTTTAAAATTCAGGATTTTAAAAATATTATTTATTTATTTTTATTTGGCTGTGTTGGGTCTTTTTTAAGCCATTGAGTAGTGTCCGACTCTTTGCGACCACATGGACTGTAGCCTACCAGGCACCTCTGTCCATTGGATTTTCCAGGCGAGCGTACTGGAGTGGGTTGCTATTTCCTTCTCCAGGGGATATTCCCAACCCAGGGATCAAACTTAGGTCTCCCGCATTGCAGGCAGACGCTTTACCATCTGAGCCACCGGGCTTAGCTGTGTCACACAGGATCTTCCGTGGCAGCACACCAATTCTCTAAATGTGGCACACGGGCTCCAGAGCATGAGGGAACACAGCGGGCAGAGCTGGGATTTGAACTTGTCGGACTCTTCTCACTACTGCCTCTTGCTTGGGACATATCAGGGAAGGCTTCCAGTAGGAAGTGGCATGTTAGCCAGGTAAATTAGGAGGCTGTGCAGGGCAAAGGTGGAAAGCATGGGCGGTGGACCCAGACCATCTGGGTTGGAGTCAGTCCTACACCTCTGAGCTGTGTGCCTCCATTTCCTAATCTGTAAAATGGGCACAGTAATGGTACCCATCGCATAGAGTTGTTACAGTTACTAAGTGGGTTGGAAAAGTGGAGGTTCTTGCCCTGAGCAACTTGGTGGAAATGGTGCCATTTAATGAGAGGCCCTTGCCTCACCCTGAGCCTGACCTACACCCCAGAGGCTTCTATGCGGTCAGAGTGGTGGACAAAGCCCGGCTCGCAGTGGGGGCTGGGCTGCAGGACTGCTGAGCATGCTGAGGAGGCCAGTCTGGCTCCCGGCCCAGCCTTGGGCAGCCGGCCGGGGTTTCTGTGCAATAAAGACTTTGTGTGACAGTGGCCCCCTCCCCCAACCCCTGCTCACACCATCCCCTCCCCAGGCGGCCTGTCCCAGGAGGGACCAGAGTGCTCATGGCACGTCCTATTTCCCAGCCCCGGCCTAATGCCCTCGCCAGGTTGCTGCCAGGCCTCCCGGGGCTTGGAGGCCCTCGGGCTGGGCCCACAGGGAGCCTGGATGTGTAGATGCCCACCTGCTGGTTCTGAGGGGCTGGAAGCAGACCCCAGTGCTTGCGCTGAGCTGGAGTAACTTGCTTAAACCTGCCTGATGCTCTCACCAGTCTCCTCCTGCTGCAAAGCTGTCCATGCCTCCCCCATGTAGTTAGACTCTAGTCTGAAGGTTTGCCTGGACCTCCAGAGAACAGCCCCCACCCATCACCCCGACATCAGCTCTTATCTCTGTCCCCTCAGGGCTCCTCTCCAGCCCCACTGGTCTGCTCCTCAGCCACACTAAACTCATTTGCACCCCAGGACCTTTGCACCTGCTTCCTCTCTGCCGAATGCTCCTCCCTGAGATCTCTGAGTCCTTACCCTCAGGTCTCGGCTTCAAGGTCACATCCTCAGAGAAACCCTCTCTGGCACTATATCTAAGGTAGCCTCCCCTCCACACACAGCCCCCATCTCTCTCTCTTATCACCCTGATTACTTCCTGTAGCCATATCTACTCCTCAGGTTGTGGACTTCCCTGGTGGCTCAGTGGTAAACAATCTGGCTGCCAATGCAGGAGGTGCAGGTTCAATCCCTGGGTTGGGAAGACCACCCCCCACCCTGGAGAAGGAAATGGCAACCTACTCCAGGATTCTCGCCTGGGAAATCCCACTGACAGTGGAGCCTGGCAAACTACAGTTTACGGGGGTCACAAAAGAGTCGGACACAACTTAGCAACTAAACAGCAAACAACAACCCGCCCCCACCCCCCGCAGGAAACCCTGTTCATTTGTTTATTGGTGTCTCTCTTACTAGAATGGAAGCTCCATGAGGGCAAGGACCATATCTGTCTTCTTCATTGCTCTTCTAGGCATCTAGAAAAGTCCTGGTACTTAACATGCTCTCTCAGTAAGTATTTGTTGGACATGACCTGTAAATGGGATGTTCTGAGGACTGATGACATGATGGATGGCGCCTAATGCAGAGGGCTCGCCACTTTTATTGTTGTTATAGTTTTACTGTCTCATGAATTAAAAATTGGTCTAATTCTGGCACCTTCATGCATATCTCATTTAATCTCTATCCACAACAATCTACACATATATTCAGGTGATACAAGTTGATATTAAATCAGGGTGGAACGGACCCTATCAGTTCAGTTCAGTCGCTCAGTCGTGTCCAACTTTTTGCGACCCCATGAACCGCAACATACCAGGCCTCCCTGTCCATCACCAACTCCCGGAGTCCACCCAAACCCATGTCCATTGTGTCGGTGATGCCATCCAACCATCTCACTCTGTCGTCCCCTTCTCCTCCTGCCCTCAATCTTTCCCAGCATCAGGGTCTTTTCAAATGAGTCAGCTCTTCTCATCAGGTGGCCAAAGTATTGGAGTTTCAGCTTCAACATCAGTCCTTCCAATGAACACACAGGAGTGATCTCCTTTAGGATGGACTAGTTGGATCTCCCTGAAGTCCAAGGGACTCTCAAGAGTCTTCTCCAACACCACAGTTCAAAAGCATCAACTCTTCTACGCTCAGCTTTCTTTATAGTCCAACTCTCACATCCATACATGACCACTGGAAAAACCATAGCCTTGACTAGACGGACCTTTGTTGGCAAAGTAATGTCTCTGCTTTTTAATATGCTGTCTAGGTTGGTCATAACTTTCCTTCCAAGGAGTAATCATCTTCTAATTTCCATGGCTGCAATCACCATCTGCAGTGATTTTGGAGCCCAGAAAAATAAAGTCAGCCACTGTTTCCACTGTTTCCCCATCTATTTCCCATGAAGTGATGGGACCGGATGCCATGATCTTCATTTTCTGAATGTTGAGCTTTAAGCCAATTTTTTCACTCTCCTCTTTCACTTTCATCAAGAGGCTCTTTAGTTCTTCTTCACTTTCTACCATAAGGGTGGTGTCATCTGCATATCTGAGGTTATTGATATTTCTCCAGGAAATCTTGATTCCAGCTTGTGCTTCCTCCAGCCCAGCGTTTCTCATGATGTACTCTGCATATAAATTAAATAAGCAGGGTGACAACATACAGCCTTGATGTACTCCTTTTCCTATTTGGAACCAGTCTGTTGTTCCATGTCCAGTTCTAACTGTTGCTTCCTGACCTGCATATAGGTTTCTCAAGAGGCAGGTCAGGTGGTCTTGTATCCCCATCTCTTTCAGAATTTTCCACAGTTTATTGTGATCCACACAGTCAAAGGCTTTGGCATAGTCAATAAAGCAGAAATAGATGTTTTTCTGGAATTCTCTTGCTTTTTCCATGATCCAGCGGATGTTGGCAATTTGATTTCTGGTTCCTCTGCCTTTTCTAAAACCAGCTTGAACATCTGGAAGTTCACAGTTCACATATTGCTGAAGCCTGGCTTGGAAAATTTTGAGCATTACTTTATTAGCGTGTGAGATGAGTGCAATTGTGTGGTAGTTTGAGCATTCTTTGGCATTGCCTTTCTTTGGGATTGGAATGAAAACTGACCTTTTCCAGTCCTGTGGCCACTGCTGAGTTAGACCCTATAGGCAAGTAGAAGCATGTGTATTCTCCTGAATCCCTCATTTTCTGCTGGAGAGTTGTTATTATTGCTGTTCTTACTGTTCTTATCATTTTATTGGAGAGGTAGCATTATGAAGTAAGAGCCAGATTCTGAGCGCAAAATTCCAAACTCATTTCACTTATTTGAGCATATTACAACCTCTTTGTGCCTCAGTTTCATCAACCATAAAATATGGATAACTGTACTACTTCATCCCTGCCAGGTGGCACAGTGGTAAAGACTCTGCCTACCAATGTAGGAGATGTAGAAGTCACAGGTTTGTTCCTGGAGAAGGGCATGGCAACCCACTCCAGTATTCTTGCCTGGAGAATCCCATGGACAGAAGAGGCTTGCGGGCTACAGTCCATGGGGTCACAAACAATTGGAACGGCTGGGGGCACATGCACCCACATCACCACTCCTTCGTGGAATTGTCCTGAGGATTAATAAGTTAATGTTAGCAAAGTACTGAGGCGACTTCTCAGCATAGAATCAGCACTGTATTAAGTGTTTGTTAAATTAAATAAGTAATAGTAAGCCCTGTTTGGTACTTATTATATACAGGAATTGTTTTTACCTGTACTTTGAAGAAAGCAAGGAGCAGAGATGTCCATTTCCTTGCCCAGTGCCACACAGCTTGTAAGCAGTACAATGGTTTGAATGCTCATGCATGTGCATGCAGTCTTTTCTTCTTTTCCTCTAATCAAGTTCACTGGCTCTCTCCACTTAAGAATTCTATTTTTTTAGTATCAGTCTTTTGTAAAATATTTATTACTTTACTTATTTATTTAATTTGGCCGCACTGGATTTTGGTTGTGGCATAAAGGGTCTTTAGTTGCATCTTAACCGCAGGACCAGCAGGGAAGTCCCTACCTAAGGATTCTTACGTCGAGTTGTGCACACACGGCTGAGCCTACTGTCTTTCAGATCAGATCAGATCAGATCAGATCAGTTGCTCAGTCGTGTCTGACTCTTTGCAACCCCATGAATCGCAGCACGCCAGGCCTCCCTGTCCCTCACCAACTCCCGGAGTTCACTCAGACTCACATCCATCAAGTCGGTGATGTCATTCAGCCATCTCATCCTCTGTCGTCCCCTTCTCCTCCTGCCCCCAATCCCTCCCAGCATCAGAGTCTTTTCCAATGAGTCAACTCTTCGCATGAGGTGGCCAAAGTATTGGAGTTTCAGCTTTAGCATCAGTCCTTCCAAAGAAATCCCAGGGCTGATCTCCTTCAGAATGGACTGGTTGGATCTCCTTGCAGTGCAAGGGACTCTCAAGAGTCTTCTCCAACACCACAGTTCAAAAGCATCAATTCTTCGGTGCTCAGCCTTCTTCACAGTCCAACTCTCACATCCATACATGACCACAGGAAAAACCATAGCCTTGACTAGACGAACCTTTGTTGGCAAAGTAATGTCTCTGCTTTTGAATATGCTATCTAGGTTGGTCATAACTTTCCTTCCAAGGAGTAAGCGTCTTTTAATTTCATGGCTGCAGTCACCATCTGTAGTGATTTTGGAGCCCAGAAAAATAAAGTCTGACATTATGAGGCCTTTAAAGAGATTTTTCAAGGGTTTTCTATGGAGACTTCAACCTGAAACATTTCATTTCTACCATAACACCCTCCTTTAAGATCTGATCCTTCTGTATATCAGCTAAATCAGGAAAAAAGGACCTCATAGAAGTGAGAAAGGAGGAGAAAGAGGGGTCACCGTCCTGCCAGCTCTGTCTTCCTCTCATGCTGCACCAGTGGCCTCAGGCACCTCTTGGCACCCCTGGGGGCTATAAGGAACAGTTTGACAACCACTACTCAAGGCAGTTTCTTGAGTGTCCCATCACTGCTGATATCTCGTGACTTGATGCCACTAATAGGCAATGGCAGGTTTGGGGCACTTACCTGGTACCCAAGCATTTTTATAAGAGCTTTAGAGATTAGTTCCTTTTTCCCAACCATAACCCCTAAAGTGAAAGTTGTCTAGTCGTGTCCGAATCTTTGTGACCCCATGGACTGTACAGTTCATGGAATTCTCCAGGCCAGAATACCGGAGTGGGTAGCCTTTCCCTTCTCCAGGGGATCTTTCCCAACCCAGGAATCAAACCCAGGTCTCCTGCATTGAAGGTGGATTCTTTACCAACTGAGCCACAAGGGAAGCCCTAATGTTGAAGAACAGCTGCCCAACGTGGGGCTCGAACCCACAATGCTGGGATCAGGAGTCCCACGCTCTACCAGCTGAACTAGCTGGGTGGGTCTGTAACCCCGAGGATAAGCACTATTGCATCTCAGTTCACAGATAAGGACCTGAGGCACAGAAAGGTTTAGTTACTTGTCAAGGAAGACACAGCAGAGTGGATGAAGGTGGGGGAACAAGCCTAATCTGATTCCAGAGCCCTTTCTCCTCACCTCCTGGGCATGCCGCCTCTGCCCTTGCAAGTTGCTGGTCCTGGAGTCCCTGGGAAAACCTTGTGGCTATGTGTTTCCATGGAAACAGAGCTTCTGATTCCTAAGGGAACAGGAAAGAGCAGGTGAAGCCCCTTGAGTCCCCTCGAGAGCCCCTGGTCAGGGGCGGGGGGGTCTCCTCTCTCTTGAAGCGGCCAGACCGCCCTTCGGCTACGGAAACCGAGCCAAGGCCCTGAGTGGCCGTGGGGAGGCTGGCTGGAAGCCTGGCACCCAGAGGCCCGGCTACAGGGAAGCTCTTGGCTCCTCATTCATCCAAGTCATTAATATTCCCTCTCTCCAGCCCTTCTCCATTTAATTACACACACTGCCGTCGGTCTCTTTGCCAGAGCTGTGGCCTCTGAGAAAAACTAGTGGCCCCATTTTTCCCTGCAGGGTTCCCTGTGCCAGAAGAGGGGCCGGGGTCTGGACTCTGCCATACACTATAATTTCTAGGTTATCAAACAGTGCGGATGTGAAAGAAGAACCTTACTTTTTATAAGGTCTCTTCTAGGGAATTATCTTTAAGCATTTATTATTCATTCCCTGAAGGTAACTTTTAAGTCATGGTGTAGGGACAAATAAAATAATTTATTTTATTTGTATCAAAACAGTATACTATATTCTAGAATCCACGATGAAACCTTAGTTTTGGATAAACAGCAAATTTTCTATTCAACAGAGAAGAAATGCATACCTGTTCTCTGATAAGCTGAAGTGTGTTAGTACCAAAAGATACTGCACTGATAAACGGGCTGTGGTAGACACACACTTGGCTAAGCGTTCGGGGTCTAACCCAACCCCGGCCTTGATCCGCTCCTAAGCCTACAACTGCTTTATCTTTGTCAACAAAACGACCTACAGATGGCGCCCCTGTAGCCTTATTGCTATATTGCCGCGTGGCACCACCAGGGGGCAGCATCGAGCACAATTTTACATCCGTTTTCCCGCTTTGGGGTCTTAACGAAGGTGCATTGGATTCTGGGTTATTAAGGATACATTTGAAGCCTGGAGGGCAGAAGCGGGACAGTGTCATTATGAAATACCCGCAAGTAGAGTAATTCCTGGGGAAGTCAGCAGAGAGAGAGAGCTTGGAGATAATTCTGCGGCACTGATGGCAGGTGGAGTCTGGAGTCAGAGAGAGGACATCGACCTTGTCTTTACTGCCCTGGAGAGCTGTGGTCAGCTCTGGGCACTGCCCTTCATTAAGAGGTGCAGTGACAGTCTGGTGTGTCCACTGGAGAGTACGTGGTGACAGGGCGCTTTGCAGGAGAATGTTAGTATACTGACTCCGTGGCCCTGAGTGCAAAACACATCTTAGCCAGTATTTGGGGGACACTGAGCAAGTCACAAAAACTTCGCCAAGTTAGGATTCCTTCTCTGTAACACGCGAAGGAAGTGTTTACTTTGCCGAAAGGTTGGTGATTCTTATCTAATGAATAATGATACAAATAATAATGGCAGTGTTTGTGTACCATCATTGTAATAATCATCATAAATATCTTTATTGGTGGTCATCTTATTCATTGTGCTGGGCTTCCCTGGTGGCTTGGTGGTAAAGAATGTGCCTGCAGTGCAGGAGACATGGGTTCAATCCCTGAGTTGGGGAGATCCCCTGGAGAAGGAAATGGCAATCCACTCTGGTTTTCTTGCCTGGAGAATCCCATGGACAGAGGAGCCTGGTGGGCTACAGTCTGGGGTTGCAAAGAGTCAGACATGACTTAGCAACTGAGCGCTCACACATTCATTGTGTTGTATTTGACCTCTAGCTGATGCATGTTTTCTATTATATATGATATATATATCATATATATTATATATTTAATATGTACTGATACATAATTATAAAAATTAATAATGAATATTTTGTATAAATACGTTAATATTTTTGGAAGTGATAGCTATCATTGGAGGAATGAGAAGATTTAACATGGAGGTTCCAGTGCCCCTCTCCCACTCAAATTAGGGCTACCCAAACCAAATGAACTATTGGGAGAACCATATGGATTATTTGAAGGATCCAGGGGTTTGGGCCCTGGGCCTGTGGAGTATGGAGTAGACAGCAGCTCGGGAAGCAGAGAGGCTGAATGAATATGTGACCTTGGGCAGCTCACCTACCCTCTCTGAACCTCAGTCAACCTGTATGTGAAAGAGTGTAGTTGTCATCGCTGTAGCCAATCCTAAACCCCTCCCACTTGGCCCAGGCTCGGGGTGGCAGGCGGTGGTGGGCTGGTGTGAAGAGGTGCTCTTGCTTCCTCCCTCTGCAGGAGTCGGGGCTGTCGGCATGGATCGGCGGGCAGCTGCACCCCCTGGAGAGCGTGCCCCCGGTGCTGGCCGTACTGCTCATCACCGTGGTGGTCGCCTTCTTCACCGAGTTCGCCAGCAACACGGCCACCATCATCATCTTTCTGCCCGTCCTGGCGGAGCTGGTAAGGGTTCTTACACGGTCCTGGCATGGGAGAGCAACATCCCTCCCCAATACAGGTTCACCAGTCTCTTCCTTGATCCCAGGAGCTCCACGGGGGCCAGAATTGTCATCATTCTTGTCCAAAATGCATAAAAGTGTCAGAACCATGATTTTTTTAATACTGTCTTTTTTTTTTCTCTAAGAAATGCATAAACAGTAAATATTTTCAAAGCACACCAGAGGGCCTCCTTTGGGAAAAGCAACCCGTGGTTACATAAGAGTTTTCTAGGAAAACAGAAATGACCAAATATGGACTAAGAAGAAGTAGAAAATCTGAGTAGACAGATAAGGATACCAGGAATTCTAACGGTAGGCAAAGCTCTAGCTTCCCTTTAAAGCAGAGTTTCTCAGCACTACGGACATTTGGGGCCGGAGAATTCTGTTATGTGAAGCTCTGCATTGTAGGATGTTTAGCAGCATCCCTGCTCTCTACCTACTTGTTTGGACCGTTTGAGAAGGACCAGGCAGAGGGCATGAGGTTTTAGAAATGTGATTCTCAATATGTGGTCCCAGCACATTTTCAAAATTCTCAAAATGTGGACCAGCAGCATCAGCATCATCTGGGATCTTGTCAGAAATGCAAATTCTTGCCGCTACCACCCCCACCACCCGCCCCCCGCCGCAACAAACCCCACACATGCTGACTCAGCAACTCTGAGAGAGATGGGGCCACCAGACCTCCAGGTGACTTTGATATGCACTCAAGTTGGAGAGGGAGTGTTCTAGAATAATTTTCCCTGCCCGCCCTCCCTGATAAACCCACACGTGACCTTGGAACGTTGCTAACCTAGGAACATTGCTAACCTAGGAACCTTCTCTCTTGTCTCCCTCTCTATGGTTCTCTTCTTGTCTGTGTGTCTCTCCTTCGGCCTGTGTGTCTGTATTTCTGGCTGCATTTCTGTCCGTGTGTCTTTAAATTCATCTTCTCGCTTGTTCCTCTTGTTCTCTGTCACTCTGCACATCTCTCTCCGGACATCTCTGGCTCTTTCCCGTCTCTCCATCTGTCGCCGTGTCCCTCGCTTTCCTCCTGTCTCCACCTCGCATGTGGTTTCTCTCTTTCTCTGTTTCGGTCTCGCCCCTGACTGCGGGTCCAGGCCATCCGTCTGCGGGTGCACCCCCTGTACTTGATGATCCCCGGTACCGTCGGCTGCTCCTACGCCTTCATGCTCCCAGTCTCAACGCCCCCCAACTCAATCGCCTTCGCCTCTGGACACTTGCTGGTCAAAGATATGGTGAGTGCAGGCGTATTCCAGCAGAGGCCCCGAGGAGTGGGCGGACCAGGGGCGGGCAAGGAACCGGGGCAGGACTCCCACTCTCCCCTCCCCCCAATTCCTGAACAGGTCATTCTGAGTGGGACCAGCAAACCCCTGGGAGGGCCTAGCCCCCGACTAGCAAACACTCTGGGATGACTGCTTAGGTGATTTCAGGAAGCGCTGACTTGGCCACTGCTTTCCAAAGTTTGCCTTGGAGATGAGGGCCTTCCCCTCTCTCTGCCCCCCACCTTGTCTTCTGACTTGTTTGGCCAAGCGCTCTGGGCCGGGCAGCATCTCTAGGGGAGACGGAGCAGCGGACCACACCAGAGACATAGGGGTGCACGTCAGTGCCCGGTCACCTGGAGAGGAGACAGAAGCCGAGGACGGTGGTGGGGGATCCCAGCTTTTAGCAAGGCTCTCCTCCAAGCTGAGCCTCTTCCTCCGCCTGCTTCCTACTGCCCTTCCCCCTCCACTGGCCGCCTCGGATGATCGCACCGAGCAGTTCAGGGGCTGCAGACCCTAAACTGGTTCTATAGAGAAGAGGGATCTGCCCGACTAGTTCTTAGCTGATGTAGGGTCTCCAGGGACGGAGACCCCAGCAGGACAAAGGGAGAGAAAACAAGAGTGAGCGGCAGGAAGACAGAGCAGAGAGGCAGCAGGGACCCGGGGAGACAGACATTCATTCATTCGCCAGTTCATTCACTGTACAAGTGTGCTGAGCACGTCCGTGTTCCAGGCGCGGAGGTGGTGCCGGGTAGGGGAGACACACACCTGCCTCCAAGGAGACAGGAAATGCAAAGCAGGGGGGATGTTTAACGATCAAAGCAGGTTGTTTTCAAGTTGTGTGATGCTGGGTGAGCCAACTGCTCTGAGCCTCATTTTCCCCTTCTATAAAATGGGAATAATAATAAGAACAACCCTAAAAGGGTTGCTTTCAGGGTAAATGACATAGCTCTGTGACAACTGCATGGCACAAGGCCTGGCTCCTAGAAACCACTGAACGAAAGGGGACGTTATCAGCTCCTCGAGGGTCAGCCTAGGTGTGTAAAGATGGAAGCGTCTTGGGTATCAACCGTCCTGGGTTTGCGCTCCCCCTCCACCTCTCCCCAGGTGTGCCATCTGGCGTGAAAGACTTTCTGACTCTCAGTTTCCCCATCTGTATAATGGGCCTCGAGTAGAACCCTGCCTCACTCTGGGCTCCCTTGCAGGTGCGGACGGGACTCCTGATGAACCTGATGGGCGTCCTGCTGCTCAGCTTGGCCATGAATACTTGGGCACAGAGCATCTTCCAGCTGGGCACCTTCCCAGAGTGGGCCGACCTCCACTTAGCCAACGTCACAGCACTGCCATCCAGCTTGGCTAACGGCACATATAGGACCCTCTGAGCCCCTCTCAGGAACTCTCTTTGGGCTGGGCCCTCCCAGGGGTTTCACCATCCTCTGCTGCTGGGACCCCACAGGCTGATCAAGCAATTCTTCTCTGTGATCCAGTACACAGCAAGCAAGGGTGACTTCCAGTGGTCCACTCGGGTCCACAGTCTCGTTATCTAGGATACCTTCTCGTTTCCCACACAGTTCAGGGAGCCACTTCCTCCCAGTTCTGCTGCCTGAGAAACAAGCTCCTTTATCTCTGAGTTGATCTGTGGTTAGGATGCAAGAAAGCCCAGTTTCAGCAACAGTAAGCCAATCTGGAATGGTGTTTGTCTTGAACAGCTGGGGCAGGAGACACCACTAGCATCCCTCATTGATGACGCGAGGTTCATCCAGAGACAGCATCCTGCCTTTAGGGGTCACCTTCCTTCCAGAGGCTGGGGCTGTCGTGTCCCCGTCCAGCTGTTCCCGCTGTTCCCAGCTGGTGTGTGCTCTGCTTGGTGGGGGCCGTTTCTGAACCAGTTGTTTGAATATCGGCTCTGCTGATACCTAGAAGCCAGGGTTATTTTCAGTCCCTGGAGACAGCGGGGGAGAGACAGATGACATCCTGAGGACATGGAGACTGAGCAGAGCCTCTTTGCTGTTTCTCTGGGCTCCCAAGCACCCAAGGGGGAGTTCTAGACCTTTCTACCCAAGCTTTTTCGGATTTTCCTGATTAGTCTGAATCAGTGTGGCCACAGTTCCAGGGTCAGGCCAAGCGTGGGCCGTGTGCCACTAACAGGTGGCCCATGGCTCCTCCAGCCAGGCGCCTCCCACACGGGCCTTCCTGGCTGCCGGCTTCTTCTTGTTCCCAGAGCTGCTCTTTGCCTCCCTGCCCCCATCCCAGGTGGTAAGCATGTGTGATTAGCAAGGGCCACATTTTCCAGGGGAGAGAGAAAAGTCAAAAGAGAAATCAAGGCCTTGTAAAACATCCAGTGTCTTAGGCAGGGAAACCCCGTAATCCTCTTCTACAAATAAGAATAATGTCCCCTGAGCCGGGGGCTGGTGGGGCCCATCCTGAGGGATGTGCTCCTTCCATGTTTCAAGCGGGAGCATCTAGGTACCCCCACCCCTAGGAACAGCACAATTTGGATGCAGTCAGCCCAGAAAGCTCACGGCCCCCCTTCCTACGCCTCCGGGGGATGCGGTTCCCCCGAGCAGCCTGGCTGGGGAGCCGCACCCTGGGGACTGCACTTGCTCTTGGAACAGTACGTGTGAGTCATGGACCTTTCCCTGGGAGCGGCAGGGAGGAGGGAGAGGAGGCTCCCGTCCTTCCTGTAGGGGCGTCCTTCAGGATTTAGTCACAGTTACAGCCCACTGGGATTGGGGGGTGCCCTCCCATAGGAAGGGGTAGGGGAGAAGTTCATTCACAGAGAAACCCAAGGGGCTTATCACCAGATGAATAGTGATTTCAAATACTTCTGATTGAAAAATGCTGTAAAATAAAGAATGTTAATCAACCCTGAGCCTGGAAATCATTTGCCTTGATAGCCATAAAAAAGCTGCAAACCCCACATTCTGGAACTTGGGGTGTCACAGAATTGACCTCATGTCCTTACTGCTCTCCCTTCTCCACTCCACTCCAGCCACACACTCCAGCTCTCCTGCCTCGGGGCCTTTGCGCATGCTCTCCCTGTTGCCTAGAACACTTTGCTCCCAAATATATGCCTGTTTCTTCATTTTATTCAGGTCCCTGCTCAAATGTCACCTCCCCAGAGAGGCTTCCTTCACCATTGGGTCTAAATATCACACCGTTACTTTTTAACCCCTTGCCCTGCTATAGTTTTCTTAGTATTTAGTCAGGATGCTGTATTATTTTCTTTTTTATTAATTTTCTCACCCTCTAGAATATAAACCTATGAGAATGCAAACTTTCTTTTGTTCGGTGCTGTACGTCCAATACTTAGAGCAGTTTCTGGCACATAGTAGGTGCTCAGTAAATATTTGATAAATAAATCTATGCTAGAAATTATGACAAAACCATCTTGCTGTTTGACCCAGGGTTTATTTGGCTTATTTCTTTATTCATTTATTCTTCCATGTATTCATCCAACAGTATTTATTTAGAACCTATTTTATGCTGGTTCACTGTCCCTAGCCACATAGAACTTATCCCAGGAGACAGGCTGTAGACAGGTAAACAAATAAGGCGACTCTGGGTCATAACATGGGCTAAGAAGAAAATGAACTGGCCAGTGTAACAAACCTACTCTGAGGCTCTGTTAGCTGGGGTGGTCAGGGAGGGCTTCTCGGAGGAGGCAGCACTGGACCAAGGCCAGCAGGAGTCAGCCATATGCTCACCCTACTGTTGGAGGAAGGGGGATGGCAAGGGTGATACAGCGTAATTAGAAATACACCAGTAACTCATCTGTAACACACAAGAAATACCCAGAAGTCAAAAGAGACAAAAACATTGCTTACCAGTGGTTACATAACAAATCAGCCCAAAGTTCAGGGCCGAAAAATGCAACACATTCCTGCATTTAGTCAGAGTTCAGCAGGTATGGTTTTATCTCTGCTGTACATGGTGAGGGTGGGGCCGCTCATCTGGGGGTTTTGCTGGAGCTGGAATGCCCATGGTGGCTTGGACACCCCAAGGGTCATGTGGCTTCTCAGGAGCTCAGCCTGGGCTGCTGTACATGACAGCGGACTTCTCAGAAGGCAAAAGCAGAAGCCACAGGGCCCCTTAAGGCCTGGGCTTGGGAGTCCAAAACATCAATTTTAATGCATTCTATTGGCCAAAGCAGGTCACAGGGTATTGTGACTGTGCTGCTAAGTACAGTTATCATCTTGATTTTACACACTTCCATCAGCCTTTTTGGAGAAGGAAATGGCAACCCACTCCAGTATTCTTGCTTGGAGAATCCCACGGACAAAGGAGCCTGGTGGGCTACAGTCCATGGGGTCGCAAAGAGTCGGACACGACTGAGCGACTAACACATACACAAACATTGGTCAAAGCAGGTCACAGGGTTAGCCTGGTTCAATGGGAGGGAAATAACTTCGCTCCTTGATGGGAGGCATGTCACCCACAAACAGGAGAGAAGATGGCTGGCCACCAACTTTGGAAGCCTTCCATCATGGCACTCAAGAGAAAACTGAGTGAAAGATACAAATAGGCCGTTCTGAAAAAGGATGTGAAAGTGGCCAGCAGGTTTCTAAAGAGATGCTCAAATCGCTTGTAATCAGATATGTGCGAGTTAAACCAAGACTCAACAATGCATCCATCAGACTAGCAAAAACTAGAGAAGTAGACAGTGAGTGATGGTGAAATGGGAAGACACAGAAACCCTCATGTTCTGTTGGCAAGACAGCGGACTATCATTGTCATCCTGGCAAGCACCTTGGCAGTAATCAGGAAGATCCACTATCAGCATTCCCTGTGGCCCATCCGATTCTTGGGCTTATATCCCAGCAAAATCACCCCTGGATCCCTGAAGAGATAATACAGGAGGATATTTGTGCCAGTGTTGTTTGAGGTACCAAGGAGCTGGAGGCCATCACTGGAGAATGGGGGGTTATTTCACGCTGGGGAAACATGGGCACAGGTGGAAGTGAGGAAATGTGGAGTGATAGAGAGGAAATGGACAGATTTCAGCATGTACATCAAATGGAGGAGCAGAGTCATGTGGGCAGAGGAATGGAAACCCTGATGGGAAAAGGAGGGGAGGGGAATAAAAATCATTGAGTCGGAGTTCAGTGAACTGCACTGGACACCTGGCTCCACCCATATCATCTGTATGACCTTAAGCAAATCCTTGTCTGTTTGGACTTTGGTTTCCCCATCTGAGAGATGGGCATCATAGTCAGGGTCTCAAAAAGAGATGGTAAACACATAAAGTAGCTCATATGAGGAGATTTTAGTAGAAGGTCTAGTTGCAAGGTATGAGCAGATGGTTGCTTATGGAAACCACAAGAAAAAGCACAGACCCTGGTGGTGATGGGAGGTAGGACCAGCCATGGAGAAGCACCTTCCAGCCCTGGGGCTCAAGGACAGATGCTGACCTGGAGCTGGAAACTTTAGTCCAGGGGCATATCCAGTCCTTGGTGACCCCATAGGGAGGTAGCCACCCTGGATCTCCCTCCTCCCCTTTCTCTCCCAGCTCTCCTGGGGCTCCCCAACCCAGCTACATTGGTGGGGGCTCTCCAGAACCAACAAGATGCATATATATGGAAAGAGTTGCAGTTTGAGTCTAAAGGGAGTCAGGGGATGTCAGTCCTTTGTTCTATGCAGGCCTTCAACTGATTAGATGAGGCCCACCACACAAGGTAGAGCAATCTGCTCTATTCAAACTCCATTGGTTTAAATGTAGAATCTCATCTGGAAACACTTTCACAGAAAGACCTGGAATAATATTTGACCAAATATCTGGATACTGTGGCCCAACCAAATTGACACATAAAATTTACTATCACACCAACAGAAGCCAGAACGCAAGGGGATCCTTTGGTGGATCTCATCCAGGTCCTCAATACATTTTTATATTGACTGCATGTTGAAAGGATAATACTTTGGATGTAATAGGTTGAATAAAATATTTTATTAATTTCAGTTTTGTATGACTATTAGAAATCTTTTAATTATGTGTGTGACTCACATCATTTCTCTTGGCTAGCATGGCCGACTTGATAAGAATCTAGCCACCTCTCTACCTTCTCAAGCCAACGGGATGGATGGTGGCAACATACTATACCCACAAGCTGTAAAACTCAATGACTCTGATATTCTACGGACTTCTGATTATGATTCTAGACCTGAAGACTTACCACTTCCTCTTTCTGTTCTGTCTTATGGCTCTGAATCCTCTACCCAGAAATTCCCCTCAACAAAGTTCATTCTATTTTTGATGATTCAGAGACTCCTTCCGGATATTGTGGGCCTGAACTCAGACTGCTGCTGCTGCTGCTGCTAAATTGCTTCAGTTGTGTCCGACTCTGTGCGACCCCATAGACAGAAGCCCACCAGATTCCCCCGTCCCTGTGATTCTCCAGGCAAGAACACTAGAGTGGGTTGCCATTTCCTTCTCCAATGCATGAAAGTGAAAAGTGAAAGTGAAGTCGCTCAGTTGTGTCTGACTCTTCGCGACCCCGTGGACTGCAGCCTACCAGGCTCCTCTGTCCGTGGGATTTTTCAGGCAAGAGTACTGGAGTGGGGTGCCATTGCCTTCTCCGAACTCAGACTAGCACTTATATAGGCAGAATTGACTGCCTATGTTTGCTGGAAAAAAGCCAAAAATATCTTCTGCCCCTTCCCTACCTTTGCTCCCATCCTCCCAGATTTTATGCATCCACTAGAGGCCCTGGAGAGATGACCAACATGGTTTTTAACCAATCAGCTCTTTGATGCCAGTGTGAGAACTAAGCAAATGATGATGTCTTCCCAAGACTCTCCCTTCCAACCACCACAAGGATCTGAAGTTTCCTTTGTGATGAGGCCCAGGCCAGGGCTCTGGTCCAGTGGGCACCGCAGAGGCCTGTACAATCTGATATGAGAAGCCTGGGGCTCACTCAGGCCAAGCTGTTAGCCCAGGTTGAAAGGAACAGGCCTGGAAAGTTTATATGTTGTTTACTGGACCCTGTACATACATTATCACATTGAATTCTCAACCCTAAGAAGTAGGAACCAGTATTCTCTTCATAGCAGAATATATTAGAGTTCAGAGAGGGACAGAGCCTTTCCCAAGGTCACACAGCACATTAAGTGGCACAGCTGGCATCTCAGGGCAGGTCTACGGCCTCCAGCCCAGGGCCCCTGCAGCAGAGAAACAGAGAGACAGCTCCCTGCACCGGTCCACTGGGGTTTCCTGCAGAGCCTGTGATCCAGTGGCCCTCATGCGGGCCCACAGACCTACCAAGATTGGCCTGCACATGGTCTTTCATTTTTTAAAAAATGCTAGCTTTTAAGTCGGGGGACTGTCACATAAAAATGGGAATGAGTGGCATCTTTGGAAAAACTAGCCACTCTGGTAATGTTGGGCCTCATTTTCAAGGGGCTTCAACCCTCTGTTCAGGGAGCAGAGTAGAAGCTACGCTTTTCGAAGGGTCTCCACGTGGCAGCTCACCACTCGTTCCACCTGGCTCACCCTGCTCCTTACCTGGCAGGTGCCTGCATTTCCTGCTCTTGATCTACTCTGGGTCCCCAGCTCTTGGCAGACTTGACAGTGGCCCAGCTTCCTAGGTTGTGATCCAGGAAGGGTGTTATGCCCTCTGAGGGCTGCAGGTGTCTCATCCCAATTGTGTGACTATGAGAATGTCACTTCCCTCATCTGAGCCGTGGGACGCCCTCCCTCAGGCCTGAGCAGTGACCCAGCCGATGTCCTTAGAAGGGAAATGACAGGGAGTTTGGAATGTCGCCTAGGTGTGCCCCCTGCACCAGTCTGTCCTGCAGGGTGGGGCGCTGGGGGCTCAGGAGAGGCCTCCAGAGGCAGATGGTCCTGCTGGCAGTGATGGGCACAGAGACCCTGGGTTGGGTGAGGGGCAGGGGAAGGGTGTCTACTTTCCAGAGAGAGATTGGCTTTCAGAAAGGCCTGGAAGTGTACCTGCAGGGCAGTGACTGCAGTAGAGCCCACACACAGGGAATTCATGCTGAATGCCTGTTCTTGCCAGGGCCGGATGCATCCCAAGGTCAATGTGAATCTTGTGAATTCTTCCCTCCCCACCAGTAGGGCCCAGGGGCTGACCAGGAAATTCTGGAGCAAGACTACTGACTATAAATTGTGGCTCTAGCTATTACTAGCTAAGCAGCTGGGTTGAGAGAGTTAAGTCTCTGGATCAATTTTCTGAACTGAAGAATGGAAATAACAGCATTATTGGGAGAAGCAATTCTGTGGGCACGAATAGAAGCTACTTAGGAGTATGCCTCACCCTTAGCAAGTGCTCAATAAATGCTAACTGTTCTTATAAGCACTCTCTTTTAAGAGGAGGAAACTGAGACAGAGAGGTGAGGTCACTTGCCCAAGGCCACACAGCTGGGGGGGAGGGTGGTGGCAGCGGGACAGAGCTGTGATTCAAAGCCAGGTCCACGTTGGAATAAAGATAGGAAGGGAGCTGAGAGAGGGTCCAGAGCCACTGATGTTGAAAGAGTCATAGCAGAGGTCCAGTGGTCTCCTGTGGGTTTCCACCCTCTAAGAGTTAGGGACCAGGCTCCTCTGGGGGCACATACTGTTCAGTGGGAGGGAAAGGAGCAGCTGAGCTGAGATCTATCCCCAGCACCACCATCAAAGAGCTGCATGGCTTCCCTGAGCCTCAGTTTCCTCTTCTGTGAAATGGGACTAATTCTACCTTCCTGATATCAGGTTTAGTAGTGTTGCTTGTAAAAGACCATTTCTCTCCTCCCACACCTTCCACCAGCTCCTGCCGGCCAGAAGAGGATGAGGCAGCTTGCCCAACCCCCTGGGAGGTGGACCCAGGCAGGGCGGGACAAGGCCCTCAGGAGCACTTGATTAAGGGCAGAAAAGCAGAAGTGACAGGGTTTCCCAAGTCCTGGAGGACGCAATTCCCCCCCACTTCCCCTCCACCTGCCATCGCTGCCTGAGCCCGCCTGCCCACATCTGCTGCTGTTCAGGAAGCATGAGGCCCCCCGGGGGAACGCTTGAACACCTCGTCAGGACCGGGTAGGTCTGGGGACTTTGGACACTGGGGGCCACAGCCAAGAAAACAGTCAACGAGCCTGATGGGTATGAATCTAGGTCTCAAGGTCTGCCGTTCCCTGGCAGTGTGAGCTCGGGAAATCTTCACCTCCATAAGCCTCACTTTTCTAAGCTGTGAAATGGGAGTAATAATAATGTCTGTGAGACTGTCATGAGAACTGAATGAGAAAATGCATGCTTACTGCTTGCCATCGTGCTTGGCTCAGAGTAAACACCCAGTGAATGGCAGCTGATTCCTTATCCTTTACAACAGTCAATGCACACAGTAGTACACAATATGACTTAGAACCGGTTTTCCGTTCCAATATCATTTAAATTATTAGCTATCATTTTAACAGCTATCATGTTCTGAATATGAATTATACAATAGAAAGCTTAATCCCAAATTAAAATGCCATCGGGGGCTGGGAAGACCGTAATTCATCATCTCTAACCTCAAGTGGGTCCTCAACGCTGCCCAGCATGTATATAACTTCTCTAGTTCATTTACTCGCTGACTCTCCTGGATAAATATTTTACACCTTCTTGTCCATCTTCAAACTTCCATCATCTCTTCCAGCATTCTCACCCTCAATGCTGATCTGGCTTCCTGCTACCCTGAACAAACAGAAACAAACATGTAACAGTCTACAAATACTTACGGAGCACCCACTATACACCAGACACTATTCTAGGCACTTGGTGTGTATCAGTGATCAAAAGAGACCAAGTCCCTATATTGGTGAAATTGATGCTCTCATGATAGATCATGGCTGACATGGTACTTGCTATGTGCCAGACACAAAATGACCCTGTGAGGTACCACTTAGGTTGTACCATTTTACAGATGAGAAAACTAAGGCATGTAGAAGTTAAGAAACTTATCCAAGGTCACACAGATGGTGAGTGGTGAAGTGGGGATTTGAACCCAAGCAGTCTGGAGGTCACACACTTAACTATTGCTCTGTTCTGTGTGGATCGGATGATGCTGATACATACGCACCTACACCTTGCCTGTCCATTCGTCATCACCTGTACCCATGTTCTCTGCCATCCTACCTACTACTGAGGATGAAAGGCCCCTGCTCCTTTCTAAGACCAGCCCTAGCTTCCATGTCCTGCCACCCACTGAAGGATATTACTCCAGGGACCTACCCCTTCATCACTGTCTCCACGCTTGATTGGATCCTCCATCTGCCAACATGCTAGACTTTCTCTAACTTAAATGAACTTGGTCCCACATCAGCTACTATAGCATTTCTCAGCACCTTTACTGCACAAATGACCTGAAACCGCCGTCTGCACTTATGTCTCATGTTCTTCTCTGTCCAGTCTTCAAGCTGCCCTTGTCCACATCACCAGTGACCTCCAGGTGCTAAATCCAATGGTCATTGCTCAGTCCTCATCTTTCTTGACCAACCAGCAGCACTTGGCACATTGGATCACCCCCTTCTTCTTGAAACACTCACTGACTTGGCTTCCCAAGCCCCACTTGACCTGGTTCTCAGTCTTCTTTGCTTTCATCTCTTCCTCACCTCCCAGCCCATGAACTCTGGAGTGGCATGAGGGTCTGTCCTCGGCGCTCTCTCCTTCCTGGCTACACACAGTCTTAAAGAATTTCATCTTCCCCATCTTTAAAGACCATCTATCAGTCCATGACTCCCAACTTTCTATCTCCCGCCTGGTCTTTCCTCTGAATTCCAGACTGTGTTTTCAATCACACATGGCAGTTCCGCCAAATGGCTGAATCAGTGTCTCAGTTTCCCCTCTGCCCCCTCCACTCAAGCCTGTTTCAACCACAGGTTTCCCCATCTCAGGAAATATCACCTCAGGGCTTTCAGCTGATCAGACACAGATCTCCCTGCCATGCTGACTCCCCCGTTCTTTCTCTCCCACCCACAGCCAATCAGTCTGCCAGTCCTGTTGGTTCTTCCAACAAAACGTATCCAGAACCCGGCTCTCCTTACTATTCCTCTGTTATCACGCTTCAGAGGAAGCTCTATGAGGTCAGAAATTCTCTTCTGTTTTATTCATTCCTGTTTCTCCAATGAGTAGCACATAGTAACTGCTTAACAAATGCTTGTCAAATGAATAAATAAGAGTATAATAGAGGAGAAATTTTCCTCAGATCAGCTGGTCCACTCTCCCCATCCTCTAAATTATAGAGGAGACACTGAAGTCTATAAAGAAGGAATGTCTGGGGTCACACAGTGAGCTGACCAAAACTATGACATCAAGTGAAATAGCACCTCTCCCTGGGACTCCCTTGATGGCTCAGATGGTAAAGAATCTGCCTGCAATGTGGGAGACCTGGGTTCGATCCCTGAGTCAGGAAGATCCCCTGGAGAAGGGAATGGCTACCCACTTCAGTATTCTTGCCTGGAGAATTCCATAGACAGAGGAGCCTGGTGGGGCTATATACTCCATGGGGTTGCAAAGAACTGGACACGACTGAGTGACTAACACACCCAGCATCTCTCCCTATTTCTCTCTTGTGCATTTTCTCTTTTATCTGTGCTTCTCTCCCCATGACTCTTTCATTCCCCTGCACCAGTTGCCCTCACAAGACATAAACAGCCCAGATACACATCCTCAGTAATCTGGGTTCTTTTCCTGATAACTCAGTGAGAATAGTCCTGGGGAAGGCTCTGATTGGCTCAGCTTGGGTCATGTGGGTTTGGGGTGGGTGACTCTGATTGGCCCACCAGTTGGGAGGTGTGCCCACCTCTGTAGCTAAGGGGGTGGAGCCTGTTAACAGTTGAAGAGTTTTTAAGACAAGGACCCCTGGGGAAACAGGCAACCCTCCAACCCTCCTGATAGAGGTTCCCCCGACTTACCTTTATGCAGGTGGAGATATTGGTACCTGGGGCTCCGCAAGGCCCTTGCCCTGCTGCAGGCCACCTGGATTACCTACTCCCAGCCCGTCCCAGCCAGTTGTGGCCAGCTGCTGACCCAGATCCTCCTGTGTGGTTCCCTGGCCCTTGCTGCCGCGAGTCTGACCTACTGCTGGCTGGCGTCCTCGCTGCTTTATCCTCTCGGGCCCTCGGCCGTGGTGGCCACTGTCTGCGGCCTCCTGGCCTTCCTGGGGCTGGTCCTGGTGCCCCCCGCCCGCTGCCTGTTTGTGCTCAGTGTGCCCACGCTGGGCACAGAGCAGGGCCGCCGGCTTCTCCTGTCCTGGAGCACCGCCACCCTGACCATCGCCGTGGTGCCCAACATCCTGGCCAACCTGCGTGCCACTGGGCAGGTGCTGAGGTGCGTCACGGAGGGCTCCTTGGAGAGTCTGCTCAACACCACTCACTGGCTGCAGACAGCATCCCAGGCCCTGAACCCTGACGGCCAGGCGGGCAGCCAAGGCCTGACGCTCCAGGCCCAGGGCGACAGTGCTGCTGCCTTCCGGCTCCACGTGCTCAGGGTCACCCAGCAGGTCCTGGAGGACTTCTCTGGCCTGGAGTCCTCAGCCCGGGTGGTAGCACTGGGGACCCAGAGGGTGGTCACTGGGCTCTTTATGCTGGGCCTCCTGCTGGACTCGGCCTGGTACCTCCACCGCTACCTGACCGACCTGCGGTTTGATAACATCTATGCCACCCGGCAGCTGACTCAGCGGCTGGCAGAGGTCGGGGCCACCCACCTGACGGCCTCCCCTCCAGCCTGGCTGCTCTGGGCAGCCCAGCCGAGGCTGTCCCAGGCGGAACTGCTGAGTTGTCTGGTGAGGCTGGGGCTGTTCACCCTGCTCCTGATGGCCATGGCGGTGACGGTGGCCATGGATTACGTGGCCTTCCTCCTGGCGCAGGCAGCCGTGGACTGGGCTCGGGAGCTGCCCGCTGTGCCCGTCACGCTCACCATCAAATACAATGTAAGTGTTGTGACCGGAAGGTTTGAACAGAGTCATTTCCTTGAGGGAAACGATTGCTGCTGTTGTTTAGTCGTTCAGTCGTGTCGGACTGTTTGCGACCCTGTGGATTGTAGCACCCCCGCCCCAGGCTCCTCTGTCTATGGGATTCTCCAGGCAAGAATACTGGAGTGGGTTGCCATTTCCTTCTCCAGGGGATCTTCCTGACCCAGGGATTGAACCTGCATCTCCTGCATTGCAGACAGACTCTTTACCATCTGAGCCATCAGGGAAGCCTAAGGGAAAGGATAGGGTTTGTTAAACCCTTGACTCATAATGGAATTTTACTTGCCCGCAGGTCTTTGTCCTTGGGTAAGCATGAGATCCAGAGGCTTTGGCAGATGAACGCGTTTAATTCTCAGGACAGACTAAAGCAGTGGGTTCTGTTTTTACCCCTATCGCTCTGGATACTGATACCCAGAGACATTCACAATAACTTGCCCCCCAGAGTCACTCCTCACATGTGACAGCATGTCCCAGCCTCATTTTTCTCATGTGTACAAACTGGATCTGTCCTCCTTACCCTACAAGATTACCATGAGCCTTAAAAAGTGGTGGTCTCTGCAAGTATCTAGTAGGCTCCATGCCACATAGGAGATGTTTAATAAATAGTGGCTATTATTAATAGCTCACATCTATAGATAATAGACTAGAGGTGACCTTACCAATGGTCAGGATCAGGAGTCCACCAACAATAGCCACAGGCCAATTCTGCCAGCTTGCTGTGTTTGTAAATTGAGTTTTATTGGACTCAAATTAGCCATGTACATGTATTGTCTATGCCTGCTCTACGAAGTTGAGTATCTGCAAGAGGGATTGTATGACCTGCCAAGCCTGAAATATTTACTATTTTAATAGTGATATATAAAATACCATCTATTTACTATTGGAAAAATTTACTATCTCATCTAGTTTTGTGATTTTTAACCTTCTTTGGCCACAATCCTTTTCTTTTTAATGGTAAGATCTCACACAGAAGTCCATTGTGTAAAACATGCCAAAGTATCAGACTCTGAGCTAAGAATATTCGTAGTTAATATTTATTGAGTACTTATTCTGCATGGGTTTCCCAGGTGGCACTCGTGGTAAAGAACCCACTTGCCAATGCAGGAAACATAAGAGATGTGAGTTTGTTCCCTGGGTCAGGAAGATCCCCTGGCGGAGGGCACAGCAACCCACTCCAGTATTCTTGCCTGGAAAATTCCATGGACAGAGGATTCTGGTGGGCTACAGTCCACAGGGTCGCAAAAGAATCAGACATGACTGAGCATGCACATACGTATTAATAGAAGCAGGACATTGGGACCCACCCTAGCTGGGACCGATCCCTCGATGGGCTGCATGTAACTCTCAATGTGACCTTAGGTTCCCATCTTTTAAATGAGGCTCTTGATAGAATCAACCTCATACAACTGTGTTTATTTGATGGATTAGAACGTCTGAAGTATTCACTAAAGGCTCAGAGGAGAGAAAAATGCCTGTAGGCATGAACTGGCTTTCTCTAAAGCATTCTCTGCAGAGTAATAATAATAAAAAATAGCATTTGGCCGGTGCTTTTCATTCAGCAAAAAGCCTGTTTCTGATTCCTGATCTCATTCGGCCCTCCTCAAGCTCAGGAAGTAGGGGTTACTTCCGCGCCCACTTTGCAGACATGCGGGCAGGGAAAGTTGGACCCGTCCAGCCCAGAGGCATCTGTTTGTGGGGGAGGGGATGGCCGGGGTGTCTGCTGACTTGACCTTTCCCTCCTTTCTGAAGGCTGCGTACACCATCCTGGGCTTCCTCCCCTTCCTCTTCAACCGGCCACCTCTGGAGAACCCCTACCTCTCTGCCCACAACTCCTTCCAGTGGGAGCTGCGCTTCACTGCCCCAGGCTGCCCGCTGCTGCCCGCCCGGCGCCCGCACACAGCCGCGCCCCTGGCTGCAGGCGCCTTGCAGCTCGCGGCTTGCTCCACGGTCCTCCTGGAGACCTACGCCCGCCGCTTGCGGCACAGCATCGCCGCCTCCTTCTTCAGGACCCAGGAGGCCAAGAGGGTCCGCCACCTTCATGCCCGCCTCCAGCGAAGATATGACAGGCACCGAGGCCAGCCGGCGCAGCCGCAAGACGCTTCCTCCTGCTCCTGACCCCCAGGCCGGGCAGCTAGAGCTCAGCACAGGTAGACAGACCTGCTGGACGCCTGGAAGGACACGGAGCAGTGAGACTGAGGGGAAAGAGCTTTGGCGTCACCCAGACCTGAGTTGTAACCTTGGTCCCTCTGCTGCCTCCCTGTGTAACCTTGGGTAGATTGCTTCCCCTCGCTGAGCCTTGGTTTCTGAAACTGAATAAGGACTGCATAGCAACAATTAATGTGACCTGCTTTGCACATGGAAATGTAGTAAGGATGGAATGAGACGGTGGGCAGCAAAGGCCTGGATAAACAGAAAAGGATAATGCACAGTGTGGACAAGCTTCCTCTGGGCAAGTCAGGGGGCATCCGTCCAGGTTGCTGTCCCCCGTAGTTGGAGACTTTGCACCCTGATTATGTCTGAAATGCCCCTGAAACTTATCTGTATGTTCCTGAATCCTCTGGACTTATTTATAGTCATTAAAATTTTCTCAGTTTTATAAATACATTGTATTTATTAAACTCTAAATTAGATTGTTATTCCTTTCCTTCCAGTTCCTTCAGGGGTTTCCAACCTAGGGTTGCCAAGTTTTGCAAATAAATGTACAGGATACCTGGTTCAATTTGAATTTTGGATAAACACCAAAACAGGTTTTGTATAAGTACATCCTGAAGATACTTACATGAGACCCATATTTGTTGTTTATCTGAAATTCAAATTGATGGGTAATTGTAGTTCATGGCCACTTCATCCCTATCGAAATTATAATACCGTCGCAACTCCTTACCCTGTGGGCTTGGTACTCCCTGTCTTTCCCTCTAGGTTATTTTCTGCCCTTCTCTCACCTGCTCTCTTTTCCAGGCATCTGACCTTTAGTGATTCTGTCATTCCCTTGACCTCTGACCTCTGGTTGGGCTCAGCCAACAGCATGTGCTGGCAGGAGGTCTAACGTGGGAGCGGGGAGAGAGGTCAGGATGTTAGTCCGGGAGACCTCCTGGCAGAGGCCCATGTTCCCACTCTGGGTGACCCCTGTCCCGTGGCTGCAGTTCCTGTGGTGTTCCCAGAGGTACCAGTCTACCAGGTACTGGTCTGTGGGGGCGTCCCCATCCTTCCCTTCACCAAGTCCCCGCCTCTCTGTGTCTTCATTAAACTCTCCTAAGTTATCCCTTTGAGATCTCTTTCCTGCCTGGGTTACAAATTCTTAACCGAGTCAGGCTCTCCCTCGCTTGCATGGGCTTAAGCTCCCCAGAGGCTGGCTTGCACCTCAGGGTGATGCTCTTGCTATTCCCACATCCTGGAACACTTTTCCTTCAAACACGGCCGGCTTCTTTGCATCACTGGGACATTAGCTCAAATATCACCTCCTCAGATAAGCCTTCCCTGACTATTCTACCTAAAACTGTCCCATCCCACCTATCACAGGAGTTCTCCTCTATCACAGGAGTCAGCAAGCTCCAATCTGTGGGCCAGATCAGGCTTGTTTCCATGAATAGGTTTTCTTGGACTTTGATACACTTATTTAAGTAGTCTCTGACTTCCTTTGCTATAATGGGAAATATGAGTAGTTCAGACATGGTGTAGGAAATCTGAAATATTTATCATCTGGCTCTTTAAATAAAATGGTTGCTGACCCCTAATCTTTCATATCAAATTGTTCCATCATCTTTATACATAACTCTACCAATATCCTTTATTGTCTTACATATGCATTTGTATATTTAGCTCTCTCCTTTGTTTGTTTACTTGCTGGTGTGTTTCATGACATGCCCACAAGCATGCAAACTCCATGCTATCTGTCTGGTCTTCCACAGTTTTCCTAGCATCTCAAGCAGAAGCTGAGCAAGGGCTCAGTAATGATTACCTAAACAGCCAGATACCTGGTGGTAGAATGTTTTAAAATACTTGCTTATTCACTTATTTGGCTGCACTGGGTCTTAGGTGCATGCGGGATCTTTAGTTGAGGTATGTGGGAGCTAGTTCCCTGCAGCGATCGAAGCTGGGCCACCCGCCTTGGGAGCTCGGAGTCTTAGCCACTGGACCACCAGGGAAGTCCCAGGAGGTAGAATTGCATTCTCTCTGGTCTCAGCTCCTTCCTGAAGATCTGGGGCTTGCAGGAGGGGATGGTCAGGCTCTGGAAGCAGGCTGAGTTTGTGGCCAAAGGGGAAGATGCTAAGCAGTAAGAGCACATCCCAAGCCAAGTGTTTCCACTTGAACAGCCAGTATGTTTGGGAGAATCGCCTCAGACTCCAGCCATCAGCTTTGCATGCCAAGGGCAGCTCCCTCAGGACCAAGCATGTGGTAGACAGAATAACGCCCCCCAAAGCGGTCCATGCCCTAATCCTCAAAACTTGTGAGTATGTTACCTGACATGGCCAAAGGGGTTTTGCAGATGTGACTGTCAAGGGTCTTGAAATGGGGAGATTATCCTGAAATATCGTGTGCGGGGGAAGGCAATGTCATCACAATGTCCTCGTAAGAGGGAGAAGGAAGGAGAGAGTCGAAAAGAGGGGACATGATGACCAGAGCAGAGGTTTGGGTGATTTTGTTGTGAGGAAGGAGCCGTGAACCAAGGAGTGTGGGCAGCCTCTGGTCCCAAGCTGGCAGAGTAGGAGAAAGCAGGGCTGTGGGGTCCCCAGGGCCAAGTACTCCTCTCTCCCCTGATGCCCTCTGCTCCCCTCCAAATTCTGGCTAGAGTGGATCTGGGGGGCACATAAATCCTGATTAAGTATCATAAAGCCGTGAGTTGTCTTTTGTTGTTGTTTATAACAATAGCAATTTAAAAAACAAAATAGGAGTTTGCAATCTTTTCATCATCACTCCTAAACATCGAAAAAAAGTTTTCTGAGTCAGTTTCTAGGTCTTCCTTTGTGTGCAATCTGAGTAATGGGTAGATAAGGTCACGTACACACTCCTGTATTCAAAGTGGATAACCAACCAGAACCTATTGTATAGCACGTGGAACTCTATTCAATGTTATGTGCCAATCTGGATGGGAGTTGGGTGTGGTTACATGTATATGTCTGACTTCAAAGCTGGCTTAAAACTCAACATTCCAAAAACTAAGATCATGGCATCCCCTCATAGCAAATAGATGGAAAAACAATGGAAACAGTGAGAGACTTTATTTTCTTGGGCTCCTAATCACTGCAGATGATGACTGCAGCCATGAAATTAAAAGATGCTTGCTCCTTCGAAGAAAAACCATGACCAACCTAGACAGCATATTAAAAAACAGAGACATTACTTTGTGAACAAAGGTCTGTCTCATCAAAGCTATGGTTTTTCCAGTAGTCATGTATGGATGTGAGAGTTGGACCATAAACAAAGCTGAGCACTGAAGAATTGATGTTTTTGAACTGTGGTGTTGGAGAAGACTCTTGAGTGTTTCTTGGACTGCAAGGAGATCAAACCAGTCAATCGTAAAGGAAATCAGTCCTGAATATTCATCGGAAGGACTGATGCTGAGGCTGAAACTCCAATGCTTTGGCCACCTGATGTGAAGAACTGACTCATTGGAAAAGACCCTGATGGAAAGAGTGAAGGCAGGAAGAGAAGGGGACTACAGAGGATGAGATGGTTGGATGGCATTACCAACTCGATGGACATGAGTTTGAGTGTACTCTGGGAGTTGGTGATGGACAGGGAGGCCTGGTGTGCTGCAGTCCATGGGGTTGCAAAGAGTCAGACATGAATTGAACTGATTCCCTAATACAAAATTAAAAGTTTGAAGTTTGGAAAAAAAAAGAAGAAATATGAAACTAATTTGATCTAATTTGAAAAGAACTAATGTGACCTGAACTGGGTGCCCTCTCAGTTAGGGTTTGATTACAGATTAAAGAAAATTCCTTAGATATTTTAAGCCAGGAGATATTTAACACAGGGAATGAGTCCTTGCAAAAGGTTGGAAGTACTAGAGGAAAGGACTTCCAGGAATGAGGGTCCAGGGCTGCCTTAATCAGGGAACTTGGCTCTGGGATAATCAGTAAGGTAAGAAATCAGGAAGCACAGTTCAAACTGCTGGCTCTCAGGATGCACTCTCTTAGCTGTGTCCACGGATGAGAAAGATGCCTCTGTAACCAGAGCCAGGCTGCATGTGGGAGACTTGCCCCTCAAAAACATGGATGCCTAAGCTTGGCCTTTCAACTCCCAAAATACTAGTCCCCTGATACTGAGATCCCTGCACCTCCAGCAGGGCTGCCACAGGAGCAGCTCTAGGGCAAGTTGTCCATAGCACGGGCCACATGAATAATGCATCCCCAGGTGAAGGGCTGAGCATCCCTACCTTGCATGGCTGTACACAGTGATCGGGCTTTCAGGACACTGCTTACCAACAGAAATAGAAGCAACGAAACTGCAACTCTACTTTTACTTCAAAAATTGCACGTGTATGCTATATCGCCTGAGCAGTGTCTGATTCTGTGCAACCGCATGGACTCTGACCCAGCAGGCTCCTCTGTCCATGGGATTCTCCAGGCAAGAATACTGGAGTGGGTTGCCATGCCCTCCTCCAGAGGATCTTCCTGACTCAAGGATCAAACCCGTGTCTCTTACATTTCCTGCATTGGCAGGTGGGTTCTTAACCGCTAGCGAGAGAACCCCAATCACACTTGAATGAAATCTGTAAGGGAGGCTGGGAAACAGATTTCAGTTTTCCAAGGACTGAAAAACTATACTTCGAGAAGACATGCCAAAATAATGACTTTGAAACTTTTTTGACCTCAGCCCACACAGGAAATACCTGTTTCTTTGCAACTACATACACACACACACACACACACACACACACACACACTGGCTTCCCCAGTGGCTCAGTGGTAAAGAAACCACCTGCAATGCAGGAGACCCGGGTTCAGATCCCTGGGTGGGGAAGATCCCCTGGAGAAGGGAATGGCAACCCACTCCAGTACTCTTGCCTGGAGAATCCCATGCACAGAGGAGCCTGGCGGGTTACAGTCCATGGGATCACAAAGGGTTGAACATGACTGAAGCAACTGAGCATGCACGCGTGCACATGTGCACACACACACACACACACACACAAAACTGAAATAAAAATTTAATGAAAAACAGTTTTTTAATTATTTATTCATTTGTCTGTCTGTGTCGGGCCTGAGTTGCGGCGTGTGGGATCTTCCTTGTGTTATTCGGGGTCTTTGGTTGTGGCACGTGGACTCATTCATCTCTCACAGGCTCCAGAGTGCGCAGCCTCAGTACTTACCCCACGTAGGCATGGTGGCTCCCCAGCACGTGGGATCTTAGTTTCCTGACCAGGGATCAAACCTGGACCCCCAGGGAAGACCCCACGTTTAGTCTTAGTTTGTGCAATGCACTTTGATGTTCTCTATCCTGTCCTAGTCTGTCCCAGTCCATGTAATCATGTCTGATTCTGTTCTATTCTAGCGCAGTCTGTCTATTCCATTCTGGTCTCCTCTACTCCACTGAATGCTACGGGTTAAGGTTTTACCCAATTGAAAACCCCGTTGAAAAGGAGGGTTGATTGGATATTAGGAAGAAGAGTGGATTGGGTATCATATTTGCCCTAGAGATGGATACTTTTGAGATGGGAGGCAGGCAGGTTAGAAATAAGAGGGAAAGAGAAAATATTCATAACGTTGCTGCCTGGAGGATGAAATACTGAGACACAGAGATGAGAAAAGGGGGTTTTGTGGTGTATTACCCGCCTTGGGGTTTTCTCCAGAAATGCCACTAAAAATAAAATTACTTTCCCTTTCACTCTACGTTGCTACCAAAGTATTTATCTGAATGCCAGGACTCAAGGCGAGCCCAGTGAGCCGGGTTCCCTGCAGTCACATGTCATTACAGGGGAGGACACACAGGTGGAGCTACAAGCCAGCGCCTCTGATCCGTCCTTTAACGGAACTGACATGCAAAAGCACGTCCCGGTGGTTGGGTTTTCACAAGGATGGAGAACAGAAATCCTGCCATCCGCCCCTTCCACCCCCACGCCCTCAGCTCTGGGGTATTTTTCGGCTGTGAGTCAGCAATTGCACTGAGCTGGCCACGCTCCAGCCACTCTTCCACCCACTCCCCAAAGGTGTTTGTCCTCATCCCCGAGGAGCACGCTGGTCTCCCACAACAGCCAGCCCCCATCACATCCGTTCCCACAAAGCTGCCTTGTCATTTGCGTGGGCAGTGACTCACCCACACATTTTTTTAAAATTTCCCAAGTGTTACATGAACTTTTGCCCCTATAAAAATGAGTGCATTACAGATAATAATAGCTCCATTTGCTGGGTGCTTGCAATGTGTGGGGAGTTTGCTAGTAAATGCTTAACAACTGGTTCTTTAAGAAAAAAAAAAAAAAAAGCCCTCATATACAGTGTTTGCTGATTTCCATGGTGTAAATACTCCTCCTCGAAGAGGACTTAGGAAGAGATGACTGCAACTAGCTCTCATGAGCTGGCTCCAGCACGCCATCAGATGTGCCCCAAACTCTATAAAAACGCCCATGTACATCATCTGGATTAAACCTCACAGAAGTGTATGAGATCAATGGTATTGTTAACTTTTTTTAGAGGCAAAGAAATTGAGATTCAGAGAGGTTAACTGTTTTCCCCAAAGTCACACATCTAACAAACAGCAGAGTCCAGATTCAACCACTTAGTTAGTAGCTGCATGACACTGAACAAATCACTGTCTCTCTGTATGCCGTTTTCCCTCTCTTTCAGTGGGGCTAACAGAACTTTCCTCCTATCCATGTGAGACACACATGGAAAGAAGCGTCTGGCCCAGTTGAATAGACGGAATTCACCAACATTTCATGTGCTGTGTGCTGTACTGTGATAAGTTGCTTCTGTCCTGTCTGACTCTTTGTGACCCTATGGACTATAGCCCACCAGGCTCCTCTGTTCATGGGATCCTCCAGGCAAGAATACTGGAGAGGGTTGCCCTGCCCTCCTCCAGGGGATCTGCCCAACCCAGGGATCAAATCACAATCATATCATTTACATCACCTGCACTGGCCAGCAAGTTCTTTACCACTAGCACCACCTGAGATGCCCAACATTTCTTCCATTTACTCAACAAATATTTATTGGACAACTCTGTACATTAAGCCCTGTGCTGAGGTCAGTGGTAAAAGGGACGCACGAAGCTCCTTATGGAACTCACATCCTAGATGAGAGACTGGCAACAAACAAGGAAATAAATTAGCATGATAATTTCACCTGGAGACTCGGGTCACAAAGACGGTGGTGAGCAATCTTAGATGGGGTGGCCAGGGAGAGCCTCTCTAAGGAGATAGCTTTTGAGTTGAGGCCTAAAGGATAAGCAGGAGCCAGACCTGCAAAGAGAAAGGGAAAGGACATTCCAGACAGGAAAAGCTGCAAGTGCAAAGGCCGTGAAGTGGGGACAAGTTTGATGTTTCTGAAGGACAGAAATGATGAGGAGGAGGTTGTCAGATCACTTGTCTGAGGCTCAGCTCCTTTCAGGACACCCACCAGGCTCCCTGCTGGGTGCCCAGCCCAAAAGGATGGAGCAGAGTGAAGGCCAGTTCCAGCCCTCCTGACACTCCCACACTTTATCTCGGGAGCCCCTTCCTCTTTGGCCTAGAGACTGGAAAACACAGGGCTGGAACCTCTTTCTGTCTTCTATCCCAAGAGCCCTGTGACATGAGCAAAGGGACCATTGTCATCCTCAGTCTACAGATGAGAAGCCTGAGGTTCAGAGAGGATTATGTGATTTTTCCCAGAGTCACAAATGTGAATGTTGACCTTTCTCCTACCCTGACTTCAAAGCAAGTCAGATGGGGGAGGCAGTGCTAATTTCCCTTGACTGAGGTGGTGGAGAGAGCCCTGGGGTCTCCAGCCGGAGATGCTGAATGGTCCAGGGACTTGGAAAGCTGGCAGCAGCCGACGCCCTCTGCTGGCTGCCCCAGGACCATCCTCGGGATTAGCGCCGGGAGGAAAAGGTACCAGGTTAGGCCAACGACTCTGCTGCCCTACCTCACTACTGCTGCTGCTAAATCGCTTCAGTCATGTCCAACTCTGTGCGACCCCATAGACGGCAGCCCACCAGGCTCCCCCATCCCTGGGATTCTCCAGGCAAGAACACTGGAGTGGGTTGCCATTTCCTTCTCCAATGCATGAAAGTGAAAAGTGAAAGTGAAGTCACTCAGTCGTGTCCGACTCTTTGCGACCCCACGGGCTGCAGCCCACCAGGCTCCTCCGTCCATGGGATTTTCCAGGCAAGAGTACTGGAGTGGGGTGCCATTGCCTTCTCCGTGCCCACCTGGAAATGCCAAGGTGATCCTAGACATGAGTTCAAGTACTGGGTTCCAATCTCGGGTCAAGGACTGGGCGACTCTGCAGCATCAGCTCTCAGGGGCTCTTGTCTCTTCCCTGTTGATCTGAAGGAAGCCAAGGAGGGTGGGAGCAGTCTGTGAAACACCAAGACCACCTACCTGTGCTCAGGTCTCAGATCAGAGGTTCTTCATGCAGCAATAAACAGGAGCGAGAGGAAGAAGGCTCCCTCTTGTAACACCATCACCACCATCGGACCGCAGATGCCCTGGTGTGTCCCTCCCATGACTCTCCTAGAGTCTTCCCTCCCCCCTTCCCTGTCTCTCTCCCCTCCACTCTCTCCCTGTCTCTCTCCCCTCCTGTCTCTCCCTCTCTCTTTCTCTGCCCGACCCCTCCCTTCCACTAGAGCTGGTTATATAAGAATATAACCTCCCCAGAGCTCCCCCCACCAGCAAGATTTCTTCATGATTCATTAACTAGAATTAGTCTCTTGCTTCTTTCCACCCTGAGCACTGGGAAGGGAGATGGGACTAGCAAGACTGGCTGAAATGTTTTTCAAAAACATGAGTCACAAAACGTGGATCAGGAACCGAATTAACAGATGGCAACCAGTCTTTCTAAAAATAAAATAGAATAGAAAATACCAGCACACGTTGCTCATAGTAAGCCCAAGCATAATTTTGTAAAAATCGTTTCAGCTCGTGTGTGTGTGAGTGTAAGGTATACTGAGATACTATACAAAATTTATTTTCTGTGGATACTGGGTGAAAAGAAAACTAGTAACTTAGAATTGTTTGGGATAGAATTGATGATGGACAAATAGAATGACCAGGAACTCTGCTTAAATGTCACTTTCTTGGGCATGCATTACCGTGACTTCCCTGATGGTCTAGTGACCAGGACTCTGTGCTTCCAATGCAGGGGGTGAGGGTTCAGTCACTGGTTGTGGAACTGAGATCCCACTTGTACATGGTGTGGTCACAACCTAAAATAAAAAGAAAAAAACTATGGCTCTCCAACTCACACTGCTGTAGTATCTTCAAAACTCTTCTGACAAGTGTAATTATCTGTTTGCTTACTGTCTTCCTCCCTTACTACACTGTAAGCGCTAGGGAGCCAGGGACTGAGTCTTCTGTGTTCACAGTGGCCCCCTAACTGAAATGCCTTCAAAAGGGCAGGGTCTGGTGGAAGGTTTAGAACCAGATAGATCTGGTTCCAACACCTACTTTATCTCTACTGTCAATTAACACCAAGTAGATCACTTCATCTCTCTAAAACCCTGTTTCCACATCTGTTAAATGGGAGCAATCAAGCCACTTTGCCTAATTCTAAGTTGACTATTCATAACGACAACCCAGCTCAGTCCCTAACACAACAGAAGACCATCGGTGCACATGTGTAAAATTACTGAATGGGTTTCCCTTCCCACTTTGATAGTCTTTGCTTTCTGATAATTGAGGACAGTTTGATTCACTTGTGTTCTGTTACCATTATCTAACAACCACCCATGTTATAAAGCTCATGGATTATGTGTCAGAAATTTGAACAGGGCAGAGTGGGGATCTAATAATACTTGTCCCATAGGACACAGGGAGTATAGAATTACATATTTGTAAAGCACACAGAGCATCGCCAGGCAATACCCAGTGTTTCATACACATTAGTCATCATTTGTGATAAAGACTGAAAATGGGGACAATGGAATCTTGGCTGGTGCTCCCAGAATACTCCCCTGGCAAGTTCCCTCTCATTCTTTCTTCGTCCATTTATCAGATTTGTAGACAGAGCAAGCTCTTCAGAGAAGAAGGGGAGGAAGAAGGGGGAGGAGAGGGATAGAGCGATAGATAGATGGATGATAGATAGATGGATAGACAGAGAGAGAACTGTAACTACCCATATATTCGCCCCTTGCCAAGTCAAGCACAGCTAAGTGTTTCACACGGATTTCCCCACATCAATCATGTGAGCTTCCCACAGACACTCCGAGATGGGTTCTATCATTATTATTCCATTTCACAGATGAACAAATACTTTTTAGAGCGCATAATCGACGGAGCGTCAGGGCAACAACCGTCAGCATCTGCGAGGTGCAGGCAGGAAGCTAGGCTCCCTGGAAGCAGCCTCTATGCCTCTTATGGAGCTTAGTGTGGTCCCACCTTCAAGGAGCTTCCTCTAATGAAGAGGCAAGTCCTTTCATTCATTCAACTACCCTTAAGCATCTTTTCGGCAGCAGGAACAGAGCTTAAGATTCCTAACAGGTTTGTGCCCTGTGAGTGGTACCGTCTAGACGGGAGAGATTCTTGTGGGGCGGGGCACCCTCCAAGAATGTACAGGTCAGCTTCAGGAGGAAGGAAAGAAAATTGGGAAAAGTAAGCAAGAGAATGAAATGGCAACCTACTCCAGTACTCTTGCCTGGAAAATTCCATGAATGCAGGAGCCTGGTAGGCTACAGTCCATGGGATCGCAAAGAGTTGGACACGACTGAGCAACTTCACTGGTTCACAAGCAAGAGAAAGTGAAAAGGTGACAAGGAGATGAGACGTTTAGGAGGAGACAGGAGCAGCCCAAGCCCAGAGGAGCAAGTAGCTTTCCTTTCCCGCAGCTCTGGGTCTCTGATCCCCATTTGTCAGGATTAGGGCTGAGGTTTCTGCTAGGGAGAGCAGGATAGGATCCCGGAACTGTGTTGGGAAGCCAGAGGGTCTCCGACTCCTCCCCTACCCCGCCGCCCACCTCCAGGTCCAGAGGAGATGCTCCCGTAGAGAAAGAAGGGAGGAAGCAAAGCCCAGGGTAGGGACGCGCGAGCAGGGCGCACCGCTCCTTTTTCAACTTCCGTTCCCCACCGCACCCTGCGTCCTCTATCTGACCTCATGCGGTGCCAGGAGCTGGTGGAAAGAACTGGTGCCGGGCTGGGGCAACCGGAATGAGCCAAGTGGCATCAGTGGAGAGGACAAGGGAACAGTAGAGGAGCCTGCCTGCGGGGGTCGTGCAGAGCCGAGAGAAGAGGTTAGAAACGCAAAGGATCGGTCAGTCCGCGCACCGAGCTTCATCGACTGGATCCCCGAGTCTAGAGTCCTGAGCCTCCAGAACTGGAGTGGAAAGGTAGGAACTGAGCGCTCCAGCAGCTGGTCCTGAAGGAAGCGGCATTCGGGTGCCCGGTCCCCTGCTAGAGCGCGACCCTACAATCCAGAATGCTCTGCTGCAGTCAACCCACCCCGGGAGCGATCGCGCCAACTGGGCAGCACAAGCCTAATTCCTGATGCCTCCGAGTTTCCAGCGTCACAGTGGCAGTGAGACCCTGCCTGGAGTCGGAAAAACCAGTTAAGCTGGAGACAGCAGCGAGACCCGCCCCTCCTCCCCGGGACGCGCAGCTTCCTTCAGGGAGATTCTCCCAGGACACCTTTGCACCTGGGAGTCGTTCCCAACTCGCTGCTGCCTTCGCGGGGCAGCGCGGACCGAGGCACATGGAGAAGCCCGCCGAGCACTCTGACAGCGCAAACTCCTCGGTTCCGGGCTTCATGCCCCGCCCCCCACTGACTGTCCAGGCAGTGACCTTGACCCTGGTGCCCCTCGTGTGCGCCGTGGGTGTGGTGGGCAACGCCATGGTGGTCCTGGTGGTGGTCCGGAGCCGCCACATGGTCACGTCCACCAACTGTTACCTGGTGAGCCTGGCCACCGCGGACCTGCTGGTGCTCCTGGCGGCTGGAGTGGCCGCTGTGACCGAGGCGGCCTCCGCCCGGGTTTGGATCTTCGGCCACGCCGGCTGCCTGGGCATCACCTACCTGCAGTACGTGGGCATCAACGCGTCCACGGGCTCCATCACCGCGTTCACAATGGAGCGCTACCTCGCCATCTGCCGCCCTCTGAGCGCCCAGGCTCTGTGTACGGCGGCGCGCGCCAAGCGCATCGCGGCGCTGGTATGGCTGGGCACCGGCGCCTACTGTGTGCTCTGGCTCTTCCTGGTGGACACGCGCGAGACCGCGTACGCCGACGGCGTGCAGGTGCAGTGCGGCTACCGCGTGTCGCGCTCTCTTTACCTGCCTGTCTACTTCCTGGACTTCACGCTCTTCTACGCGCTGCCCCTCGGCTTGGCCACCGTGTGCTACGCGCTAATAGCGCGCGTCCTCTTCGCGGGGCCGCTGCCTCCTGGCGACCCCGGACGGTCGGGCTCCGTGCACCAGGGCGGCCCCGCTGGCCAAGGGCGCTTGTCTTCTAACGGCAGGAGGGGTGCCTTCCATTCCCGGAAGCAGGTAGGGCCCTCCTCCCCCGCTCTTTCAGACCCCTGTAATGAGCCTGCAGCAGATTGGTGGATGGCACCTTGGCCCCTTCTGGAGTCAAAAATGTAGTGAACGGATTAGTGGCTCAGTCGTGTCTGATTTTGCGACCCCGTGGACTGTAACCCACCAGGCGCCTCTGTCCAAATTCTTTAGGCAAGAAGACTGGAGTGGGTAGCCACTCCCTTCTCCAGGGCGGGGGTCTTTCCCGCCCAGGGATGGAATCCAGGTTTCCTGCGTTGCAGGCAGATTCTTTACCGTCTGAGCCACCAGGGAAGCCCTCTGGAGTCAAGCTCAAATCCAGGTCGTGACACTTATTGGGCTTGTTTTGGGAGAGATCACTTCTGCCTTTCTGAGCCTGTTTCCTCTCCTGTTGTACGAGATAAGGGCAATGTGGAGCACTTTGGAGTGCCCACAGAAATGGAATAATTCATTTAGAGTTGATGTCACAAATTTGGGCTTTCCTCGTGGCTCAGATAGTAAAGAGTCTGCCTGCAGTCCAGGAGACCCAGGTTCAATCCCTGGGTCGGGAAGATCCCGTAGAGAAGGAAATGGCAACCCAGTCCAGTATTCTTGCCTGGAAAATCCCATGGACAGGAGAGCCTGGCAGGCTACAGTCCATGGGGTCGTGAAGAGTCCGACCCTAAAGGCTAAATTCACGTTGGTTTATTATTATACTTCCTCAGTGAGTCCCTCCACCATACCCGTTATTCCCCTTCTTCTACTGATGAGGAAAGTGAGGCTCAGAGAGGTGAAGTGACTTTCCAAGACAATTCCACACCCTCTGGTGCTAAAGCTGCTTCAGTGGACAGTCTGAAAGCACAAGAGGAGAAAGGATCCTGGGGAGGAATCCAGCATTTACTGAGCGCTTGCTGTGTGCCTGATTATCTGATGGTTCCTGAAATCACTCCTGTTTGGGAGGTTTACTACCTGAATTTACAGACAAGGCAACAGGCAGAGGGGACAAGGGAGTGACCAAGGTGACACAAAAGGGGACCTGGGAGCAGGAACCCAACTGCCCATCCCTGTATCCTCACCCCTGTTCCAGCAGTTTCATCATACCACGGGGTTTCCAGGAATGGAGGTGGGAGGAGCGCTCTCTGGGTCCAGCCGGTCTTTATCTTCAGCCTTCCACCCTGACCCACAGCTCATGTGGGAGGCAGAGGCACCTCGTCCTGGCTGAATCACTCCTGAGCCAGGCAAGAACCATCTGTACCATCTCCCTGCCTCTTGGGATGGGCACACTGTTGGGAGGCTCTTCCAGCTGCGTCCAAAAGCCCCTTTGGCCCATCCTGCTTGCAGACAACTTAGATCAAAGTAGTTTTTAGAGAGAAGGTGGCAGGACACGGGCTGAGCAGGTCTGAAATAGAAAGTTTAGGTTCCAGACAAATGCAACTCCTGCCCTCCCACTTATTTACTACTGTTACTGCTCTCAGGCTCAACCTGGAAGGACTGGGATCAAAATCCTGCCTGATCTATGCTGTAGGCGAAACTTCTAGAAGCGAAAAGAGTATTCTAGACCTAGGTTCTGGCCCCTAGCTTTGCTGATGTCTTGCTGTGTGGCTTTGGGTAAGTCACTTCACCTTGCTGAGACTTGATTTCCTCCACTGGAAAATAAAAAAATAATTATAGTGTCTATCTACCTCAATGGATGGTAGTAAATATAAATCTGACATATAGTAAGTGTTCGATATATGGTACCTATTGCTATTGTTTTGTTGGGGCATTTATGTTTTATTTTTATAACGTTGAGTTTTTACACCAACTCCATGATGTATCATATGTCATCATCTCAGAGGAAACTGGGTCACAGAAGGGCTGCCCAAGGTCACAGAGTTGGTAAATGACAGAACCAAGATTTGAAACCTGGCTCCAGAGCCCACCACCCTGCTGGTATTTCTCACCCAAGTGAACATAAAATAGAATGGAACAGGATCTGAATTTGGTACAGTCAGAAGTCAAGACCTTCTAGGGAATTTGTGTGATTTTTCATGGTTCCTGGAGAATATTATATAACATGAATTTATTGACTCAGCCAGAGCCAAGCCTCTTAGGAGAGGAACTAAACTCACAGACTCTAAGAAGTAATCCTACGCTGGAAAACCAGGGTAGCTTGATGAGAAAGTTGTCTCTCCCCTGTTCCCCAGAGCTGATTGAATGTGTCCAGGGTTTGCTGGTCGCAGAACCGGTGACAGGACTATTTGAGCAGTTGCAGCTCATTAAGCTCATTAAAGACTATTTGAGCAGTTGAAGCTCATAACGTTTGCCGCCGTGTTTTGGTCTCTGGAGAGATCACTGAGGACTCCGGGGTCCGGGGCTCGTGTGCGCTGTTAGCCTCCGCAGTATTAGCTCCCTCGACAGACGCCCCCTTGTGGCGATTTCATTCCAGAATTTAGAAACTGCATCTTTTGAAACACCTTCCAGTGTGCACTCCTCTTGGAGGCTTCATTTAGTCTGTGCTTTGAGGGAAGTGCTGCGGAGATCTGAAGATTCAGGAAGTGAAGAGGAGGGAGCAGGGAGAGGCAAACAGGTGGCCAAGAGCAAAGGCAGGAAGAAGAGTCAGAAGGGAGGGGGCAGGGTGAGTGAAAGAGCCGGAAGGAAGCGTGTGGCTGGGTCTGTTGGGGAGAAGCCACTGGAGAGAGGGACAGTCCGAGGCCAAACAACTGGTTTGCGGTGGAGCAAGGATTCTAACCCAGCTGTGCCCGCTCTGAACCTCACACAGTTGCAATAGTGGTATAGAGGTTATGTTAGTAGCAGCAGCAGCAGTAAACCCACAATAAACCCACAAAAGCATCTCTCATGTGCCTGGCACTATTGTACATTCTTTACTGGCATGAACGCCTTCAGTTCTGGTGTCCACCTATGATGGCAGCAGTACCGTGTCCTGAAGCTCAGTGGATGAGTGAATTTGCTTCCAGTATGTGGGAGCCGCCCATTCAAAGGCTTTGGAGGTGGATTGGAGCTGGGAGGTTTCTGAAGCCTTGAGCAGAGCAGAGAAGGATGCAGAGCAGTTTTCTCGGTGAGGATGGAGTTGAAGTGAGGACGTGCGTGCAATCACAGATTGGCCAGGCCCGGACACTCTTGTGTTACAGAGCACCCTGGAAGCCAGGATTCTCCCTGGGCACCCTTGAATTTCTTGTTTTCCTGTCTTACTCGGCAGATCACCAAGATGCTGGCTGTTGTGGTGGTCCTTTTCGCTCTGCTGTGGCTGCCCTACCGCGCCCTGGTGGTGGTGAATTCCTTCCTGAGCCCGTCCTACCTCAACCTCGGCTTCCTTCTCTTCTGCCGCCTTTGCATCTACGTGAACAGCGCCATCAACCCCATCGTCTATGCCCTCATGTCCCAGCGTTTCCGGGAGGCCTTCCATGGACTGTTTCAGTGCCACGTGGCCCGGCCCAAGCCCCCGCCCCAGGAGGCCAGCCCTGTTTACAACAGGGTCATCAGAGACTGTTCCCAGGGCAGACTGGGCTCTTAGAAGAAACCAGGGGACGTGATGTCCAGACAGGAAGGGGATCCTGCCACTTCACGTCGAGACCCCCCCATTTACCCCTATTGAGGTGAAGGGGTCTCCATGCATTTGAGGAGACATGGGTATTGGAGGAGAGAGTGGTGTCCAGGGCTGTTCGGGAGAGGTGCACAAGCTGTGCACTGCACCACCCTAGGGATCACTATTTATATCACAGACAGCCTAGATTTGTGTATTTAGTAAAACAGTTTCCCAGTTCAATAAATATACAAATCTAAGAGGTGCTCCCAAATATTTATTACATGAATAAATGAATGAATGAAAATGAAAGTTGCTCAATCATGTCTGACTCTTTATGACTCCATGGACTATACAGTCCATGGAATTCTCCAGGCCAGAATACTGGAGTGGGTAGCCTTTCCCTTTCTCCAGGGGATCCTTGCAACCCAGGGATAGAACCCAAGTCTCCCCCATTGCGGGTGGATTCTTTACCAGCTGAGCAACAAATGAATAGATAATGAATAAAAACAAGTTTTAATCCTAATACTCAAGACCCATTGCTGAGATCTGGCTTCCAGTTTGAGGAAGATTTGAGGTCCAGATTGTGACTTGTTGTTCTTTGTTGGCAACAGAAAGTATCTCTGCCTAATGAAATCAGAAAGGAATTGGTTGGAGCTGGAAAGAATCGTAACCAGGATAACTCCAGGGATCCACATGGCAGGAATTAATTGGGCAGTGACTTCATGGCATCCATATCAGAATGAATCCACTCCACCTAGACCAGAAGTAGGATGGGTAGCTTACTGGACCATCATTCAATGGCTGACACTGACAGTTGTGCAGGCTGAGCACTGCTTGGTTCCAGTGGGCACCACCCAGCAGTCTAAAATGGACAGATCCCATGAGGTTGTTCAGTGCACAGCCTATGTGAGTGTATGGTAGACCTTAATGGGAATAGGGTTGTTCCCCAAAGAAAAATGGAAGTGCTTGTTATCAGGAAAAAGTGGTATAGATGTCAGGAGGACCAAACAAAAGCGAAACAACTAACAATAATGGATATCAACTACAGAGGAGTCGACGCAGATTAACAGCAGCGGCAGCCTTCTACCCGGGCAACGAAGTTCACCTGCCCTCAATGGCCACTGATCTGTGATGATACCTCCACCTAGTGGCCACAGTGGAAACTGCATTATCCAATATCTTCTTGCGCGTCTGCCTTTTTATTGGTTTCTTCTCTTTCCTGTCTTCCCTCCGGCCATCTACCCTCCTCTCCCACGCTTCCCCTACTTCTCCCCTCCCCTCCCGCTAGACTCCCTGACTAATCATCACTTCCGAGGACCAGTCCCTGAGCTCTGTGATGACAGGACTGAGGCTTGGAGTTGGAGACCTAGGAAGCTATAGAACTCAAGACCCCAGCCCCTTTCCCTGTTTCCCCCTCATTCTTGCAGTATCTTTCTAAATTTTATCTAAATTTACACAATCATATGTATTTAATGTACATAACTTTATCTAAACGTGTATATGTAAAAAAAAACCAGAATTATGCTTAATAGATTTGTCTTATGCTTTATTTCTTTAAAAAATATTATGTGTGGACAATTTTAAAAGTCTTTATTGAATTTGTTACAATATTTCTCTTGCTGTTATAGTCTGGCTTTTTGGCTGAGAGGAATGTGGACTTCTAGCTCCCCGACTAGGAATCTAACCTGTGCCCTCTGCCTTCACTCCCCACTGCTGCAGCAGAGGCCCCAATAAAGCCTTGCCTGAATTTCTTGTCTGGCTTCTTATCAATTCCTATTGATTAAGGAGACCAAGAACCCTGGTCGTTAACACTTTGTTACATAGTCATAGAAAACTAATACAAACACAAAGATCTTCACAGTTTCTGCCCAGCGCCATAAATTCCTTCTTTTTCCTCTAATATTCTTATCTGCACTCACTCCTTCAATCCTACTCTTTCCAAACCACTAAGCCAGGCAACCATGCAACACACATTTTTCTGATTGCTCCCCTTTGAGATCCAGGCTAAGGTAGAAGGCTTTCTCACATGTGAAATGCTCACTGGGCATATTCCCCAGTGCATTTTCTGATGTTGAATGGGAACAACAGCAGGAAGAATAAGGGACTATCAGCCTCTAGTGTTTCTGCTAATGCTAAGTCGTTTCAGCCGTGTCTGACTCTGTGCGACCCTATTGAGCTAGCCCACCAGGCTCCTCTGTCCATTGGATTCTCCAGAAAAGAATACAGGAGTGCGTTGCCATGCCCTCCTCCGGGGGATCTTCCGGATAGAGGAATTGAACCCGCATCTCTTATGTCTCCTACATTGGCAGGCGGATTCTTTACCAGTAGCGCCACCTGGGAAGCCCTTCTGGTGTTCCTACAAGTTTAAGAGAAAGATAAGGCCTGGGGAGTCATTTGCATTTGGGGGGACATTTCATAGTCTGTCATCTTCACTTCTCGTCTGTAGTCTTCGATGAAGTTCATATGCACTCTTTTTGTATTAATGGTTCCAGGCAATCACCCAAGCCGGGTAATGACAGCAGAAGCTCCTCTAAGGAGCCCCGCTGTGGGCGGCGGCCGCGGAGCCTTATGGAGAATGTAGTCCGGAAAAGCGTGGACGGTCCCTTGGGGAACCCTGGGGAGGACGGCCCGGCGGCCTCTTCTGCGCATGTGCCATTGCCAGTGCGCTACCTACCGTGCTTTCCAGTTTTCTGCCGAGTCCGCGTTCCAATTCTGTAGGCTGTTCCGGGGAAAGAGTCCTGCAGCGTCCGGAACCCGCCCTTCCGCGGTCACCTGGGCGAAGCGGGTGCACCCGCAAGTTAAAGGGTTGGCAGGGAGCTCCGAGCCCTTGGGGCCGGGGGCGAAGGGCTGGGCGGAGCTGGCCTTGGCCCGCGGAGAGTGGACGCACTCTCTGCCCGCATCCCTTCCCTGAGGTGGGTTCCCGGATGGTCGAGGGCAAGGCGACAGAGGGCAGAGCTCCTGACTTGCAGGCCTCATGACGGGCGCTCCCTGCAGCCCCCCTTTTAAAAAAGAAGGTTCTTTGTGAAGGTGCAAGGTTTGTACATGGCTAAAGAGGGCAAGAGGAGAAGGGGGCAGTGACAGAGGATGAGATGGTTGGATGGCATCACCGACTCAATGGACATACGTTTGAGCAAACTCCAGGAGCTGATGATGGACAAGGAAGCCCTATGTGCTGCAGTCCATGGGGTCGCAGGGAGTCCGACACAACTGAACCACTAAACAACAAATCGCTAAAATCTTGTCCCCAGAGTTCCACTGATGCAACTTAGATCTGCAGCCTGTTGGGCTGGGTTGAAGAGTAGTGGAGAACAGCAGGGAAGGGAAGGAATGTTTATTATAGAAACAAATGTTAGAATCATTGTATTAGTTATTTTATACTGTGCATATATTGGAAGAAAAATTGTGAGCTTCAGTTGGCGGGAATGGCCAGGGAGCAGATTTGACCGGAAAAGATTTCAGGGGGCTGGGGGGCCGGGCTGATGTCTGCTGTGCTGCATGAGGTTTTAAGAGCACGGTGTTTGTGTTTAGACCAGGTCCTGTCACAGTACAGCACTGCTTCCCAGGGCATCTTATTCACATTCATCATGTTTTCTCATCTGAAAAGTGAGCCTAGGAATAATATTTGCCTCATTGGGTTGTTCTGAGGTAAAACGAGATAGCATTTGTAAAAATCAAGCCCATGGGACTTCCCTGGCAGTCCAGGAGTTAAGACTCCACACTTCCACCACAGGGGGCTTGAGTTGGATCTCTGGTCAGGGAACTTAAGAGCCCATATGCCTCCTGGTGCAGTTTAAAAAAAAAAAGTACATTGCAGGGAGCAAGCCAGAATACAATACACTCCGGACTTGTATCCCTTGCAATCAACGTTACAAAGATTTTTAGATGTCTCACTCAGTCCACCCAACCAGGCTATGAAGTTGGCATTACCGCACCTTTAGGAGCACATTTTATAACTTCGTTTACAGAGAGCTAAAGTGATTTATTCCCTGGTAAATGAGTAAATTTTAAAACTGTTTAAAAATCTGTTTTAGTGAGGTCTGTTTTACTCCCAGTCTCATTGTGGGGCTTTCTTTGTGGGGCTTTCCAGGTGGCACTGGTGGTAAAGAACGCACCTGCCAATGCAGGAGATGCAGGCTCAATCCCTGGGTCAGGAAGATCCCCTGCAGGAGGGCATGGCAACCCACTCCAGTATTCTTGCCTAGAGAATCCCGTGGACAGAGGAGCCTGGCAGGAGTCCATGGGGTGGTAAAGAGTCGGACATGACTGAAGCAACCTAGCACACATGCATGATCTTTGTAATATATATTCCCCCCTGCCTACCCTCATTGGTTTTTTTTTCTGGCATGATGACTTGCCTTCTGTGTGCCCTAGGAAGCAATTGTACTATGTATTTTGATAATCACAGCATTGGACCTATTTTCCTTAGGTAACAAGGTATAATCGAGGCTTCTAGGCTCGTTCTGCCTCCTGCAGCTTTTTTCACTCTGCAGTCTTAATTGGACTTTAGAAAAGGTCCAGCTGACCAGGCACTTCAACACTGGGAGTCCAAATGCAGAGTCCAGCTGATGGAAATGTGGCTGCTATGCCCACGTAGAAACAAAACCATCCCAGTGAAGGAAAAAGCAGGAGGCCCCAAGGACAGAAATCACGCCTGGAAAAACATATTTCTAAACTGAAACCTCTCCCTAGGATTTTAAGGCAGAAACAGAAGAATCCCTGAAAGAAGAGTTTGGGGGCCAGAATTTTCCTCTCCAGGGTGAGCAAAACCTGGGTGATCACACCATATTCGAAGACCATTGAATGATCATTGTGATTCATGAAAGCCTCAGTTCAGCTTTCAGAAGAAAAAATGTGCATTGCAATGGTAGGGGAAAGGAAGGTGCAGATGTGTTAAAGAGAAAAAGACACTTCGTGAGGATTCATTCCATAGAAAACCATCGCTTACATTTGTTCTTTGGTTGCTAAGTCGCCTCTGACTCTTTTTCTACCCATGGACTGTAGCCCACCAGACTCCTCTGTCCATGGGATTTCCCAGGCAAGAATACTGGAGTGGGTTGCCATTTCCTTCTCCAGGGGATCTTCCTGACCCAGGGATCAAACTTGAGTCTCCTGCATTGGCAGGCAGATTCTTTACCGCCAAGCCACCAGGGAAGCAAGCCCACTACTTACATTTTCTCAGTATAAAAAGTTCTACGTGATCATTTCAGAATTCTGACAAGTGGATATTCCCTCACTGTGTTATTTCCTGTGCTTCTTGGACCAGGTGGATCAAAGGGCCATTTTCTTGGTAAATAATAGTAAGAGCTGCTGTGTTAGCTGTCTCATGATTCCATTCTTCATTCTTTCTTATCAGCTTTGATGTCATCATTCTTGGTTCTCTTCTTCGAAGATGAACAAATCCCAGGTAAGTTGTTTAGGGATTTACTTCCCACATTTTGGAGTGGACCTCAAGAGGTTTGAGGAATGGAGTTGGTCATGGATAGATCATGCCTGCTTGATGATGCTGCCTCCATAAAAATCCCAACAGAATGGGGTTTGGAGAGCTTCCAAGTGGAGTTGCTGGGTGAATGACAGGCCCAGAAACCCCAGACCCCTTCCCACGTACCTTGCCCCACACATCTCTTCCATCTGAATGTTTGTCCGTATCCCTAATTTCCTTTTACAATAAGCTGTTCACCTGAGTTGCTCTAGCAACTTGCTCAAGCAAGTTCTGTGAATTGCTCAGGCAAACTCTAGCAGGGAGTGGGGTACGGTCAGAGGAACTTCTGATTTAGAGCCAACCTACCAAAGCAGGTGACCACCTAAACTTGGGATTTGAAGTTAGGGATGAGGGGCAGTCTTTTGGGACTTGGGCCCTTAACCTTAGTCTGACACAATCCTCAGGTAGTCAGAATTGGGTTGAATTATGACCCCCAAGCAATATCACAGAATGGCTTGGTGTGGGAAACCCCCCCACATATCTGGTGCAAGGAGTGTCAGTGTGGTGGTAGTGTAAGAGTAAAGGAGAACACAGGAGAACTGAGTTTTTCCTGCACGCAGGGGTTAAGACTTAGTGTATCTTTCGTCGGGGGCCAGGGGGTAGCTCACGTCAACACCCTGTTGGATTCTGTCCTCAAATGTGTGACCGTGAAAACTCAATTTAAATAAGGAATTCACTATTAAAAGCAAAAAGAAAAAGTTGTACACACTAAGTTAGTGTTTAGATGACATTTTAAATCTCCATACAAGCATTTCTAGCTCTCTCTCCATTTATCATACCAACAACTCTTATTATTTTCTTAAACAGAAATATCTTATGTGGTTTTAATGTTAAAATCCAATAGGAAATTTTTTTAGCTGAAACTTTCCAATGGGAATGTCTTGAATGGCCTAACTTTTGCATAATGGCTATTTCCTGTTTTTATTTTCTAACTTTTTCCTTTTTCATGTAATTAGAGACTTAGGATTTATAGTGGTTATTCCCAGGAATCATGGCAACAGATATAAAAAAAAAGTTGCCATTTCCCTCTCCAGGGATCGAACCCAGGTCTCCCACATTGCAGGCAGATGCTTTAACCTCTGAGCCACCAGGAAAGCCCTGCCCCCTCAACAAAAAGACATTTATTGGAATCTAGGTTTCTATTGAGTCTGTTAGCAAATTTGGAATACTAGACTTTTTAGAACAAGCTGTTCTGTTAAGCTTTTTTCTTTCTTCCTTATAATATAGACTCCAGAGTTAAGAGCCATGTTGGAAATTCTTAATATATTTTAAACACATAGAATAGTTTCCATTTAGGTTGACTCTAAACCAGAATTTTAAAGACCAAAGGAGTAACTGCCCCATTTTTCCCTCACCCCAGTAACCATTTTACATTTTCATAATTGCATTGATCACATTTATTTTATACTCATCTTTTAAACTTATTCAGTTGCATTTTCATTGTATATATAACTCAACAGACACATAATTTTATAGGTTATTTGCAAAAAGTGAGCTTATGTCCATACCCTTTCTTAGAGATTTAAAAAAAAGCACATAAGGAATGAACATGGGATGAGGAGCTGCCTCCAATGATTACACAACAATTTAGCCATGTGGCAGCCACTATAATACTCTAATATCTGGGAAAGCAGAGGTCAGAAAGATGAGAGAACGACCCACAAAGAAGAAACTGAATGTTTTCCATCAATTTCTATGGCTTGAGAGCAGTCCTAAAGAGACGTGTTCAACTACTCCCAACCCCACTTGACTGAACAGGGCTAAGCTGCCACCAATGATTATGGGAACTGATTCAGAAAAGTGTAGATTTCTGACACAAGACTTGAATGTATGCAACATTTCC